>NC_090334.1:74401822-74710231 GCF_035084215.1 Heptranchias perlo
TCATCCTTTGCTGATTTCTAAAACCCTCCCAATCCTCAGGCTTACTGCTCTTTTTGGCAATATTATAAGCCTCTTCTTTTAATCTAATACTATCCTTAACTTCTTTAGTTAGCCACGGTTGGATCACTTTTCCCTAGAGTTTTTATTCCTCAAGGGAATTATGAATTATTTCTTTAAATGTTCACCATTGTTTGTCTACCGTCATATCTTTTAATCTAATTTCCCAATCTACCTTCACCATCTCGCCCCTCATACCTACATAATTGGCCTTGTTTAAATTTAAGACACTAATTTCAGACTTCACTACATCACTCTCAAACTCAATATGAAATTCTCGTATGCTTTCCAGCAACTCGTCCTCCAACCTACTTTTGCCAATTTGGTTTGCCCAGTCTATATGAACATTAAAGTCCCCCATAATTATTGTATTACCCTTGTTACATGCCCTCTAATATCCTGGATTATTCTCTGGTAGAATAGAAAAGGGAAAACCAGTGGACGTGGTTTATTTGGATTTTCAGAAGGCCTTTGATAAAGTCCCACAAAAGAGGTTAGTGTGCAAAATTAAAGCACATGGGATTTGCGGTAATATACTGGCATGGATTGAAAATTGGTTAACAGACAAGAAACAGAGAGTAGGAATAAATGGGTCTTTTTCCGGGTGGCAGGCAGTGACCAGCGGGGTACCGCAGGGATCAGTGCTTGGGCCCCAGCTATTCACAATATATATCAATGATTCGGATGAGGGAACCAAATGTAATATTTCCAAGTTTGCTGACGGCACAAAACTAGGTGGGATCGTGAGTTGTGAGGAGGATGCAAAGAGGCTTCAGGGTGATTTAGACAAGTTGAGTGAGTGGGCAAATACATGGCAGATACAGTATCATGTGGATAAATGTGAAGTTACCACTTGGAAGAAAAAACAGAAAGGCAGAGTATTATTTAAATGATGATATGTTGGGAAATGTTGATGTACAAAGGGACCTGGGTGTCCTTGTACACCAGTCACTAAAAGCAAACATGTAGTTGCAGCAAGCAGTTAGGAAGGCAAATCGTATGTTGGCCTTCATTGCAAGAGAATTTGAGTACAGGAGCAAGGTAATCTTACTGCAGTTATACGGGGCCTTGGTGAGACCACACCTGGAGTATTGTGTGCAGTTTTGGTCTCCTTACCTAAGAAAGGACATACTTGCCATAGAGGGAGTGCAGCGAAGGTTCACCATATTCCTGGGATGGCAGGACTGTCGTATGAGGAGAGATTGGTTCGACTCGGCCTGTATTCACTCGAGTTTAAAAATTGAGAGGGGATCTCATTGAAACATATAAAATTATGACAGGACTAGACAGACTGGATGCAGGGAGGATGTTTCCCCTGGCTGGGGGGTCCAGAACAAGTGGGTCACAGTCTCAGGATACGGGGTAGGACATATAGGACTGAGATAAGGAGAAATTTCTTCACTCAGAGGGTGGTGAACCCATAGAATTCTCTACCGCAGAAGGCTGTGGAGGCCAAGTCACTGAATATACTTAAGAAGGAGCCAGATAGATTTCTAGACACAAAAGGCATCAAGGGGTATGGGGAGAGAGTGGGAATATGGTATTAAGATAGAGGATCAACTCATGATCGTATTGTATGGTGGAGCAGGCTTGAAGGGCCGAATGGCCTACTCCTGCTCCTATTTTCTATGTTTCTATGTCCAATACAATAACAACTGTTAGGGGCCTGTTAACTATTCCCACCAGTGTTTTCTGCCCCTTGTTATTTCTTAGCTCCACCCATACTGATTCTACATCCTGATTTTCTGAGCTAAGTTCCTTTCTCACTACTGTCTTTAGCTCATCCTTTATTATCAGGCTACCTGCCCTTTTTTTCCATTTTTCCGATCCTTTCTAAAAGTCAAGTACCCTGGAATATTTAGTTCCCAACCTTGGTCACCCTGCAACCACGACTCAGTGATGGCTACGAGATCAAACCCATTTACCTCTATTTGTGCCATTAATTCATCTATCCTGTTATGAATGCTTTGTACATTCAGATATAGCAACTTCATTTTTAACCTTTTACTATTTTTCCCTGATGTGAGTGACCTTAGTCAATAATGCCCTATTACCTTTGTTAAACTCTCTGTCCCTTCCTGACACATTCTGCTTGTTTTTACCCAAATCGCTACTCTGTTCTACAGCCTTGACTTTTCTCTTTAGATTTATAAATTTACCCTTACCTGAACCCCTCTCCCCTTATTAGTTTAAAGCCCTTTCTACAGCCCTAGTCATTTGATTCACTAGGACACCGGTCTCAGCCCGGTTTAAGTGGAGCCCCACCCAACGGAACAGCTCCCTCTTTCCCCAGTACTGGTGCCATTGCTCCATTAATTGAAACCCCTGCTTCCCACACCACTCTTTCATCCTCGCATTTAACCATCTAATCTGTTTGTCCCTATGCCAATTTGCGCGTGGCTCAGGCAGTAATTCAGAGATTATTATCTTTGAGGTTCTGCTTTTTAATTTGGACCCTAGCTCCTCAAACTCCCTCAGCAGAACTTCATTCCTAGTTCTACCTATGTCGTTGGTTCCTACATGGATGACGACAACTGGATCCTCCCCCTCATGCTCCATGTTCTTCTCCAGCCGCGAAGAGGTGTCCTTAACCCTGGCACAGGGCAGGCAACACAGCCTTCGGGACTCTCGGTCGCGACTGCAAAGAACAGTCTCTATCTCCCTGTCTATACTATCCCCTAACACTACCACATTCCTTTTTGCTCCCCGCACTTGAATGGCCTCCTGTACCATGGTGCCCTGGTCAATTTGCCCATCCTCCCTGCAGTCTTTATTCTCATCCACACAGGTAGCAAGTACCTTGTACCTGTTGGACAAGGGCAAAGGCTGAGGCTCCTCCACCATTGCACCTGGGGTCCCCTTACCTGCCCGACACGCAGTCACATCCTCCTGTCCCTGACCACTAACCAAGTCTAAACCACTACCTAACCTAAGGGGTGTGACTGCCTCCTGGGTTAAAGTGTCCAGGTAACTCTCCCCCTCCCTGATGCATCGCAATGGCTGCACCTCAGACTCCATCTCAACAACTCTGAGCCGAAGTTCCTTGAATTGCAGACACTTACTGCAGATGTGGTTACCTGGGATCACGCTGCTCTCCACAAACTCCCACATGCTGCAGTTACAGCACACCATCTGGTACAAGCAATACGTACACTGTACACAATGGTGCAAGCCATACATACACTGTACACAATGGTGCAAGCCATACACACACTGTACACAATGGTGCAAGCCATACATATACTGTACACAATGGTGCAAGCAATACATACACTGCACACAATGGTGCAAGCAATACATACACTGCACACGACGGTGCAAGCAATACATACACTGCACACAATGGTGCAAGCAATACATACACTGCACACAACGGAGCAAGCAATACATACACTGTACACAATGTTACAAGCAATACATACACTGTACACAATGGTGCAAGCAATACATACACTGCACACAATGGTGCAAGCAATACATACACTGCACACAACGGAGCAAGCAATACATACACTGTACACAATGTTACAAGCAATACATAGACTGTACACAATGGTACAAACAATACATACACTGTACACAATGGTGCAAGCAATACATACACTGCACACAACGGAGCAAGCAATACATACACTGCACACAATGGTGCAAGCAATACATACACTACACAATGGTACAAACAATACATACACTGTACACAATGTTACAAGCAATACAAAGACTGTACACAATGGTACAAACAATACATAGACTGTACACAATGGTGCAAGCAATACATAGACTGTACACAATATGTACAATGTATGTATTGTTTGTACCAATGGTACAGTCAATACATAGACTATACACAAGTTGCAAAGATAAAGAGAGGAATAGTGAGAGGCAATAACAAGGAGGACAGGCATGGAAAGAGCAAGAACAAAACTGGCAGTTGAGTGTTCCAAGTAGCACTCACAGAAGAGCAAATTACCAATATCTATTTGACAGAGTGTGGCACAAACTACAGATTGGATTCTGTAGCAAGGTTACTGATACCTCCATAGATCTGTAACATTGAATGACATTTAAAATTGTCTGAACAGCAAAAAAAAAGCGTTGTGCCTGCCTGAGTGCTCTGTTCCAGTCATGTCTGCTCTTGGCAGTTAACTGGCCAGGACAGATGTAGCTTTGCCAGGCAACTCCAGAGCCTTCTGCTACAAGTTTACAAGGGCTTCCCTTTGCTGTCATTAGGTTGTCCGTCTGCTGTCATGACTGACTGTCCGCAAAGGTTGGGGCAGCTGCTTGTCTCTCAACAAGAAAAAAACCCACTGTAATCCTGTGACAAGTAATAAATGTTGGGAATACACGGGAGATCTGTCACCATCTCCTTGGTTGTCAAGGTTTCATCCGCTTTTCAGTTGCTGACAGACCCGCTGCGACGAGCAATTTATGGAAATACAATAGACAGGGATGCAATAGGTTTGGTGGATTCAGTTCTTTTAACTTCCCTTTGAATTCCTCTGATGTTTTTCCTCCCTCGGCACCTTCCAAATTGGTCAGTGTCAGCTATCTCCTCACCATCTCTTGCTAGGAGACACATACTAAATTTCTCTGGACTCGACTATTCCAATGCTCTCCTGGCCAGCCTCCCAACTTGCAGCCTCCGTAAATCTGAGCTCATCCAAAACTCTGCTGCCCGAACAGAGAGAAACTATTTCCGCTGGCTGGGGATTCTAGGAGTAGGGGGCACAGTCTAAAAATTAGAGCCAGACCTTTCAGGAGCGAGATTAGAAAACATTTCCACACGCAAAGGGTGGTAGAAGTTTGGAACTCTCTTCCTCAAACGGCAGTTGATACTAGCTCAATTGCTAAATTTAAATCTGAGATAGATAGCTTTTTGGCAATCAAAGGTATTAAGGTATATGGGCCAAAGGCAGGTATATGGAGTTAGATCACAGATCAGCCATGATCTTATCAAATGGCGGAGCAGGCACGAGGGGCTGAATGGCCTCCTCCTGTTCCTACGTTTCCTATGTATCCTAACTCGCACCCAGTCCTGTTCACCCATCTGTGCTCATTGACCTGCATTGCCTCCCAGGCCGGCAACGCCACGATTTTAAAATTCACATCCTTGTTTTCAAACCCGCAATGGCCTCACTCCCTCCCTATCTATCTCTGTAACCTCCTCCAGCACTACAACCCTCTGAGATCTCTGCGTTCCTCCAATTCTGGCCTCTTGCGCATCCCCGATTTTCATCCCTCCACCATTGGCGGCCGTGCCATCAGCTGCCTAGGCCCTAAGCTCTGGAATTCCCTTCCTAAACCTCTCTACCTCTCTCTCCTCCTTTAAGACGTTCCTTAAAACCTACCTCTTTGACCAAGCTTTTGTTCACCTTTCCGAATATCTTCTTATGTGGCTTGGTTTCAAAATTTGTTTGACATCGCTCCCATGAAGCGCCTTGGGACATTTTACTACATTCAAGAAGCTATATAATTGCAAGTTGTTGTTGTGAGGTGCAGCCCAGGTTGAGCCATTTGCTGCGTTTTCCACCCCTGTAGAAAAAATGAACTGCTTTCAGTTGTGTCCTCTGTGATACCTCAGCAGAAATTGTCTACCAGGGCCGAGAGTCACTACTAGCAGATCAAAAAAAAGAACCTAGAAGGAATTTCTTTACACAGAGAGTGGTGACAATGTGAAACTTGCTGCCACGTGGAATGGTTGAAGCAGATAGCATTGATGCCTTTAAGTGGACTTTTAGGTTTAAGGAGACTTGATGCAAACCTCAAGGAGAAGGGAATAGAGGGATGCGAGGGCAGGTGGAAAGAGGTAATTGGAGTGGGAGGACCGTCATGTGGAATAGAAACACCGGCATAAACCAGTTGGGCTGTAGGATCTGTTTCTATGCTGTAGATTCTATGCAATGTCAGCCGTGGCTCAGTGGTAGCACTCTCGCCTCTAAAGGTTGTGGGTGCAAACCCCACTCCAGGGACCTAAGCACATAATCTAGGCTGACAATCCAGTGCAGTACTGAGGGAGCGCTGCACTGTCGGAGGTGCTGTCTTTCGGATGAGACGTCAAACCTTTCAATGGACGTAAAAGATCCACGGCACTATTTTGAAGAAGAGCAGGAGAGTTCTCCCCGGTGTCCTGGCCAAGATTTATCCCTCAACCAGCACCTAAAACTTAAGACGAATTTATTAGAGTTCTTTGAGGAAGTAACAAGCAATGTGGATAAAGGGGATCCTGTGGATGTGGTGTACTTGGATTTCCAGAAGGCTTTTGACAAGGTGCCGCATCAAAGGCTACTACACAAAATAAGAGCTCATGGTGTATGGGGCAACATATTAGCATGGATAAAGGATTTGTTAGCTAACAGGAAACAGAGAGTAGGCATAAATGGGTCATTTTCAGGTTGGCAAGATGTAACGAGTGGAGTGCCACAGGGATCAGTGCTTGGGCCTCAGCTATTTACAATCTATATCAGTGACTTGGCTGAAGGGACCGAATGTATGGTTGCTAAATTTGCTGATGACACAAAGGTAGGTAGGAAAGTAAGTTGTGAAGAGGACATAAGGAGTCTGCAAAGGGATATGGATAGGTTAAGTGAGTGGGTAAAAATTTGGCAGATGGAGCATAATGTGGGAAAGTGTGAACTTGTCCACTTTGGCAGGAGGAACAGAAAAGCAGTCTGTTATTTAAACGGAGAGAGATTGCGGAACTCTGAAGTACAGGTGTCCTAGTACATGAATCACAAAAAGTTAGTATGCAGGGACAGCAAGTGATTAGGAAGGCAAATGGAATGTTTTCATTTATTGCAAGGGGAATGGAATATAAAAGTATAGGGGTGCTAAATTGGGCCGTGTAGCACCCGTTGTTTTGGCGCGACACGGCCTCTCTGACATCCAAGATGGCGTCATGGATACGCAAGCACGTTTCCTGCGTGACGTGCGCCAGATGCCATCTTGGTATAGGAGTTAGCGCAGGCACAGATAACGAATGCTGGAATCATGTAAAGTAGGGAGAAAATGGCTTCAATCAGTGTATTAGGCTGATTTAAGGCGATACACACCATTTTGGGACTTAATGCTCAACTCAACGCACAATCTTAACCCCGACCATCTGAACGTGTCTTAGAGTACCTGGAGGACCCCCCCACCAGTGCTATTTAAAGGGACCATGCAGGATTTACAGGTTAGTGGCTGGATTATTGCTTCTGGCTGCGAGACATTTGTAACTGTTTTTGGAGGTCTCCTATACTTGAGTACTAGGACTCGGGGGCATAGCCTAACATTTAGAGCCAGGACTTGCAGCAGTGAAGTTAGAAAATGCTTCGACATGAAAAGGTTGGGAGAAGTTTGGGAAGCTCTTCTGCAAACGGCATTTGATGCTAGCTCCATTGTGAGTTCTAAATCTGGGATTGATGGATTTCTGTGAACCAAGGGTATTAAGGGATATGGGGCTAAGGTGGAAACATGGAATTAGGTCACAGCTCCACCATGATCTCATTAAATGGCCATGATGTGGAGATGCCGGTGATGGACTGGGGTGGACAAATGTAAGGAATCTTACAACACCAGGTTATAGTCCAACAGTTTTATTTTAAAATCACAAGCTTTTGGAGATTATCTCCTTCATCAGGTGAGTGAGTGAAAGGTTCTCAAATCGCATATCTTATATCAGGCTGGGACACGATCACACCAATCAAAGGTGTCGTTGGTGTTCAGACAGGTTAGCCACGGAAAACAGTACATCCCACTATACTGAATACACAGTGGGTCAGAGTACAAAGCCAGAGAGAGAAAGAGACCTGAAAGGTGGAGAGAGAGAGAGAATGTCCAGTCGTATTAAAAACAGATAACTTTTTTTTCCCTGCTGGTGGGGTTACGTGTAGCGTGACATGAACCCAAGATCCCGGTTGAGGCCGTCCTCATGGGTGCGGAACTTGGCTATCAATTTCTGCTCGACGATTTTGCGTTGTCGTGTGTCTCGAAGGCCGCCTTGGAGAAGGCGGAACAGGTTCGAGCGGCTGAATGCCACTGCCACTTGCTGCCTACTGATATGCGCTACCTTCTCCTGCAAGAAAGCGGGACGTGTGTCTGTGCAACGTATTATGTATGAATAGCTGCCAGTGTGTGTGGCCTGTGAGTTGTGGTTCGGCAGCTTGCAACAGTGGTAACGTGTGAGGGTGAGAGGAACCATCTGATTGGAAGAGTTGAGTACTGATGGAAAGAGTTTGTTGGTAGGTGGGGGGTTTAGTGCGCGGAGGAGTGGATGTGGCTGGTTGTGTGGTTGGTAGGAGACACCACTTGACAGTTGACCTCACTCACCTTGACCACTCATGTCAAAGCATTGAACTTCTTCCTGTACTGATCCATGTTCGTGATGCTGTGTGCCTGGCATTGACTTCATCCCCTAATGCCTCCCACTGCCTTTTGGGTGTATGTCTGGAGGGCCTCTTGCTCCCCCTACCCCCCCCCCCCCCCCACCCCATCACGGATATAGGATGTCCCTCCTTCTGTCTACCTCTTGCACCAAGGCCTCCGGTGCATCAACAGAGAACCTTGCCGTACGGACTCTCAGATTGGCAGATTGGTGAGGTCTGGCATGCAGATTGGAGGATGTGGGATTTAGTGTTGCGCAACCTTTATTCAATGTTTTAACATAACTCATCAGTATGTAAACATAGGGATGGGACCTGCATCTGTGCTTTACGTGTACATGTCTGATCTCCGTTCAGGCTCCGTGCAGACAGCAGGCTGTTACATTCAGCAAATAACAGGTATCAGCTACCTTTAAGAGATTTCTAACAGACAGCCTGCCTTTAAGAGATTGAAGCTCCCCCTGCTGGGGGAAAGTGTGAATTGCACAGAATCCTTGTTCAACGCTGATTTTCAATGCAGATTGCAGGTAAGTCCTCAGGCCTGACAAAAATCTTGTCCTGCCTGCGCAGAGACCATTGGGCGCGGGGTAATAGCGGATCATGCTGCTCCCGCCCGAAAACAGGCCCTATCCAATTTTCCCCCCATGATGTTTTGCTACAGTTGTACAGGGCATTGGTGAGGCCACATCTAGAATACAGTGGGCAGTTTTGGTCTCCTTATTTAAGAAAGGACATTATTGCTTTAGAGGCGGTTCAGAGAAGGTTCACTCGACTGATTCCTGGGATGAGGGGGTTATCTTATGAGGAAAGGTTGGACAAGTTGGGCCTGTATACGCTGGAGTTTGGAAGAATGAGAGGTGATCTTATTGAAACATATAAGATCCTGAGGGGACTAGAAGGGACAGATGCTGAGAGGATGTTTCCCCTTGTGGGAGAGACTAGAACTAGGGGCCACAGTTTAAAAATAAGGAGTCTTCCATTTAAGACGGAGATGAGGAGGAATGTTTTCTCTCAGAGGGTCGTGAGTCTGTGGAACTCCCTTCCCCAGAGAGCGGTGGAGGCAGGGTCATTGAATATTTTTAAGGCTGAGTTAGATGGATTCCTGATTAACAAGGGAGTCAAAGGTTATAGTAGGTAGATGGGAAAGTAGGATTGAGGTCACAATCAGATCAGCCATGATCTTATCAAATGGCAGAGCAGGCTCGAGGGGCCGAATGGCCGACTCCTTCTCTTAGTTCGTATGTCTGTACGTATGTAAACTGGATGATCTGGTCATTATCACATTGCTGCTTCTGGGACCTTGCTGTGCGCAAATTGACTGCCACGTTTCCCACACTACACTTCAAAAGTACTTAATTGACTGTAAAGAGCTTTGGGACTTCCTGAGGTCATGAAAGGCGCTATATAAATGCAAGTCTTTCTTTCTTTTCAATAATCTTATGAGAGCCTGCTCAGAACCACTGCCAGTCAATAACCGGCATTAGCCCCTTATGGGTCACAGATGAGATGTTGGAGTTGGGACATCTTGTTCAGTAGTAGTGCTCTCAGTTTGGTCCTGAGAAATGCCATTTCTGACATTGGAGCTGGTATTCGGCCTGATAAAGGCCAGTATTTTTCAATACCGGTCAGATCTCCAAGTGGATGGTGGAGCCTGGGGTGGGGTGGGAGAGCGGGGGGGGAGTTACAGGTCAGTAAAAGCCTCGTGTACTTTAAACAAAAAATTAGAATAGGGCGTCATAATTAGAAATAAAGTAAAAATAAAGGAGGAAGAGAATGGGGAATCAGGAAGTAAAGCTGTTAGAAGCTGGAGCTCTTTTCCTTAGAAAAGAGACGGCTGAGGGGTGACCTAATCGAGGTCTTTGATAGGGTAGATGTAGTGAAGATGCTTCCACTTGTGGAGGAGTCCAATACTCAGGGTTTGTTGAGGTGCGACAGTGATGGGACACTGGCTTCTGGGTGTGACAGCATTTTGAGAAGGTTGCTGGCCGAGAAGTGCCGGTGGGGGGGAGGGTGGGGGGTTGTGGGCATGGCAACAATGTGGAGTGAGGTTTGTGGAGCACTGGGAGTGGTGTGTTAGGAATCTGGAGGCAATGGGAGATGGATGGTGGGCTTGAAGATTAGGGGATGGAGTGCTCAGCCTGTAAACATTGGGGAAAGGGGATTATTGGGAGAGGGGGTTGGGTCTGAGACCATTAAGAGAGGGTTGGGTCTGAGACCATTGGGGAGGGGTTTGGGTCTGAGACAATTGATGGGGGGGGTTGGGTCTGAGACCATTGAGGGGGTGTTGGGTCTGAGATCATTGAGAGGGGGTTGGGTCTGAGACCATTGGGGGGGGATTGGGTCTGAGACCATTGAGGTGGGGGAGTTGGGTCTGAGACTATTGAGGGGGGGGGGTTGGTTCTGAGACCATTGAGGGGGGGGTTGGTTCTGAGACCATGGAGGGGGGTTTGGGTCTGAGACCATTGAGGGGGGGGTTGGTTCTGAGACCATGGAGGGGGGGGTTGGGTCTGAGACCATTGTGGGGGGGGGGTTGGGTCTGAGACCATTGAGGGGGGGATTGGGTCTGAGACCATTGTGGGGGGGGGTTGGGTCTGAGACCATTGAGGGGGGGTTGGGTGTGAGACCATTAAGGGGGGGTTGGGTTTGAGACCTTTGAGGGGGGGGTTGGGTCTGAGACCATTGAGGGTGGGTTGGGTCTGAAACCATTGAGGGGGGTGTTAGGTCTGAGACCATTGATGGGGGGGTTGGGTCTGAGACCATTGATGGGGGGGTTGGGTCTGAGACCATTGATGGGGGGGTTGGGTCTGAGACCATTGAGAGGGGGTTGGGTCTGAGACCATTGATGGGGGTGTTGGATTTGAGACCTTTGAGAGGGGGTTGGATTTGAGACCATTGAGGGGGTGTTGGGTCTGAGATCATTGATGGGGGTGTGTGTTGGGTCTGAGACCATTGAGAGAAGGTTGGGTCTGAGACCATTGAGAGAGGGTTGGGTCTGAGACCATTGAGGGGGGGTTGGGTCTGAGACCATTGAGGGGTGTTGGGTCTGCGACCATTGAGGGGGGTTGGGTCTGCGACCATTGAGGGGGTTTGGTCTGAGACTATTGAGAGGGTGGGGTTGCTTCTGAGACCATTGAGGGGTGTGTTGGGTCTGAGACCATTGAGGGGGGTGTTGGGTCTGAGACCGTTGAGGTGGGTGTTGGGTCTGAGACCATTGAGGGGGGGGTTGGGTCTGAGACCTTTGAGGGGGGGGTTGGGTGTGAGACCATTAAGGGGGGGGGTTGGTCTGAGACTATTGAGAGGGGGGGGTTGCTTCTGAGACCATTGAGGGGTGTGTTGGGTCTGAGACCATTGAGGGGGGTTGGGTCTGAGACCATTGAGGGGGGTGCTGGGTCTGAGACCATTGAGGGTGGGTTGGGTCTGAAACCATTGAGGTGGGTGTTGGGTCTGAGACCATTGATTGGGGGGTTGGGTCTGAGACCATTGATGGGGGGGTTGGGTCTGAGATCATTGAGAGGGGATTGGGTCTGAGAGCATTGATGGCGGTTGGGTTTGAGACCATTGAGAGGGGGTTGGATTTGAGACCATTGAGAGAGGGTTAGGTCTGAGACCATTGAGAGAGGGTTGGGTCTGAGACCATTGAGAGAGGGTTGGGTCTGAGACCATTGATGGGGGGGGTTGGGTATGAGACCATTGAGGGGGTTGGGTCTGAGACCATTGACGGGGGGTTGGGTCTGAGACCATTGAGGGGGGTGTTGGTCTGAGACCATTGTGAAGGGGTTGGGTCTAAGACCATTGATGGGGGGGTTGGGTCTGAGACCATTGACAGGGGGTTGGGTCTAAGACCATTGAGGGGGGTGTATGGTCTGAGACCATTGAGGGGTGTGTTGGGTCTGAGACCATTGAGGGGGGTTGGGTCTGAGACCATTGAGGAGTGTATTGGGTCTGAGACCATTGAGGGGTGTGTTGGATCTGAGACCATTGAGGGGTGTGTTGGTTCTGAGACCACTGAGGGGGGTTGGGTCTGAGACCATTGAGGGGGGTTGGGTCTGAGTCCATTGAGTGGGGGTTGGGTCTGAGACCATTGAGTGGGGGTTGGGTCTGAGACCATCGAGGGGTGTGTTGGGTCTGAGACCATCGAGGGGCGGTTGGGTCTGAGACCATTGAGGGGGGTTGGGTCTGAGACCATTGAGGGGGGTGTTGGGTCTGAGACCATTGAGGGTGGGTTGGGTCTGAAACCATTGAGGTGGGTGTTGGGTCTGAGACCATTGATTGGGGGGTTGGGTCTGAGACCATTGATGGGGGGGTTGGGTCTGAGATCATTGAGAGGGGATTGGGTCTGAGAGCATTGATGGCGGTTGGGTTTGAGACCATTGAGAGGGGGTTGGATTTGAGACCATTGAGAGGGGGTTGCGTCTGAGACCATTGATGGGGGGGTTGGGTTTGAGACCATTGAGAGGGGGTTGGATTTGAGACCATTGAGAGGGGGTTGGGTCTGAGACCATTGATGGGGGGGTTGGGTTTGAGACCATTGAGAGGGGGTTGGATTTGAGACCATTGAGAGGGGGTTGGGTCTTAGACCATTGAGAGAGGGTTGGGTCTGAGACCATTGAGAGAGGGTTGGGTCTGAGACCATTGAGAGGGGGTTGGATTTGAGACCATTGAGAGAGGGTTGGGTCTGAGACCATTGATGGGGGGGTTTGTGTCTGATGTCATTGAGAGGGGGTTGGGTCTGAGACCATTGAGGGGGGGTTGGGCCTGAGACCATTGATGGGGGGGGTTGGGTATGAGACCATTGAGGGGGTTGGGTCTGAGACCATTGACGGGGGGTTGGGTCTGAGACCATTGAGGGGGGTGTTGGTCTGAGACCATTGTGAAGGGGTTGGGTCTAAGACCATTGATGGGGGGGTTGGATCTGAGACCATTGAGAGGGGGTTGGGTCTAAGACCATTGAGGGGGGTGTTGGGTCTGAGACCATTGAGGGGGGTTGGGTCTGAGACCATTGAGGAGTGTATTGGGTCTGAGACCATTGAGGGGTGTGTTGGGTCTGAGACCATTGAGGGGTGTGTTGGTTCTGAGACCACTGAGGGGTGTTGGGTCTGAGACCATTGAGGGGGGTTGGGTCTGAGTCCATTGAGTGGGGGTTGGGTCTGAGACCATCGAGGGGTGTGTTGGGTCTGAGACCATCGAGGGGCGGTTGGGTCTGAGACCATCGAGGGGGGTGTTGCGTCTGAGACCATCGAGTGGTGTGTTGGGTCTGAGACCATTGTGGGGGGTTGGGTCTGAGACCATTGAGGGGGGTGTTGGGTCTGAGACCATCGAGGGGTGTGTTGGGTCTGAGACCATTGAGGGGGTTGGGTCTGAGACCATTGACGGGGGGTTGGGTCTGAGACCATCTAGGAGGGTTGGGTCTGAGACCATCGAGGGTTGTGCTGGGTCTGAGACCATCGAGGGGTGTATTGGGTCTGAGACCATTGAGGGGTGTGTTGGGTCTGAGACCATTGAGGGGTGTGTTGGGTCTGAGACCATTGAGGGGGGGTTGGGTCTGCGACCATTGAGGGCGGTTGGGTCTGCGACCATTGTGGGTGGGTTGGGTCTGAGACCATTGAGGGGGTTTGGTCTGAGACTATTGAGAGGTGGGGGTTGCTTCTGAGACCTTTGAGGGGTGTGTTGGGTCTGAGACCATTGAGGGGTGTGTTGGGTCTGAGACCATTGATGGGGGGTGGGGTTGGGTCTGAGACCATTGAGGGGTGTGTTGGGTCTGAGACCATTGAGGGGGGCTGGGTCTGATACCATTGAGGGGGGTGTTGGGTCTGAGACCATTGAGGGGGGGGGGTTGGGTCTGAGACCATTGGGGGGGGTTGGGTCTGAGACCGTTGAGGGGGGGGGGTTGGGTGTGAGACCATTAAGGGGGGGGTTGGGTTTGAGACCATTGAGGGGGGGGTTGGGTCTGAGACCATTGATGGGGGAGTTGGTTCTGAGTCCATTGAGGGTGGGTTGGGTCTGAAACCATTGAGGGGTGTGTTGGGTCTGAGACCATTGATGGGGGGGTTGGGTCTGAGACCATTGAGATGGGGTTGGGTCTGAGACCATTGATGGGGGTGTTGGATTTGAGACCTTTGAGAGGTGGTTGGATTTGAGACCATTGAGAGGGGGTTGGGTCTTAGACCATTGAGGGGGTGTTGGGTCTGAGATGATTGAGAGGGGATTGGATCTGAGACCATTGATGGGGGTGTGTGTTGGGTCTGAGACCATTGAGAGAGGGTTGGGTCTGAGACCATTGAGAGAGGGTTGAGTCTGCGACCATTGATGGGGGGGTTTGGGTCTGATGTCATTGAGAGGGGTTGGGTCTGAGACCATTGAGAGGGGGGTTGAGTCTGAGACCATTGATGGGGGGGTTGGGTTTGAGACCATTGAGGGGGTTGGGTCTGAGACCATTGAGGGGGGGTTGGGTCTGAGACCATTGAGGGGGGTGTTGGGTCTGAGACCATTGAGAAGGGGTTGGGTCTAAGACCATTGATGGGGGGGATTGGGTCTGCGACCATTGAGGGCGGTTGGATCTGAGACCATTGAGGGGTGTGTTGGGTCTGCGACCATTGAGGGGGGTTGGGTCTGCGACCATTGAAGGGGGTTGGGTCTGCGACCATTGAGGGCGGTTGGATCTGAGACCATCGAGGGGTGTGTTGGGTCTGAGACCATTGAGGGGGTTGGGTCTGAGACCATTGAGGGGGTTGGGTCTGAGACCATTGAGGGGGTTGGGTCTGAGACCATTGAGGAGGGGGTTGGGTCTGAGACCATTGAGGGGTGTGTTGGGTCTGAGACCATTGAGGGGTGTGTTGGGTCTGAGACCATTGAGGGGGGGTTGGGTCTGAGACCATTGAGGGGGGGGGTTGGGT
Source organism: Heptranchias perlo (assembly GCF_035084215.1). Taxonomy (NCBI): domain Eukaryota; kingdom Metazoa; phylum Chordata; class Chondrichthyes; order Hexanchiformes; family Hexanchidae; genus Heptranchias; species Heptranchias perlo. Next base: position 74,417,133 of record NC_090334.1, read on the forward strand.
CTGAGACCATTGAGGGGGTTGGGTCTGAGACCATTGAGGAGGGGGTTGGGTCTGAGACCATTGAGGGGTGTGTTGGGTCTGAGACCATTGAGGGGTGTGTTGGGTCTGAGACCATTGAGGGGGTTGGGTCTGAGACCATTGAGGGGGTTGGGTCTGAGACCATTGAGGGGGTTGGGTCTGAGACCATTGAGGAGGGGGTTGGGTCTGAGACCATTGAGGGGTGTGTTGGGTCTGAGACCATTGAGGGGTGTGTTGGGTCTGAGACCATTGAGGGGGGGTTGGGTCTGAGACCATTGAGGGGGGGGGTTGGGTCTGAGACCATTGAGGGGGTTGGGTCTGAGACCATTGAGGAGGGGGTTGGGTCTGAGACCATTGAGGGGTGTGTTGGGTCTGAGACCATTGAGGGGTGTGTTGGGTCTGAGACCATTGAGGGGGGGTTGGGTCTGAGACCATTGAGGGGGGGGTTGGGTCTGAAACCACTGAGGGGGGGTTGGGTCTGAGACCATTGAGAGGGGGTTGGGTCTGAGACCATTGAGGGGGGGGGTTGGGTCTGAGACCACTGAGGGGGGGTTGGGTCTGAGACCATTGAGGGGGGGGTTGGGTATGAGACCATTGAGGGGGGGTTGCAGTGATGCCCACACCCTAAGAATGAATAAGAACCCATCAACACAACACATGCAGAATAGCCCTTTCATAATTGGACAGCTCTTTCAAAGAGCCAGCACAGGCACAATGGGCCAAATGGCCTCTTTCTATGTTGTATGATTCTATAGGCAAGACACAGAGCCTAAGCTATGACTAGCCATGATCAATAGCCCAGGAGACCCACGAGTACATTGTTTCTGTGCACATTACTAAGCATGAAATAAATACGACCATTTAAGTTGAGCAGGCACTTCTTTGCAGTAAATGGGCGATGAGAAATGTATTACTTTCAATATCAAACCATGAGACTTGCTGCCCTGAAGGAAAATACGTTTCCGGAAAAGCCTATTAACTTGGGACAACTTTCAATTTTTTTTTGCGGAGAAGGTTGGTGTTGTTGTGACAGATTCTCAGAACTCCAGCTATCATGACAGGTTACACGTCTGAGCAGGAATGTGATTCTGAAATGTTTCCCTCACTTGTTCTTCTGTATTTCAACCCATCTCCTCTCTCCGATGGGGTTGTCTGCTGTTCAGCTGTCACCGCACATTGAATTCTGCGACTGAGGCGCTGTGTTACAGTGGGATTGGCTGACATCCGACACTGTGTTAAATTGACATCCTTCTTTGTGGTCATAACCTGAGCCGAGCTCCTCTTTGAGTCGCTGCATGCCTGTGGGACTTTCCTGAGAAAATTCTCAGAGATTCATTTTAAGATGTTTGATATCTGTCTGATGTTAGTCGATCATCGCCAATCCTCTCACTAAGATATTTAATAACCACTTGGCTTTCAGGGATTGCTGGAGATTCTCTGAAAAATATTTGATAGCTTCCCTGGCTTTAGGGATTACCAAGGATTGGCTGTAGGGCCGTCCATGCCTGCCTGCCTGCCTCTGGAGATTGTCAGGAATTCTCTGTAAGGGGATTTGATAGCTGACTGGCTCTGGAAATCATCATCGGGAACTCCCTGTGTGTCTGTCAGTATCTTAAAAAGTGAAAAGGGCAGGTTAATATTTCAGGTAGAGGCTGTAGATCTGACGAAGCTTTCCACCCACAATTGTTGTAGTCTCTTTTGCAATGCTACCAAATTTTGTCAAATGACATCTGATAATCGCTCCTGTGAAGAGCCTTGGGACATTTTACTACGTTAAAGGCGCTATATAAATGCAAGTTGTTGTTGTGACAGAACTGCTGTGCGTTTCCAGAAATTCCTGCTTTTCTTTCAGAGTCCCAGTTTTTTTTCTTTTCTCTTTTTATTCTCTGCGAGGTGTTTGATACCTGTTGGGATGATCAAGGAATTTCCCACAAGGCATTCAGTTTCGGTCAAGGACTGTTAAACAACGGGGAGAAGAAACAAGTTATCAACCAGCACTTATTTATAGTTCAGTCTTCATTATTCAAGTTGCCTTAATGTATTAAAGGCGTATTTTAACATCTCCAGCCTCATGCCCCGCAAATATACTGTAATCCCAGCTGACTGAATACACAAACAGCCTGGGATTCAAGCTATCTGGTTTACTTTCTCTCTCACGCTGGTGGAAACTTGTCAGGATTCCCTCAAACCTAATTGCCCCGACCACTCTTTGCAGAAGACTTTAAGTGTCTCCCCCCACGTGTATTCTGTAAAGTTAACGGAGGAGTAGATTTGGATGTAGATTTTACCACGTCAACCTCCAGACTACAATTGACTCATCGAGTTGTTCTTCTCTTTCCATGTGCTGAGATCCCCCACCGTCGGCTAGCTCCCAATCAGCTACAAGAGTTTGTATCCTTTGGGCCTCCCTGTTCATTCTTACTACAATAATCATTTGAGCTATTATTGTACACAGGGCTGGATTTAGGCGTTAAGGGATCTGGGACAGTAGCCGATGGAAAGCTGCCCTCCACTCCCCCACCCCCCCAGAAGATAATTTGAACAAAAGCAATTTGTATTTATGTAGCGCCTTTAAAATAGAAAAACGACCCAAGGCGCTTCACGATAGTGTATTCAAACAAAAATGAACACCGAGCCAAAGAAGGAGATATTAGGAGGGGTGACCAGAAGCTTGGTCAAAGAGGTGGGTTTTTAGGAGGGTCTTAAAGGAGGAGAGAGAGGTGTTGAGTCAGTGGGGTTCAGGGAGGGAATTGCAGTGCGTGGGGCCTGGTTGGCTGAAGGCACGGCCGGCAATGGTGTGGTGAAGGGAGGATTAAATGAAGATGATATGCAAAATATGCAAGGCAAAGAGTCTGCAAAGGGATAGAGAAAGGTTAAGTGAATGGTCAAGAAGGTGGCAGATTTAGTATAATGTGGGGAAATATGAGGTTATTCACTTTGGAAGGAAGAATAGAAAAACAGAATATTCTTTAAATGGTGAGAAACTATTAAATGTTGGTGTCCAGAGACACTTGGGTGTCCTCATACAAGAATCACAAAAAGTTAGTATGCAGGTACAGCAAGCAATTAGGAAGGCAAATGGCATGTTGGCCTTTATTGCAAGGGTGTTGGAGTACAAGAGTAAGGAAGTCTTACTACAGTTGTACAGGGCATTGGTGAGACCTCACCTGGAGTACTGCCTACAGTTTTGATGTGTACTGTCTCCTTATCTGAGGAAGGATATACCTGCCTTAGAGGCAGTGCAACAAAGGTTCACTAGATTGATTCCTGGGATGAGAGGGTTGTTCTATGAAGAGACGTTGATTGGAATAGGCCTATATTCTCGAGAGTTTAGAAGAATGAAATGTGATCTCATTGAAACATATAAAATTATGAGGGGGCTTGACAGGGTAGATGCTGAGAGATTGTTTCCCCTGGCTAGAGTGTCAAGAACTAGGGGGCATAATCGCAGGATACGGGGTCGGCCATTCAAGACTGAGATGAGAGGAATTTATTCATACAGAGGATTGTGAATCTTTGGAATTCTCTACCCCAGAGGGCTGTGGATGCTGAGTCATTGAATATATTCAAGACTGAGATGGATAGATTTTTGGACTCTAGGTGATTCAAGGGATATGGGGACCGGACAGGAAAGTGGAGTTGAGGTCAAAGATCGGCCATGATCTGATTGAATGGCAGAACAGGCTCGAGGGGCCGTATGGCCTACTCCTGCTCCTGTTTCTTATGTTCTTATGCCAGTTGGAGTTACCAACTGGTATATCTTGCATACCATCCTGATTTAATAATGGTAAATGATGAAAACTAAGCACCACATTGTAGGAAGGATGTCAAGGCCTTGGAGAGGGTGCAGAAGAGATTTATAGAATGGCAGCAGGGATGAGGGACTTCAGTTACATGGAGAGACTGGAGAATTTGGGATTGTTCTTCTTAGAGCAGAGAAGGTTAAAGGGAGATTTATTAGAGGCGTTCAAAATCGGGGAGGGTTTTGATAGACTAAATAAGGAAAAACTTTCCACTGGCGGAAGGGTCAGTAACCAGAGGACACAGATTTAAGGTAATTGGCAAAAGCGCCAGAGGTGAGATGAGGAGAATTTTTTTTACGCAGCGAGTTGTTATGATCTGGAATACGCTGCCTGAAAGGGTGGTGGAAGCAGATTCAATAGTAACTTTCAAAAGGGAATTGGATAAATACTTGAAAGGGAGAACATTGCAGGGCTATGGGGAAGGAGCACTGGAGTGGGACTAATTGGATAGCTCTTTCAAAGAGCCAGCACAGACGCTATAGGCCGAATGGCCTCCTTCTGTGCTGCATGATTCTATGATCTAAATAGGTAAAGGAATGTATCTGCTATATATTAAAATTGCTGACTGGGTCGCAACATTCCATTTGAAAATGCATTGAAAAGTCCGATGTTATAGTATCTTAACGCCTAAAACCTCTGCACAGAGCAGCATTTTCTACCACAGCTGCTGCCGTACCCCCACCCAGGTCCTGTAAAGGTGCAGTGCTGTATCCTGCAGTGAGGTAGAGAGAATGTCATTTCAATTTAGGAGTAAGTGGCTCATCCCGTTTGCTCCACCCATCATATATTTTTTATCAATGAACGGGGTAAGCCAGTGAGGGCAAAAAGCTCACCACTTCCCTGTCAGATCAAATGGCCGCTGTTGTATTATCAAAAGGGTAACAATTCGTCGCAAGACTTTCACCATTGCCTGAAGTACAGGCATGCGCAGCTCCATTAGTCCATCGTTGAGTTGCGAGGGCAGGATACATGTTCCCTGTGAAGATGTCGAGATCAGGGTTTTCTGGATAGCGTTACTTGCTTTTGAGGACACAAACCCAGCAGGGTGATAATGGTCCATGTTTCTCAGCGATGGTCTGAGCTCAGGGCCAGTGTAACATTGCAGCAGTGCCGAATGTTCACACGTCTCTGATTGCAGGGGCTGCATTGCTGGGGGAGGTTTTGGAGACAACCAGCATCGAAAAGGATTACTGAGTTGGTTGGTTGGTTGGTGGGGGGGGAGGACTATAGGCCATTTTGTTTTGGTAGAGTAGTTTCGATGCGGCTGTGCATGCTGGGATAGCCGTGGGTCCATAACATTCTAATGCTTTCTGTTGCTGAAAATCAAAAGCAGCACTCGCATAAGCAACCCAGGTAGGTTGTGAATAGAGGAAAGGAGATGGAAAAGAAAAATACAGTAGAAGAAAAGAACAGATGAAGAAAGAGAAGAATATTAATGGCATGTTTATAGTGCATGGAAAGAAATCATATTACCTCGATTTTCAACGGATCAGCTCCGTACTTTACGGAAACGCACGTAAGGAATGCTTCTAACTGCCCTCTCACCTGCAGTGTGACCTTTTTAAAGATTGAAAACAGCTGACAAGACCGTCAGCTACTTTGAATCAATAAAATGTGTGCCATGGGCGTTATCAGAGCCTGTTTTAACTTTTGAAAAGCTTGCTTTCTTTAGCAGGGGCCTGTGGCCCCTGGTTTTATACTGCAGCCAAAGGTCCATGCTTCCCGCTGTGTGATCAGACCTGTTTCCTATAGGTATCTGGCTGGAACCACGTCTTCCTGTAGTCACCAGGAGACGTGAATCGATCAGCCTAGCAACGGTTGAAGAATACTAGTGATTGAGAGCAGCCCTGTCAGCTATAATAACAAAGTGATCCTGGATTAAAGCACGAACGTGCCTTCCCCTATGCTTGTACGATGGACATAGCTTGCTGCTTTTGATGCAAGTGATGTCTCAGGTATGCAGCTGACTCACAGCCTAGGGCTTTCCCCAGTGTTGACAGCTCTGTGTGAGCACGTCCTTCCCGACTGTTCCCAACCCCATCTGTACCCCTTCTCATCAAAATCCAACATTTACTGTTGGTATTATTAGCAGATAAATGTTTAATGTGCACATATGAGATTCCGTTGACCATTATTTTAGCGGAGATGTTAACCCATTTAAAATAAAAAGATAACGTCTGCATTTAAAATAACGGATGAAGGAATGTTAAGCGCTCGGCATTCCCGAAAATTGCCAACAGTAGTTTCCAGGCCTTGACCCTTTCTTCAGAAATGTAATTACCCTCTGTGTAAAAGAAAGGCTTTGGCTGACTCCTGCTTACTCTTAACTTCCTCCAAAAGGCTGTGGATGCTGGGACAATTGGAGCTTTCAAGACTGAAATCGATAGGTTTATGTAAGGTAAGGGTGTCAAGGGATACGGAGCAAAGGCAGGTAAATGAAGTTGAGGTACAGATCAGCCATCATATAATTGAATGGCAGAGCAGGCTCGAGGGGGCTGAATGGCCAATTCCTGTTCCTAATTTTTAACCCTAACCCTACTCTTACCTCATAACTTCAAATCCCGATACCCAGAACCATCTTTGTTGCTCACCTTTGCCCCCTCCGAGGGGCGGTAATTCCTTCATTCGCTCAAGATGTTTCTCACAATATTAAAAAAAAAAGGAAGCCACGCAGTCTCAGAAATGAAAATGATAGCAATGTAGCAAATTCAAGAGGGTAGATTTTTCCTGCCTCCCCGCCCTCACCCCATCCTGGTACTGGACAGGAGTGGAGCACCCAAACTGGGAGCGTGGGAATTTCCTGTTCCAGACCATTAGTAAGTCCAACCCCCCTGACAGGACCTAGTGCTGGCAGAAGGGGTATGAACTTCAAGTGCATGTCAGGCCTTTGATGGAGATTGAGACTCAGAAGGTCCTGATGAGACCTAAGCATCCTTCTGGGGTGCAGTTTGAACTTTTGAAATATTATTGATCTTTCAGTTTCGGGTGTTCTGCCCCCACCCACCCCACCCACCCCCCCGTCCCCGCAGCCCCTCCGGGAATCGGAGGTAGCACACAGAGGCCCTGCTTACCTGAGGTCTGCAGGTGATACCAGTGACCTGGGAGAAGAATGAGTCGGGAGCCCTCTCCCACTGCATTAGCTTTGGAACATTGGGACTGCACTGACTGCCAGCTCCACTCCCTCACTAACCACCCCCCCGCTCCAACCCCCACCCCAAAGAAAGCTCAGGAAATACCAGGGCAGGACAGAAACCCGGCATCACTGACCTCCACTCATTTTTCCTGATGCAGGTCAAGGGGCAGGAATGCCGGTCCTCACAGCTGTTCGAAACAGGAAGAAGACAATAGGCCTGAAAAGACTTTGCCTTTTCACAGATATTAACCCCTGTCTCCCCAGCTTCTCAACGTAAACTTTAATCCCCTCCCTCTCTGGAAATCTGTCTAATAGTTGGTGGAACCCATTCATTCTGCCTGCTTCAATGGCTTTCACTGGTAATTGAGACTCCGTTGACCCAGTCAAAAATCCTCGTTGAATTATCAGCTGCACTCTGTTTTGTTTGGAAGCAATGCGCAGATGTACTACTCATTATCTAAATGCTATTGGGGTGATTATTCAACCGTAATCAATGAACAGGGGATTTGTGTATGTGCACTGACCTGAAGCTTGTTTTCTTGAAGTTTCATGAGGGGTGAGTGTTCCTATTCCGATGGGGCTCAGCCTTAGCAGGAGTCTGAAGTGAGTGTTCTCCTGTGCTGGAATGCAGGCCTACGAACTCTTCTCTGCTGTCCAGCTGAGAATAGCGATCTCTCACACTTATGGGCTGTGCTGGTAATTCTCAGCCTTTCTCTTGCCAGAGAGCAAAAGGTCACAATAGAGGCACTTCTTCAGTCCTGACGAAGAGTTATCGACCTGAAATGTTAACTCTGTTTCTTTCTCCACAGACGCTGCCTGACTTGCTGAATATTTCCAGCATTTTCTGTTTTTATTGCAATAGAGGCAAGACTATCCTAGCATTAATAGCGATAGTGCCTGTCCTTTTAATCAAGGGTTTTCGTTTTTTTTAAATATTCGTTCATGGGATGTGGGCGTCGCTGGCAAGGCCAGCATTTATTGCCCATCCCTAATTGCCCTTGAGAAGGTGGTGGTGAGCCGCCTTCTTAACCACTGCAGTCCGTGTGGTGAAGGTTCTCCCACAGTGCTGTTAGGAAGGGAGTTCCAGGATTTTGACCCGGCGACGATGAAGGAACGGCGATATATTTCCAAGTCGGGATGACTTGTAATTTGGAAGGGAACGTGCAGGTGGTGTTGTTCCTGCTGCCCTTGTCCTTCTAGGTGGTAGAGGTCACGGGTTTGGGAGGTGCTGTCGAAGAAGCCTTGGCGAGTTGCTGCAATGCATCCTGTGGATGGTGTACACAGCAGCCACGGTGCACCGGTGGTGAAAGGAGTGAATGTTTAGGGTGATGGATGGGGTGCCAATCAAGCGGGCTGCTTTGTCCTGGATGGTGTCGAGCTTCTTGAGTGTTGCTGTGGAGGCTGGGATAACCCTGGCTCCAAAGCTGCCTTTTGGCAGAAGAAGGCAAAGAGAAAACACTTGCAAATCCTACAGCTGAGGATGGGCTCTAACGAGAGAAAGAAAGACACAGATAGGAATAGAGGGAGACAGAGGAAGAGAGACAAGAAAAGAGCAGAGGATTCGAGAGAAGAAACACGAAATGAATGGCATTTGGACATCAGCTGCAGTCTATGCGACAGACGCAGCTGGATGCTTCTAGAAATGTTTGTTTTTGGTACAAGGTGATGGTTCACATATATGGCTTGCAAGCAAAAAAAATCTCGCGACTAGGATTTGGCCAACGTTGACAGGTTCAATGTTGCCTCGTGCCTTCACGCTGCCAAGCACTCTGTTAAGCGATTCTTCTTTTCAACCTTCACGCCACCGTAGAACTTCACAAGTAATGAGAGAGGGAAAAAACAAGACACCTTCGAGCCCTGGAGATGTTAATCGAGGCAGCTCCTTGGTGACGACGAAAGCCTCGAGCTGAGGGGAAATCTGTGCTGAATTTCTGGCACCTCCTGTCAGGGCTCTGAGAAAACTCACTCCTTAAATCCCAGTGAATCCTTTAGTAATGCAGCAAGGTTATATACCTGGGTCCTATGTGTCATTTAGAGAGATTTCAACTATCAATCCTTGCTGTTCAAGGGATTCTGAGATCCCCTGAGAATACATTAGAGAGGGGATTTGAAGCATCCACAGGCCTTTTCGGATTTTATAAATTGCTTGTTCACGGGCACTGCAGGGTCTATGGGCTTAAATGGAAGCTGCAGGCATTTTATCAATATATCTGACTTTCAGTCTTTTGAAAAGTTTTTAATGTTTCTGCATAGCAAGTTTACAATGAACTGGCCTGATACACAGAGAGTTGTCAGAAAGAAGAAATAGCTCAAATAGGCTTCATGCTTTGCTGAGCCTATTAAACAAATGTCAATCACATACTTAAACCTCCAGACAGTCTGTAGGGGTGAACGAGAGGTTAGTGGAGTTCTGCAAGGTGAGGGTGTGATGGCAGTAGAGCCACAAGGGAAGAGGAGAGGCTATTTACGTCTGAGGCAGCTAACACCGTGGGTCTGAAGCCGATTGACCAGTTTGACGAGTGGGGCAGACCCACCTGCCCCACGTCAGGGACAAGGTCAGGAGGAGAACCAGCGTCTGACCCCCTGATCACCAATCACTGGAACCCGTTTTAAGTTAATGTTATCTAGTGCCAAGGGTGAGATGCTGGCGAGTACTGCGAACATGCATACAAACTTACAAAAATGACGGGGCAGGAAAAGATCAGCTGGTCCATCTAGCCTGCCCCACACTCAAGATAGCTGGAAGCTGGAGCATCACGACTGGACACTTCCTACCACCCCCCACCCCCACCCTGTTATCTTGTAATTTCCCTATAAAACACAGGGCCAATAACCCCTCATGTGATCGAAACCAGTCCAGGAAATCACATGGACCATGCATTTGTTATCTATTAAGACACTTACCTTCTATATGATGTGATCTCTGCCCCAGTCAAGAACCAGTCCAGCTCCCTCTTGCAGGCACTCAGAGAGTCAGTACCCACCACTATCAAGTCATTTCTAAGTCTACACTGCTCGAGAGTAAAAAGACCCAACTCGTTAAACCTATCTGAGTAACTAAGATAAAGACAGTTCTAACAAGAATGCCACCAAGACAAGGGCTTGCCTGGTAAGAGCGTGCCTGGAGGTCAAAGGTTGTTTGCTTAATGCTGGCTAAGGGGAGATTTCATAGAGGTGTTCAAGATTATGAGGGGTTTTGATAAATAAGGAGAAACTGCTTCCACTGACAGAAGGGTCTGACACAAATTTAAGGCAATTGGCAAAAGAACCAGAGATGAGATGAGGATTTTTTTTTAATGCAGTGAGTTGTTATGATCTGGAATGCACTGCCTCCAAGCAGATTCAGTAGCAACTTTCAAAAGGGAATTGGATAAATACTTGAAGGGGAAACATTTGCCAGGCTATGGGAAAGAGCTAGGGAGTGGGACTAATTAGATAGCTCTTTCAAAGAGCCGGCACAGGCACGATGGGCTGAATAGCCTCTTTCTGTGCTGTGTGATTCTATGAAGTCCACCTAAGGGGGCTTAAAATCTCAACTGAACGACAGTGCAGCGCTCCCTCCGTACCGGTCTGAAGCGTCAGCTAAGATTATGTGCTCAAGTCTCTGGAGTGGGGCTTGAACCCACAACCTCCTAACTCAAGAGGGCAAGCGGGCCACCCACTGAGCCACGGTTATCATCAAGTGCCAAGGAGTTGTTCAGCATCAGCTACACTGGTCATTCAAAAGAGATTTATCTTCAGGATAAATTAGATTTTTGTGAAACATTCCTGGATTCCTGCTGTCATAGTACGGGTATTTAAATTAATACCATCACACCGGTTGGTTTGCAGTGTGAGCTGTGCTGTCTCAATCATAGGACAGGCTTGCTCGCACCAGCCCCTGGAGTTTATATCAAGCAAATATTTACTTTCAGACAGGCTGAATATATTACAGCACCCATGCATATATCTGAGAAGTTTCCTTTTCGCAATATATAATATTACATCTATATAAAGTCAGTCACACTTCAGGCATCCATGTTAACTGCCAAAAATATATAAAAGGAGAGTAAAACTGGCAGTCATTCCGGACTTCCTTCACCGACTGCAGTTAACCTTATGATGACCTAAAAGGATGGCACCTTCGACAGTGCAGCACTCCCTCACTACTGCACTGGAGTGTCATAGAATCATAGAAAGTTACGGCGCAGAAGGAGGCCATTCGGCCCATCGTTTCCATGCCGGCTGAAAAAGAGCTATCCAGCTTAATCCCACTTTCCAGCATTTGGACCGTTGCCCTGCAGGTTACGGCACTTCAAGTGCACATTCAAGTACTTTTTAAATGAGTTGAGGTTTCTGCCTCTACCACCCTTTCAGGCAGTGAGTTCCAGACCCCCACCACCCTCTGGGTGAACAACATTTCTCCTCAGCTCCCGTCTAATCCTTCTACCAATTACTTTAAATCTATGCCCCCTGCCCTGCCTCTGCTAAGGGAGGTAGGTCCTCCCTATCCATTCTAACTAGTCCCGTCATAATTTTATTTACCTCAATTAAATCTCCCCTCAACCTCCTTTGTCCAAAAAAAACAACCCCAGCCTATCCAATCCTTTTCTCATAGCAAAAATTCTCCAGCCCTGGCAACATCCTCGTAAATCTCCTCTGTACCCTCTCTAGTGCAATCACATCTTTCCTTTAATGTGGTGACCAGAACTGCATGCAGTACTCAAGCTGTGGCCTAACCAATGTTTTTATACAGTTCCAGCATTCTATACCTCGGCTAATAAAGGAAAGTATCCAGTATGCCTTTTTAAGCACCTTATCTACCTGTCCTGCTACCTTCAGGGATCTGTGGACATGCACTCCAAGGTCCCTTTGTTCCTCTACACCTCTCAGTATCCTCCCTTGCCTTGTTTGCCTTCCCCAAATGCATTACCTCACATTTCTCTGGATTGAATTCCATTTGCCACTTTTCTGCCCACTTGACCAGTCCATTGATATCTTCCTGCAGTCTACAGCTTTCCTCCTCATTATCAACCACATGGCCAATTTTTGTATCATCTGCAAACTTCTTGATCAAGGCACCCACATTCAAGTCCAAATCATTAATATATACCACAAAAAGCAAGGGACCTAGTACTGAGCCTTGCGGGACCCCATTGGAAATACCTAGATTTTGTGCTCCAGTCTCTGGAGTGGGACTTGAACCCACAACTTTCTGGCTCGTGTGAGTGCTACCCACTGAGCCAAAGCTAGCACGTTCTTGCCATCCATATATGTACACATTCCAGCAAGGCTAATTGGATTGCTGTCAGGAATAGGACCCTGACTAATATATTTTTCCCTTCCTACCCTAGGACTTAGTGAGGCCAATCGTACTGGTCCTGTCGCCACCACCCTGCCGAGGTTAGCTCGTTCAGAATTAACTTGGGATATTATTGCTCATTGTAGCTCAGTACCAGACTGAATGGTGCATTTGTCATAAGTGTGACTTTTTTTTATATAAAATGCTACCGACAATTTTTATTGTGAGCATTTATAGGAACATAGGAATTGCTAGACGAGAAAAAGACTAATCTTATCCAGTTCGCCTTCCACCATCCTGGTAGTCATACGAATGCGTGTTACAATGATAATGGACTTGTTGACCAATCTTAGCAATCAATCTCTATCAATTAGTCTACAACAGACCCAGCCATGAGGTGAGGAAAACTCCAGTGGTGGAGAGCTTCGGGAACTATAGGTCCAAAGTCACCTTTTCCTCCCAAGCATGTTACACTTACCACATGTCATGTTTCAAATTACTTTTATACTGTATCCCAAAATGTTATTTTCTGAAAGAAATCTATCTAATTTGCTTTTGAATTAATCAATACTACTGGTCCAACTATCTCCGTAGGGAGCCCATTCCATAGATTGGCCACTCACTCATTGAAATATTTTTGCTGCAGTCTAGTTTTGAATTTACCCCCCCTTTAAGCTCAGGCTGTGTCCTCCTAGCTGATGATAACAGAGCTCCCCATTACTCTGTGCGAACCCTGCTACTGGTAAATACGAATGTTCGAACCTTTGAGTTGGAACAAAATGCAAAAATAACGGGAAAAAAATGATTATGTTGACATCAATTGCCTTGACGCCAAATTTTTTTTACAGTGCACCTGATTTTTGCATTCCTATTGAGAGTAGTGGGATGGACGCTGGTCTGGAAATGAGTGCATCTTTGCACCTTTCATGCAGCTGCAGCAGATTTTGTGCATATGTTTCACATTAAACATGAACATTTAAGATTCATAGATGTAGAGAAGATGTTTCCACTTGTTGGGGAATCCAAAACTGTGTGCCATAAATAGTAGTCACTAATAAATCCAATAAAGAATTCAGAGAAACTTCTTTACCTAGAGAGTGGTTAGAATGTGGAACTTGCTACCACATGGAGTGGTTGAGGAGAATAGCATAGATGCATTTAAGGGGAAGCTAGATAAGTACATAAGGGTGAAAGGAATGGAAGGGTCTGCAGATAGGTTCAGATGAAGAGGGGTGGGAGGAAGCTAGTGTGGAGCATAAATACTGGCATGGACCTGTTGGGCCGAATGGCCTGTTTCTGTACTGTAAATTCTATGTAATTCTATGTAAAGATTCTAAAGCCAATTATATGCGTAAAGCAGGGTCAGCTATTAATTGATAAACTCTTGGACACTTCTGTAGATGAAGTAATGCTCAGTTGTAATTATTTCCTGTTGTCCTGACCTCTGTTGCTATTCTTGGTTTTATTCAGACTCTGACAGAGGAGTTCCGTCTCGACTATTGCCACCTGTGGCACTCCCTCATTAGAACCGACATGAAAGGCGTTGAGATGTACAGCAGGCGGCTGGGGGCTGGGGACTTGTATCCGCTCTTTGCCTGTATGATAACAGCCAGATCCTGGGCCTCGATAACCAAAGGAATCGACCAAACGCCGGTCTCCAAGAATGAGGTGAGGAGCACTAGGAAATCTTGCTGGCTTATGAATGGCCTTTAACAAGGCCTTAACAAGAGCTCACAACAGTCTGGATTTGCTTGACTTTAAACAAGCCCATTGCGGTGAATTCACAGTATTAATATCAAAACCCTGGGCTGCTGCTACAGTGTAAACTGTTAGCCATGGCTCAGTTGGTAGCACTTTCGCCCCTGAATCAAAAGATCTCCGATTCAAATCCCACTCCAGAGACTTAAGCACAAAATCTAGGCTGACACTCCCAGTGTAATACCGAGGGAGTGCTGCATTGTCGGTGGTGCCGTCTTTTGGATGAGACTTTAAACCGAGGCCCCGTCTGCCCTCTCTTGTGGACGTAAACAATCCCATGGCACTTTTTCGAAGCAGAGCAGGGGGCTTCTCCCCGGTGTCCTGGCCAATATTTATCCCTCAACCAACATCATTAAAAAAACAGATTATCTGGTCATTATCAGATTGCTGTTCGCTGTGTGCAAATTGGCTGCCGCGTTTCCTACATTATGTGGAGATGCCGGTGATGGACTGGGGTGGACAAATGTAAGGTTATAACCTGGTGTTGTAAGATTCCTTACATTTTTCCTACATTACAACAGTGACTACACTTCAAAAGTACTTCATTGGCTGTAAAGCGCTTTGGGATGTCCTGAGGCTCTGAAAGGCGCTATATAAATGCAAGTTCTTTCTTTCTTTGAACCCAGTTGTAGTGTTCACGCATTGTAATAATAATTCGGATGCGGTGCTCAAAAAGTGAGATGTGGAAACCGCCTGCCATTGGAGGCTGTGTTGTGTGAATTACACACCCTGCTCAAACTACGGGAGCAGTAAAAAACTTGCCTTGCCAGCAAATGGAACTCCACTCAGACTTTGCAGTGCGGCGCTATGGTCCCTTCCACTAATATTTACAGTGGTTGCCAAGGAGATATCACCGATGCTGCGAGAACTAATTATCCTCCCACTTCTGTCTCTCGGATACCCAACTTTGATTGTAGAGTTGTGGATGTAGTGCTCATTTCTGCTGTGTAATACAATTGGACCAATTTGAGTAGCTTAGCAAATGGATTTGAGCTTTTTTTTCAGGTAACATTCTTATTTTGAAGCGTATTAAACAATCTTTTTCTATTTTCCTTCTTCAAAGCCAATCCACATATCACCCCTTACTTTAATGGAATATAAGTCTGTATTTCTCACCGTGTTATTCTATGATAAAGTGGATGTGAGTAAAAGGGAGTTAAACTGGTCAAAACTAGCAACAGACTTTTCTTCCATTTTCGGTCGTACTCCTGTGTTAAAATCTATCTGTGGAATCAGTGGCAAGATAATCTACTGGTAAGACCTTGTTACAGGCCAGTCATGAGAAACTCAAACGGGATTGGGTGGGGCAGGGAGATAGAGTTGAAAATTATTAGCTCACGTGCACGACTGTTAGCCACTTAGGGAAACAGGAGCAGGAGTAGGCCATTCGGCCCCTCGCGCCTGTTCCGCCACTCAATTAGATCAAGGCTGACCTGTACCTCAACTCCACCTACGGTTCCATATTCCTTAATACCGTTGCCTAACAAAAATCTAACAATCTCAGACTTATATGTGTGTGTGACTTTAATAACTAGTGCTCATTTAAATGAAGTGTTCTCATGGAATATTAATAACTGCAATGTTGAACTAATGATAACAGAAATGATCAGTAAATGTTTTTGAAACCTACTGTACAGACAACACCTGCTGCCCTTTATTACACAGCTGGCTTCGGGTACAGTGGTGTCACTGGGGCCAAGTTTCAGTGTCTTGTGATGTGCTTCAGAGCACAATGGAGAATTAATGCAGAGGAGTAAAAATTATATTAGAAAAAATGAGTGCCTCGTGTCGTAGGGTCAATGGTCCAACCACGATAGTACAAGATCTGTTGAATACGTTCATTTGACTGGCAGCTCGTTGTCCTTTGCTGGTTATAAACACTGTCTATGTGACTTGTGACTCTCTATTAATGAAAGAAAGAAAGACTTGCACTTATACAGCACTTTTCTTGACCCCAAAGCACTTTACAACCAATTAAGTATTTTTGAAGTGTAGTCACTGTTGTAATATAGGAATTACAATTTACAATTGTCGACCCCAGTCCATCACCGGCATCTCCACATTGTAATATAGGAAATGCAGCAGCCAATTTGCACACAGCAAGCTCCCACAAACAACAATGAAATAAATGACCCAGATAATCTGTTTTAAGTGTTGATTGAGGGATAAATGTTAGCCAGGGCAGCGGGGAGAACTCCCCTGCTCTTCTTTGGAATAGTGCCATGGGATCTCTTATGTCCACCAGAGGGGGCAAACCGGTCCTCGGTTTAACATCTCATCCGAGAGACGGCAACTCCGACAGTGCAGCGCTCCCTCAGTACTGGCACTGGCACGTAGTAGTATCCTGTGCAACTCTGTCCTTCTCCTTCCCCTTAGTATGAACATCATTAGTAATAGGAACGGAAAGCTCAGAGCCAGAAAGTGCCATTCGGCCCATCACGCTCGCTCCCTTAAGAGTCTTGCCGCAGACTGCTGTGCGACCTCAGCTCTGTTTCTCAAGTTAGTGCTTTTCGCTGTTTTCTCAGTTTCAAAGGAGTCAAAACAACAGGAGTAAAATTAGAGTTTGCGATTCTCTCCGTTTCATAAGCACTCCAGGTGCAGCTCAACTTGATTTAAATGAGAATTTTGGATCACCTGGCAATTTTTAATCTTCCCGTTGCAATCTATCTCCCGAGATCATCAGCTCAAGGATCTTGATGCCATTAATAGCAAACTCTTGGCATTTGCTGCTGTATATTTGAGGTTATTAAACAAAGGGGACGTGTGCATCTCTGGGTCTGTGGAGTTTATCGCTGATTGGTAAGTGGGTTGTAAGTGCTGCCTGAGGAACATTATGTCTCGAAGCCGAGGGAACGCAATCTCTTTTAGGGGCCTTTTCAGCAAGAATATGCTTTTCCAATAAATCAGCATTTTTGTGGAGTCATTACAGTCAGACAGGCATTCTGTAACTGGATGAGAGCCATACCTCTTCAGTGGCTTTTTGACCACTAGAGAAGTATTGTGGTGAGTGGCCAGTTTCCTTTCCACAAACCGATTTTGTATTGGGCAGAGTTACCCTGCAGCAAAATTGTGTACAGGCGCTGTTGGGTCCATTGGAAAGTTAATGAAAACAAAAGAAGTAACCCTTTATTGGCAGAGAGAGGAAAATATACCACAAATTGTGTAATAATGATCGCTGTGTTGGAGTCAAAGAGGCACAGCATCTATTAAGCTCTGTGCAAAGGAACCAGAGGCGACATGAGGAACATTTTTTTTAATGCAGCGAATTGTTATGATCTGGAATGCGTTGCCTGAAAGGGCGGTGGAAGCAAGTTCAATAGTAATTTTCAAAAGAGAACTGGATAAATACTTGAACGGGAAAAATTTGCAGGGCTATGAGGGAAGAACAGGGGAGTGGGACTAATTGGATAGCTCTTTCAAAGAGCCGGCACAGGCACAATGGGCCGAATGGCCTCCTTCTATGCAGTATAATGCTATGATTCTACATGACCAGTGCAACCCAGGTCCTCTTTAGACAGACAGAGTGCATAGAGAAGAAGGCAGACAGTGAAAGAAAGCACCACCAATGCCTTTTCATGCTGACTATTATTTTATGTCCTTAAAACAATGCACAGTGAAGACAAGGGTCAAAGTTGCACTGTCGCTTTCCTGTCGATGCCCAGCGGGTTTTGGTAGGCATCAAAACAAAAGTAGCAGCATACTTTTCTGGAGTGTGGTGTGGAAGTGAGTGCACCGTGAGGCCAGGCTGGGTCAGGTCCCCTCCCGGAGGCCGTAGTTACGGTTCGGGCCTTGTCCCGACACGTCTTTTCTCGTGCAAACGGCTCGATGACAGTTTCCGTAAACCTCGATTTCCCGCCTGGCGTCAACTTACTCATTTCAAACAGTGTCGTAGTAAGACCGAACGGAAAATCTGTGCTATAATCTACCACAAACTGAAATCTGCGTCCTTTACTGTCCGCGAGTTGAGGTAACGTAGTCCGAGCGCGGTAAATTACTAACGTGGAATGCTCACTGTGTCTCCTGTCAACGAGGAAGGTAGAAAATATTCACGGCACGACATCACTTTGCACAGGCAAAACTGCTGCCCGGATTTATTCACAAATGAAATGCGGATAAGCCGAACTATACAGCACAATTTATCACACATGCGACTGCGGTGACTGTTCACAAGTCCGTTGTTCACACAAATCCTTCCTGCAAATTCTTGGAAAAGCAAGAGGGCTGTTTCCGCGGCCAAGCGCCGTTCTGCGCCAGGAGCGCCTGATCTCGGTGCCAACCCCACGGTGACTGATGGTAAATGCTGCTTACAGAACTCTATACACAATATCTGTAATAGCACAAAGGGCCAAGACCAATGAGCCATCGAAAGAGAGGATGCAGAGGAGGCTCGAGATGGTGGTGTGCGCTGGCTTGCGGGCTGGAGATGTGGTAGAGAGAGGGAAGGAGGAGGCCATGGATGCATTTAGAAATGAGCACAAGGATTTTGAGTTCATTGTGTTGGGAAACCGTGTGGTGGATAGCAAGGAGTAGAGTGATAAAGGAGCAAGACTTAGTAAAGGCTAGGATGTGAGTGACACTGTTTTGAACAAGTTGGAGTTCATGTAGAATGGACCCATGGGGGCTGTGAGGAGAGTGTTGGAGAAGTCGAGCATGGAGGGGGATGAACATGAGGATCTCAGTGGTGTTGGGGTTGAGGCATGAGTGGGGGCACGTGATGCACAGGCAGAAATAGGCAGTCTTGTGTTTCAAAGCTCAGCTCAGGGTGAAACAGGACACCAAGGTTATGTACCTTTGGGTTCAGCCTGAGTGAGCAGCCACAGAGACAGGTGGACTCCAGTACTAGGACGCAGAGATTTTGACAGGAGCAGAATAAGATGGCTACAAGAGGGCCTGTAGCCTATTGCTCAGGGTAAGTTGGGCGATGTTTTATAATGATAGGAACTTTTTACAGTGTAATGCACAGTACATTATTCAGTTAAGATGGAGCTGTTTTTAAGCTGGTATGTCCCTTTAAAGCATAAGCATCTAATTACTATAAATAAACTCAGCCTGCAGTCAACCAGATTTTAATTACAATTGGTGAGGGAAAGTTTCAGTTTGGCAGGTGCAGGCTCCAGTTCAGAAAACGAAAAGCAGCAGGAAATGACTGCCTTGCTGTCTCATTTTTAAATTAAAAAATACTTCTGGCATTTTCAAAACGATCAAAACTAGTGGAGTGCAGCTCCCTCCTGATAGACAGAGTGTGGTTTGTAGCTAGGTGCAGTCCACCAAATAACTGCATTAACAAATGGAAACACAGTCTTTGTATCAGGACAGTGGTGCTGGAGATGTGCTTGAAATGTTAACAAAATGCTCTTCAAAGAGGACAAAAAGTACAAGTCCTTAGTACAAGTAAGAACCCATTACAAAGGGGAAAATGCATCAGGGATCTCTTTGTGTCTGATTTGTCTCTGTAGAAGTACCAGTCTCGTTCCGTGCAATAATGTTCACGTCACTAAAATGACGCAACATCGAAGATGGTTTTTATGAGTCATTTTCTCTTCTGCTTTCTTCATCTTAAGTGCAGGCACTTCTTGTACATAGAGAATTAGGTACTTGAGGCACTTTGATGTTCAAGAGGATGGACTCTGCCAGCGAGCGAGCTTTCCTCATCAAGTCCACTGCCTAAACCTCTCTGCCTCTCCTCCTTTATGAGGCTCCTTAAAACCTACCTCTTTGACCAACACCTGTCGTAGTATCTCCTTATGTGGCTCGGTGTCAAATTTTGTTTGATAATTGCTCCTGTGTTGCGCCTTGGGACGTTTTACTACATTAAAGGCGCTGTATAAATGCAAGTTGTTGTTGTCGTTGCATGGCTTTGGACTGTCCAGGAGCAAGTACCACAGTCCAGAAGAATCCAGGAGCAACAGATCAGGTTTTCTCCGCAGCTTCCCAAAGAGGTGAATATAGGCTTTCTGAAATGCTTCACTTACGCACGGTGACTAGTCGGCTCACGGGGGTTTTGTGAGGATTCCCACTCTTGAACCAGGGATACCTGTGCCCATCATGCTGGAATTCCGCAGGCCACCCTGACTTTCCAGTGAAGAGTTTGTAAATAGTGTACGGCCAATGTTCAGAATGGTGGCCCGACACAAACCATTCCATTGGAATCTGCCTCCAATTTGTACAATGTGGCCCTGAAGGTTCGCAGGCCTGGAACCCCGGCAATTCACGTTCGCTGGGAACTTCTGTCCTCTGACCCCTTGTGGGACAAGTTCCTTACTTTGCACGGCACTGACGGGCATGCGCGACACTGGGAGTGCACCTTGGTGGAGAGGCCAGGAATACTGGCGCAACTTGCTAATTCTCTTGATATCCACTTGTGAAGAAGTCCAAAACTAGGGGACATAAATATAAGATAGTCTCTAATAAATCCAATAAGGAATTCAGGAGAAATTTCTTTACCGACAGAGTGGTTATAATGTGGAACTCTCTACCACATGGAGTGGTTGAGGCGAATAGCATCGATGCATTTAAGGGGTAGCTAGATAAATACATGAAGGAGAGAGGAATAAATCCGCTCATCAAATAAATGAGGCATCCTGCAATGTCTTCCATTTGTACAACACCTCTGCTAAAATGCAGCCAGTAGCTTGCGATTTTCTTGGTGGACTTTAAGAAATGAAAGGCTTGCATTTATGTAGCGCCTTTCAGGATGTCCCAAAGCGTTTTACAACCAATGAAGTACTTTTGAAGTGTAGTCACTGTTGCTCTTCTTCAAAGTAGTGCCGTGGGATCTTCTACATCAATCCGAGAGGGCAGGTGGGACCTCGGTTTAACGTCTCATCTGAAAGACCTCCGACCATACAGTACTCCCTCAGTATTGCACTGGGAGTGTCAGCCTAGATTCTGTGCTCAAGGCTCTGGAAGTGGGACTTGAACCCATGAACCTTCTGACTCAGAAGCAAGAGTGCTGCCCACTGAGCCACAGCTGAATGCCGAAGATCAGTCCCCAGAAGCTCCGACAGAGCGTTTTAAAAGCGGGGAAACTGAAAACAATCACACGAGTTCCAATAAATAGCACTTGTGAATAAATTTTGATACAGGCCCACCAAAAAATCCAAGGGACAGAGGATCCAGCAACCTTAAGGCTGCAAAATCTACCCTCGGTCTTTGTTTTTTGAGCAAGGCCTGAGCTGTTTGTCGTTTGAGTCCATGTACTTGACTGACTTTGAAGTCGAAAGGGCAGAGTGTTTTTCCCATCACATTAAGACATCATTAGCAAGCTGATGACGTGGGCAGTCTGTTGGCACTGCAGATTACTGATGATCTCAGCTATTTTAGGACAATTTAAAAAAAAAACTGAAGCTAAAAAAGAAACACCATAGAATTCCATTTCTGCTGTTCCATTTTGAGATGGAAGTTGTTGCAAAGTTTTGAAGGCGTATTCTGTTTTTATTTCTCTGTGTTTCAAGTAATTAGATTCAGTTCTGCTAAGGTCATTACCGAGAAATGAAGTGGGCGCTAATGCCTGATTAGCTCTGTAGCTTAGCCCCCTGAAAAGCCGGCACTACAATCTGAAACAATATGCTGCGGTTTCACATTCCTGGCTGTAAAGCTGAAAGGCCCCCCTTCCCCCACCCCTGTCCAACGAGAATGGGGCGTGCCAGGGTGAGTGGGGTGGGGTTTAAAATAGAGGCAGCGTTCTTCCCTCCGGAGGGATGCCTCAAGCACGTACGCACGACCCAGGCCATTTTTATAGGTGAGTTCGGGACAGCGTGAGGGCCTCATAAATGTTCAAAGATTGGGGTCTGATGACGTCATTCGAACCCCGCCACGAATTTAAACGGCAGTCACGTATTTGACGCCCATTCAGGGGCCCCGCCGGGGAAACCGGGCGCCAAGGAGGTTTCCGTCATGGATCGGAAGGAGCAGGAGCACCTGACATGGAAATCTAGGCCTACCCGTGCTCCCGTGGCTTCCCCCATCCCCCGACCTCGATGACGTCTGGACCCCTCCTCCAACCCACGTACCTGATTGCTGGGGAACATTCCCGCGTATCCCCAGCGGCGGCGTCCTGCCCCGCCTGCTAGTTGGCTACTGATTCCCGGCAGGATCGGGCGGGTGACTCAGCTGGGAGATTGAATTGAGGCCTGGGAGTTAAAATGGCCTGGGCTTCACTGCAGTACAGCCAGTCAAGCTTCACACTCGCTTGTGTGGAGCATGAACACCGGCATAGGTCAGTTGGGCCGAATGGCCTGTTTCTGTGCTGTAAATTCTATGTTAGTTACCAAAAATTAGAATTACCTCAATATCCTCTTCTTTTTTTCTCCATCGATTTTTGGAATGTTCTCCTCTCCCCAACAATAAATAACTCATTAGCTTGTCCAAGTAATCGAAGAACAGCTCACACCCATTGTGTTGGTAAGCCCTTTAATCACTGTTTGTTTGTGGAGGAGATAAAAAGAGAGATACCAATAACCAGGCTTTTGGAAAACAAAGAGCTGCAAAAGCTTTAAGGAGACTTAGAAAGTCAGAAATGCTCGATGATCAGTTAGAAGACCTCTTGTTTAAGTCAAATAAAATGATCCACGAATATGGGGTCAGGTAGCATATTCTTTATTTTGTATCATTGTGTGAAGATAGGTGGTACTGTTCGCATTAAGTCAAATTGATCATAACTCTTGCGTTGTACTTCCACTTGCTGTGAAATAAAGCAACTTAAAGATTCGTATCAAACCTTGCCTCGCCAATTGTTAACTCAGTCCGCCTCCGGACAGATTGAAGAAGTACATGTCTGAAAGATACGTATTATTGTTACATCCCTAGGTTACGCTATACTACAAGTAGAAATAGGGCCGAGTGAGTCAACTCCCATAAAGGCTGCTTACGGGAGCGAGTGACACCACTGAACCCGAGAAGGTACCTGTGGCAGACCTGAATTTGTAGCAGTGTATTTATATGTTTGCTATTTTAGCAGAGGCGTGAAAGTATTTAAATTAAACAGGTTAAAACCCCCTGTCCCCCGTCCCCCCATTAAAATAGCAGACAGTTGTAACTCACTGCCAGGATTGCATTGCTCCATATTTCTATCCACAAGAAGGAAGATCCTATAGAGCCTGAAACTAACAAAGAATCTCGTATATATCAGTGGTATTAAAGTGATTCTTCAGGATGTCACGGCACTTTGGTGGCCTTCAGAGTATTGTAGAAGAATAGATTGGATTCTATTCTTGCGTCAAGTATGACTTTACACAAGAGTGAGGAACACACGGCTCGAGGGAAATCCACTTACATTTGCTCTCATTGATTTATGTAAGGCTTTCAACCTAGTGTCTCATATAACTCTCATGACAAGGCAGGAAATTATGGGAGGAGATGACCAGGTCTTGGATTGTATCCAGGATGTGATTTTAGTTGGTTAAACTCCAACGATGACCCTTGGGGCTTCCTAAGCCATGACTCTGTAAACCTGAGCCTAGGTTCTCTGGATTCATCTGAATATAGAGGAGTGTTGCTCCTGATCATCACTATCATCTCCCACAGTGTGTGCATCTGTGCTAATTCTTGCATCAAGTGGGGATTTAGCTCAGTCCGCCTCTGGACAGATTGAAGAAGTACATGTCCGAAAGATTGTGAGTGATGCTCTTCCAATCTCTGCAACCCCCTCCAGCCCTACAACCCTCCGAGATCTCTGCGCTCCTCCAATTCTGGCCACTTGCGCCTCCCTGATTTTCTTCTCTCCACCATTCGTGGCTGCGCCTTCAGCTGCCTAGACCCTAAGCTCTGGAATTCCCTCCCTAAACCTCTCCGCCTCTCTATCTCTCTCTCTCCTCCTTTAAGACGCTCCTTAAAACCTAGCTGTTTGACCAAGCTTTTGGTCACCTCTCCTAATACTCCTTATGTAGCTTGGTGTCAAATTTTGTTTGATAACGGTCCTATGAAGCGCCCTGGGATGTTTTACTACGTTAAAGGCGCTATACAAATGCAAGTTGTTGTTGTTGTAGTAGTAGTAGACTCGAGGGTTGTCCTTGCTCCATAAAAAAGCATGAAGCTCTGAATCGAGAGCATTAAAAACAAAAATGTACCCCTAAATATCAGAGTGATTTGGACCCCTCAATTCCTTCAAGGTTGACACCCCAGTACAGTACTGAGGGAGTGCTGCACTGTCAGAAGTGCCGTCTTTTGGATGAGATGTTAAACCGAAGCCAGATCTGCCCCCTCAGGTGGATGTGAAAGATCCCACGGCACTGTTCGAAGAAGAGCAGGGGAGTCCTGGCCAACATGTATCCCTCAACCAACATTGGAAAAACAGATTATCTAGTCATTTATTTCATTGCTGTTTGTGGGATCTTGCTATGCGCAAATTGGCTGCTGTGTTTCCTACATAATAACAGTGACTACACTTCAAAAGTACTTCATTGGCTGTAAAGCGCTTCGGGACGTCCTGAGGTCACGAAAGACGCTATTGTAGGCGAGCTATTTCTCTTGACGCTAACAATACTGCTTTCTCTGGAAGCCATGCTACAAAATCTCTGCATTCCTGCAATCTCATTAGCAATTACAATAAACTAAAAACGATTATTTCTCCTGTTTATCACAAAAAGAGAGGAAGATTAAGCTCAGTATGATTCAACGACATCATATTAAGAGTAACCACCTGAAGTAGCTGTATGTACACAGATATGTTGCTCCTACATCACAACAGTGGCTACACTGCAAAAAGTTCTTCATCGGCTGTAAAGCGCTTTTGGGACGTCCTGAGGTCGTGAAAGGCACAATATAAATGCAAGTTCTTTCTTTCTTTCCTTAGGCTTAATTTTTCCAATTTATTTGCCATATTAAAAAAAAATACTAAGTGAAAGGAAGGAATTTCTTTTGTGGATTAGGCTCCTCGGCACAGAATACCAGTCCTGGAATGAATGACATTCGAGTTCAGCTGAAGAGGCACCATTTGATCTGGACTTGTGCTTTGCTAACGGCAGCTGGTGGAAGCTCCTCAGGCAGCAGACCTCCCTGTTGTACATGCGAATGAGCTGACATTCTTTCAGAATAGGAATCTTTCCACAATTCGCTGTTTTTAAATCCAGCGTTTCGGATGAGGTTTGGTTTTTGGTTATGTGTGTTTTTAAATTATGTTATTTGACCCTTTCTCGCCTCCTTCCACACCTTGAAACCAAGGGAAAGGATAGAAATACATTCTGATCTCAGGAACAATCTCACTTTTAGGCCTGATTCTGGGAGATGCACAGTCATATTCACTTGACAGCCTCGGCTCAGTTGGTAACGCTCTCGCCTCTGAGTCAGAAAGTCGTGGGTTCAGGTCCCACTCCAGAGACTTGAGCACCTAATCAAGGCTGACACTGCAGTGAAGTATTGAGGGAGTGCTGCACTGTCGAAGGGGCCATCTTTTGGATGAGACATTAAACCGAGGCACTGTCTGCCATCTCAGGTGGACATATTCGAAGAAGAGCCTAAGAGTCCAGGCCAACATGTATCCCTCAACCAACATCACAAAAACAGATTAACTGGTCTTTTATTTCATTGCTGTTTGTGGGACCTTGCTGTGTGCTGCTGCATTTCCTACATAACAACAGTGACTACACTTCAAAAGTACATCATTGGCTGTGCAGCGCTTTGAGATGTTCAGAGGTCGTGAAAGGTGCTATATAAATGCAATTCCTTCTTTCTTCCATGTTACCTGTCTAATCAGCACCTATCACTGAACAGGTTGGCCGAGATTGGGAACTCAACATTGACTGGGACAGCCATAGCATTAGGGGCTTGGATGGAGAGAAATTTGTTGAGTGTATTCAGGAGGAATTTCTCATTCAGTATGTGGATGGCCCGACTAGAGAGGGGGCAAAACTTGACCTCCTCTTGGGAAATAAGGAAGGGCAGGTGACAGAAGTGTTAGTGAGGGATCACTTTGGGACCAGTGATCATAATTCCATTAGTTTTAAGATAGCTATGGAGAATGATAGGTCTGGCCCAAAAGTTAAAATTCTAAATTGGGGAAAGGCCAATTTTGATGGTATTAGACAGGAACTTTCAGAAGTTGATTGGGAGAGTCTGTTGGCAGACAAAGGGACGTCTGGTAAGTGGGAGGCTTTCAAAAGTGTGTTAACCAGGGTTCAGGGTAAGCACATTCCTTATAAAGTGAAGGGCAAGGCTGGTAGAAGTAGGGAACCTTGGATGACTCAGGAGATTGAGGCCCTAGTCAAAAAGAAGAAGGAGGCATATGACATGCATAGGCAGCTGGGATCAAGTGGATCCCTTGAAGAGTATAGAGATTGCCGGAGTAGAGTTAAGAGAGAAATCAGGAGGGCAAAAAGGGGACATGAGATTGCTTTGGCAGATAAGGCAAAGGAGAATCCAAAGAGCTTCTACAAATACATAAAGGGCAAAAGAGTAACTAGGGAGAGAGTAGGGCCTCTTAAGGATCAACAAGGTCATCTATGTGCGGAACCACAAGAGATGGGTGAGATCCTGAATGAATATTTCACATCGGTATTTACGGTTGAGAAAGGCATGGATGTTAGGGAACTTGGGGAAATAAATAGTGATGTCTTGAGGAGTGTACATATTACAGAGAGGGAGGTGCTGGAAGTCTTAACGCGCATCAAGGTAGATAAATCTCCGGGACCTGATGAAATGTATCCCAGGACGTTATGGGAGGTTAGGGAGGAAATTGCAGGTCCCCTAACAGAGATATTTGAATCATCCACCGCTACAGGTGAGGTGCCTGAAGATTGGAGGGTAGCAAATGTTGTGCCTTTGTTTAAGAAGGGCGGCAGGGAAAAGCCTGGGAACTACAGACCGGTGAGCCTGACATCTGTAGTGGGTAAGTTGTTAGAGGGTATTCTGAGGGACAGGATCTACAGGCATTTGGAGAGGCAGGGACTAATTAGGAACAGTCAGCATGGTTTTGTGAGAGGAAAATCATGTCTCACGAATTTGATTGAGTTTTTTGAAGGGGTAACCAAGAAGATAGATGAGGGCTGTGCAGTAGACGTGGTCTACATGGACTTCAGCAAAGCCTTTGACAAGGTACCGCATGGTAGGTTGTTACATAAGGTTAAATCTCATGGGATCCAAGGTGAGGTAGCCAATTGGATACAAAATTGGCTTGACGACAGAAGACAGAGGGTGGTTGTAGAGGGTTGTTTTTCAAACTGGAGGCCTGTGTCCAGCGGTGTGCCTCAGGGATCGGTGCTGGGTCCGCTGTTATTTGTTATTTATATTAATGATTTGGATGAGAATTTAGGAGGCATGGTTAGTAAGTTTGCAGATGACACCAAGATTGGTGGCATTGTGGACAGTGAAGAAGGTTATCTAGGATTGCAACGGGATCTTGATAAATTGGGCCAGTGGGCCAATGAATGGCAGATGGAGTTTAATTTAGATAAATGTGAGGTGATGCATTTTGGTAGATCGAATTGGGCCAGGACCTACTCCGTTAATGGTAGGGCGTTGGGGAGAGTTATGGAACAAAGAGATCTAGGAGTACAGGTTCATAGCTCCTTGAAAGTGGAGTCACAGGTGGATAGGGTGGTGAAGAAGGCATTCAGCATGCTTGGTTTCATTGGTCAGAACATTGAATGCAGGAGTTGGGATGTCTTGTTGAAGTTGTACAGGGCATTGGTGAGGCCACACTTGGAATACTGTGTACAGTTCTGGTCACCCTATTATAGAAAGGATATTATTAAACTGGAAAGAGTGCAGAAAAGATTTACTAGGATGCTACCGGGACTTGATGGTTTGACTTATAGGGAGAGGTTAGACAGACTGGGACTTTTTCCCCTGGAGAGTAGGAAGTTAAGGGGTGATCTTATAGAAGTCTATAAAATAATGAGGGGCATAGATAAGGTAGATAGTCAAAATCTTTTCCCAAAGGTAGGGGAGTCTATAACGAGGGGGCATAAATTTAAGGTGAGAGAGGAGAGATACAAAAGGGTCCAGAGGGGCAATTTTTTCACTCAAAGGGTGGTGAGTGTCTGGAACGAGCTGCCAGAGGCAGTAGTAGAGGCGGGTACAATTTTGTCTTTTAAAAAGCATTTGGACAGTTACATGGGTAAGATGGGTATCGAGGGATATGGGCCAAGTGCAGGAAATTGGGACTAGCTTAGTGGTATAAACTGGGCGACATGGACATGTTGGGCCGAAGGGCCTGTTTCCATGTTGTAACTTCTATGATTCTATGATTCTTTGTCGGGAGCACTGGGTGTGAATCCCTGTTCTGTCATTCTCTACCAGTGTACTGGTCTTTCAAATGAGCCCTTTGAAGAAACATTCGTGCGTGTGAGACAGACAGACAAGTTTCCATACAGAAAATGGAGGAAACAGCGCTCTTTTTGCCATACTCCATTCAATAAAAAAATTATAAGAAGAAATGTTACAGACTGAAACACCCATTAACAGCAAGAAAGAACTGGATAGATATTGAATCGAGAAAGTGATTGAGGGGTATGAGAGAGAGCGAGGAAGAGAGAGAGTAAATGACAGAGAGAGTAAGTAGCTGAGGAGTATGAGAGAGAAAGAGAGTAAGTAGCTGAGGGGTATGAGAGAGAGAGTAAGTGGCTGAGGAGTATGAGAGAGAGAGAGAGAGTAAGTAGCTGAGGGGCATGAGAGAGAGAGGAATATATGATGATTTTCAACCTCTGGGACGGGCCTGATAAGCAATAATGGTCTCTCCCAGATGTGTATGTTCCTATATGACCCTTTTCCCAGCAATCCAGCTTTCCATTATGTTCACAGAATACTCTGTGTACCCAGCACAACTCATGATCAAGTCAGTTGAAGACGCTGAAAATGGTTTAATTTTATTCGGCCTTACAAAGATAGCACTCCAACAACATAGCATGCAAGAACTAAGAGTCTATGTAAGCGTGCGATAAGGTGCAGGATAACCAGCAATGAGAGAGCTCACCATCATGGCAGAATCCAACACCACGCAGAGTGGTAGAAGTGGAGAGTATGGCAGCACTGGGAGGCCCAGCAGTGTTGCCGTGCTGGTGGGCGCGAGGCTCAGCAAAGATCACGAAAATATGTGGCATCAAAACCAAACCGAAACAGGTCCCTTGGGGCACAGACACACACAGCTCTTTGGAACTGAAGTGCTCAACAACAACAACTTGCATTCATATCGGGCCTTTAACATGGTAAAATGTCCCAAGGCGCTTCACAGGAATCTTATCGGACAAAAATTTGACACTGAGCCACCTAAAGAGATATTAGGACAGCTGACCAAAAACTTTGTCATAGAGGTAGGTTTTAAGGAGCGTCTTAAAGGAGGAGAAAGAGGTAGAGAAGCGGAGAGGTTTAGGGAGGCTGTTCCAGAGATTAGGGTCAATGGAAGCAGGGAAGTCAGGTTGCATGTGCGCCCCTTTCATTGGATAATTTTTAAAAATTCATTCATGGGATGTGGGCGTCGCTGGCGAGGCCAGCATTTATTGCCCATCCCTAATTGCCCTTGAGAAGGTGGTGGTGAGCCGTCTTCTTGAACCGCTGCAGTCTGTGTGGTGACGGTTCTCCCACAGTGCTGTTAGGTAGGGAGTTCCAGGATTTTGACCCAGCGACGATGAAGGAATGGTGATATATTTCCAAGTCGGGATGGTGTGTGACTTGGAAATATATCACCATTCGGGATGGTGTTGTTCCCATGTACCTGCTGCCCTTGTCCTTTTAGGTGGTAGAGGTTGCGGGTTTGGGAGGTGCTGTCGAAGAAGCCTTGGCGAGTTGCTGCAGTGCATCCTGTGGATGGTACACACTGCAGCCACGGTGTGCTGGTGGTGAAGGGAGTGAATGTTTAGGGTGGTGGATGGGGTGCCAATCAAGCGGGCTGCTTTGTCCTGGATGGTGTCGAGCTTCTTGAGTGTTGTTGGAGCTGCACTCATCCAGGCAAGTGGAGAGTATTCCATCCTGACTTGTGCTTTGTAGATGGTGAAAAGGCTTTGGGGAGTCAGGAGATGAGTCACTCGCCATAGAATACCCAGCCTCTGACCTGCTCTTGTAGCCACAGTATTTATGTGGCTGGTCCAGTTAAGTTTCTGGTCAACGGTGACTCCTAGGATGTTGATGGTGGGGAATTCGGTGATGGTAATGCTGTTGAATGTCAAGGGGAGGTGGTTAGATGCTCTCTTGTTGGAGATGGTTATTGCCTGGCACTTGTCTGGCGCGAATGTTACTTGCCACTTATCAGCCCAAGCCTGGAGGTTATCCAAGTCTTGCTGCATGCGGGCACGGACTGCTTCATTATCTGAGGGGTTGTGAATGGAACTGAACACTGTGCAATCATCAGCGAACATCCCCATTTCTGACCTTATGATGGAGGGAAGGTCATTGATGAAGCAGCTGAAGATGGTTGGGCCTAGGACACTGCCCTGAGGAACTCCTGCAGCAATGTCCTGGGACTGAGATGATTGGCCTCCAACAACCACTACTATCTTCCTTTGTGCTGGGTATGACTCCAGCCACTGGAGAGTTTTCCCCCTGATTCCCATTGACTTCAATTTTACTGGGGCTCCTTGGTGCCACACTCGGTCAAATGCTGCCTTGATGTCAAGGGCAGTCACTCTCACCTCACCTCTGGAATTCAGCTCTTTTGTCCATGTTTGGACCAAGGCTGTAATGAGGTCTGGAGCCAAGTGGTCTGGCGGAACCCAATTTGGGCATCGGTGAGCAGGTTATTGGTGAATAAGTGCCGCTTGATAGCACTGTCGACGACACTTTCCATCACTTTGCTGATGATTGAGAATAGACTGATGGGGCAGTAATTGGCCGGATTGGATTTGTCCTGCTTTTTTTTTGTGGACAGGACATACCTGGGCAATTTTCCACATTGTTGGGTAGATGCCAGTGTTGTAGCTGTACTGGAACAGTTTGGCTAGAGGTGCGGCTCGTTCTGGAGCACAAATCTTCAGCACTACAGCCGGGATGTTGTCGGGACCCATAGCCTTTCCTGTATCCAGTGCACTCAGCCGTTTCTTGATATCACATGAAGTGAATCAAATTGGCTGAAGACTGGCTTCTGTGATGGTGGGGATATCGGGAGGAGGCTGAGATAGATCACCTACTCGGTACTTTTGCAGGGGAATTTGGCGTAATGCCTTTATTATATATTTTTTGTCACCTTGTTTGAGGCTCATGCTCTCCAGCAGTACCAGAGTGCTGAGACTCCCAGCACTGCCCGGTCACAAACTACCAGACTGCGAATATATTCGGCACTCCCAGTCTCCACCCCCATCCTGCCCCAACCGTTTCTCCCACCCTTCCCACACCTGGCGCATGTCCAGAAACTCAGCATAACGCTGACCTACAGAGGTGGCATCACTGCCCATTTAGCAGTTCGGGGGATTAGATTGGCTGCGTGAATTTCTCCATTGTTTGTTTCCAGACAGGGCTAAGGGTGTGCGGATGTTGCTCGGTACTGCAATCAAATGCATAAATGTCACTTAAAACTCAGGGGATCTTCTCATTGCCACTTGAAACCACATCAGTCTGAGGAATGTTATGAGTTGCAGCCCTGTGGTATCAGATCACCTGAGCATGGGTTGTAGGGGTGTGACGTCACTTCAAAGAGAGTCACATGGCACCGGACCATCTCGGTGTGAGTGACTGGGTATCGAGACATCTCATGGTGCGTCGCATGGTTACATCGCTGAATCACATGGTACACCGTTTCATTTTCTTTTCTCAAAAAAGATACTTTATTCATAAAAGTTGCAGCAGTACATACAATGCAGTTGTCATATCACATTCCAAATGTACACAATATAGATTATGCAATTTGCAGGTTACATCAAGTACAGTTCAATGAACACATTGTACATAATTACAGTTCATGACACTCTAGGGTGCCTCATTGCATCACAATCAATACAGGTGATTCATTACAGATACATTACAGATTTATTACGGGTACATTACATCAATTTGAGTTTTACATTCTGCCCGAGGGGGGTTTTCCCTGATTCCAGCCCCTTGGTATACAATGGCGGGAAGGCTCTAAACGGTTGCCTTTCCCCACAGAGCCTTTGCGGCGGCTGCACCCATCCTCAGTGCATCCCTCAGCACGTAGTCCTGGACCTTGGAATGTGCCAGTCTGCAACACTCGGTCGAGGACAGCTTCTTGCACTGGAAGACCAGCAAGTTTTGGGCAGACCAAAGGGCGTCTTTCACCGAGTTGATGGTCTTCCAGCAGCAGTCGATGTCCGTCTCGGTGTGCGTCCCCGTGAACAGTCCGTAGAGCACAGAGTCCTGTGTTACGGAACTGCTCGGGACGAACCTGGACAGATACCACTGCATCTCTCTCCAGACCTTCTTTGCAAAGGCACATTCCAGAAGGAGATGGCTGACGGTCTCGTCTCCACCGCAGCCTCCTCGGGGACAGCGCACGGTGGCGCTGAGAGTCCGGGAGTGCATGAAAGATCTGACGGGAAGGGCCCTTCTCACCACCAGCCAAGCTAGGTCTTGGTGCTTGTTTGAGAGCTCTGGCGATGAGGCGTTCTGCCAAATGACATTGACAGTCTGCTCGGGGAACCAACTGACAGGATCCACCATCTCCTTTTCCCGCAGGGTCTCGAGGACGTTATGTGCGGACCACTTGCTGATCGCCTTGTGGTCAAAGGTGTTTTTCTGCACAAACTTTTCCACAAAGGACAGGTGGGGCGGAACGGTCCAACTGGACGGAGCGTTCCGTGGCAGCGTGGCCAGGCCCATCCTTCTCAACACCGGGGACAGGTAGAACCTCAGCACGTAGTGACACTTTGTGTTTGCGTACCGAGGGTCTATGCACAGCTTGATGCAGCCGCACACAAAGGTGGCCATCAGGATGAGGACCACGTTGGGCACGCCTTTCCCCCCTTTCTCTGGAGATTTGTACATCGTGTCCCTGCGGACACAGTCCATTTTTGATCTCCAGATAAAGCGGAAGATGGCTCGGGAGACTGTCGCGGCGCAGGAGCGAGGTATGGGCCAGACCTGCGCCACGTACAGCAACACCGAGAGCACCTCGCACCTGATGACCAGGTTCTTGCCCACGATCGAGAGGGATCGTCGATCCCACAGTCCCAGTTTCTGCTTAACCTTGGCAATACGCTCCTCCCAGTTTTTGGTGCACGCCCCGAACCAGATCCCCAGCACCTTCAGGTAATCCGACATGACGGTGAAGAGGACAAAGGATCGGTCGGTCCAGTTCCCAAAGAACATGGCCTCGCTCTTGCTACGATTTACCCTGGCCTCCGAGGCCAGTTCGAACAGGTCGCAGATGCTCATCAATCTGCGGACCGACAGCTGATCCGAGCAAAAGACGGCGACGTCGTCCATGTACAGGGAGGCCTTGACCTGAGTGCCTTCGCTGCCTGGGATCGTCACCCCTCTTATGCCTGCATCCCTCCTGATGGACTCAGCAAAGGGCTCGATGCAACACACGAACAAGACGGAGGATAGAGGACAGCCCTGCCTGACTCCAGATTTGATCGGGAAGCTTTCTGATTCCCAACCGTTGATTGAAACTGCGCTACTGATGTTTGTGTAGAGTAGTTGGATCCAATTGCGGATTCCCTCCCCAAACCCCATTTTGGAGAGCACGTCCATCATGTACGTGTGGGATATTCTGTCAAAGGCCTTCTCCTGGTCCAGGCTGATCAGGCAGGTGTTCACCCCCCTGTCCTGTACGTAGGCGATCGTATCCCTGAGTTAGCGCCAGGCTATCAGCGATCTTCCTGCCGGGTACGGCGCAGGTCTGATCGGGGTGGATCACCACCTCTAGGGCTGACTTGACTCGATTGGCGATGACCTTGGACAGAATTTTGTAGTCCACGTTAAGTAGTGAGATGGGTCGCCAATTTTTGATTTCTTCCCTCTCCCCCTTCCGCTTGTAGATGAGGGTGATGATGCCTTTCCTCATGGAGTCTGACATGCTGCCTGCCAGGAGCATACCCCCCGTACACTTCCAGCAGGTCTGGGCCTATCCAGTCCCACAGAGCCGAGTACAACTCCACCGGTAAGCTGTCGCTTCCAGGAGTCTTACTCTTCTCGAAGGAACGGACAGCCTTTGTCAGTTCGTCCAGAGTTAGCGGGTGATCCAGACTCTCCCGCTTGCTATCGTCTAGAACCTCCGTGATAGACGACAAGAAGGACTGGGAGGCCGCGCTGTCTGTGGGCTTCGCGTCGTACAGTCCGGCATAAAAGGACTTGCAGATCCTCAGTATGTCGGGCTGCGAGGACGTGACCGAGCCGTCCTCTTCCTTCAGGCTGCTGATCACAGAGCTCTCTCTGTGCACCTTTTGGAAGAAGAAGCGCGAGCAAGTCTCGTCCTGCTCCACGGAGCGGACTCTGGACCGGAAGATGATCTTGGAGGCCTCTGAGGCAAAGAGCGAGGCTTGCTGGTCCTTCACCTCTCTGAGTTCCTCCCCGACATCGATCCCCATCGACTGCAGCAGGAGAAGATTCTGCATGATTTCTGGAGTCGGGACGTTTCCCTCTGCCTCTCTCTCGCCTTCTGAACACCTTTGAGGATGAAGAACCTCTTGATGTTCGCCTTGATGGCTTCCCACCAGTGCACTGGGGAATCAAAGAGGGGCTTTACGGTTCTCCAACCTTTGTAATCCCTCTTCAGTTCCTCAATGTTTCCCGGGGTCAACAGTTTCACGTTCAGCTTCCATGTCCCCCTGCCCACTCTCTGATCGTCCTGTAGGTGACAGTCGACCAGGAGGAGGCAGTGGTCAGAGAAGAACACCGGTGTGACCTTGGTGGATCTAACCTTGAGCTTCCGGGACACAAACAGGAAGCCTATCCTGGAACGGACGGACCCATCTGGTCTGGACCAGGTGTATTGACGCGCTGCTCCATCTGCAGGGTTGCTGAAGACGTCGCACAGCCTGGCGTCTTTCACCGCTTCCATCAGGAGTTTGGACGTGGCGTCCAGTTTGCTGTCGGCTCTGCCGGATCGTCCAGCCGCATCGATGATGCAGTTGAAGTCACCGCCAAGAATGACCGGCTTGGACGTCGCCAGCAACAGTGGGAGCTGCTGGAAGACGGCCAGCCACTCGCTCTTCAGAGCCGGGGCGTACACGTTGATCAGCTGGAGCGGAGCGTTTTTGTACATTACGTCTGCTACGAGGAGACGACCCCCCACCACCTCCTTTACTTCGGTGATGGTGAAGTTGCCCCCCCGCAGCAGAATCCCCAGGCCAGAGGCACGGCAATCGTTGCCTCCCGACCAGATCGACGGCCCGTGGGCCCAGCGCTGCGACCATTGCCGGTAATTGCTGAGATGCGGCAGGCCGTACTCCTGCAAGAACAGCAGGTCGCTCTTGACCTTGGCCAGGTAGTCCAAGGTCGACACACATCGCGCAGTGCATTTAACGCTCCGCACGTTAATGGATGCGACCTTCAGCCCCATTTTAACAACAGTTTAAAGTCTCATCCGACAGTCCGTTTGCTGTTTCCAGCTCTTGGCCGTGTCCCTGCATCCAGGTGATCTGTGCAAAGTGTTCCACGCTCCCTGAGCTGAGGTACGAGTCCTGTTCTGCCTCAGAGAGGTGGTCGTCGTTCCGCCGGGGTGACATCGGCGGCCTGGTGTCGGGTGAAGAGTCCGTGCGATCCTCGATCGGTTGGGGCTCCTCGTTGTCGCTGCTCCCAGTTTCCCGGAGCCGTTCTTCGCTCTCTGCGGTGCTGCTCCCGGTGTCACGGAGCTGGTGTGCGCTGGGCACTACGATGCTGCCGGCGTCCCGGAGCTGGAGGGTGCTGGAGGCGTTGTCGCTCCCAGTGTTCTGGCGATGAGGGCTGCCGATCACGTCGGTGTCACCTTGGACGTTTTGCCGCTTTCGGTGGGACGTCTGACTGCTTCGCTCCTGTCGTCCCTCCTCGTCAGACGCGGGGTAGTCGCTGTCGTCCGACTGCGACTCGCACGCTCTTTTTCCCCTGGTTGCAGTGTCGTCAGGAGTTCGTATCCTTTCCCCTGGCTTCCTCTTTCTGATCTTCTTGCTCACCAGCTGCCATTCTTCCTCTGCTGCCTCCCCGTCCATGGAATCTGTCGTCTGGTGGGGAGGCTCGGAGCTGGGTGTCGGGGTCTGGCAGTTTTCGGCTTGACCCTTTCCTCGCTCCTTGTCTTCCTGGGTCAGGGACTTCTCGGAGGGTGTTTTGGCCGGGCGAGGGTTCTTGGCCTTCTTAGGGGCAGCCTTGCTTGTTGCCCCCTCCTCCTCCGCTGTGTTGCTCTTGGCCGCTTGGGCGTAGCTGAAGCTGCGTTTGGGGCAGGCCCTGTAGAGATGGCCTTCCTCCCCGCACAGGTTGCAGCGCTTGCTCTCCTTGCAGTCCTTAGTCTGGTGCTCTTCCTGCTTGCAGTTCCTGCAGACGGTTGCAGTGCAGGAGGCCGCCACGTGGCCGGATTTGCCGCAGGTGCGACAGACTCTGGGTTGCCCCACGTACATGATGTACCCTCGACTTCCTCCGATGGCGAAGCTGGAGGGGGGGTGGATGATGTTGCCTTGGGCGTCCACTCTCAACGTTGCCGTGACCTCCCTCTTGCTGGTCCAGATCCCGAACTGGTCGGTGACGTCAACGCTGTTCTCCGCCCCGTTGACGTATCTGGCGAGGAACGTCAGCACATCGACGACCGGGACATGTGGGTTGTACGTTTCATTGTGGGTCACAGGGTGTTGCATCACCTCAATGAGAGCCATGTGACATCACGCCAGGCCAAGTTGAATCACATGGTATCACCTTACAGTCACGTCACTCCACTGTGGTGTGAGTCTTGTGCTATTGTGCCACTTTGCTCACCCCTAGTATCATAGTGCAAGAACGAAAAGCAAATGTGTAAATAAAAAATCGTAATGGCATTTTTGAAACCAAGGTATTTGTTTCCCTGTGGAGATTATGTAAATGTGACCCCATCTTGCGTTATGATGTTTATAGAGCTGTACAAATATTGACGCTGCTGTCGAGTTACAATCCAGCTTAAACTGCACACACAAAGGGAAAGAATGATGTGATTGAAGTCCCCTCTATAATTAACCTTTTACCTAATGAATGAAGAGCAATTGCGCACAATAAACAGTGAATCAGTCTTGTCGCTCACCTTTACTTCTGGACTAGTAATCTTTTCTTGTTTGCGCGTTAGAAGCTGTTGGTCTGCAGATTATGACGGGCGATGTTGTTATGTATATTTTTGTTTTGCTTTAGTCTAATTTATGTGCCCTCAGCATTTTGCTATTTTCTCTTGATCCTCTAATTATAAGAAAAAAAAGACTTGCATTTATGTAGCACCTCTCATGACCGCAGGATGTCCCAAAGCGCTTTACAGCCAATGTAGTCACTGTTGTAATGTAGGAATCACAGCAGCCAATTTGCGCACAGCAAGGTCCCACAAACAGCAATGTGATAATGTGCTTGAGGGATAAATATTGGCCAAGACACCAGGGAGAACTCCCTTTCTGTTCTTCAAAATAGTGCCATGGGATCTTTTACCTCCACCTGAGAGGGCACACGGGGCCTCAGATTAACGTCTCATCTGAAAGGCGGCACCTCCGACAGTGCAGCCCTCCCTCAGTACTGGCATTGGGATTGTCAGCCTAGATTTTGTGCTCAAGTCTCTGGAGTGGGACTTGAAACCATGACCTTCTGACTCAGAGGCGAGAGTTCTACCCACTGATCCATGGCTGACAATTATGGTTCAATTTTGCCATCCACATACTCTCTTCCTGTGTCACGAGGCTTCTTGTTTTTCTATATCATATCCTGATACATCTATAATCCACTGGTCCTCCGAACTTTCCTCTTTTGTTCCTCCTTAACTCCAAAAACACCATTCTCTCTGCTTTTCCTTCTCCCTGTACCTTCACCCAGGAACCTCTCGCTGCCTGTGAGAAGGGTTACCTGCAGAAGAACTCTCATCTCCTCCCACCTTTCCTGAAGCCGGAACAGCCCCTCATTTTACATAGAATTACATTGAAATTACTGCAGAGAAACAGGCCATTCGGTCCAACTGGTCTATGCCGGTGTTTATGCTCCACACAAGCCTGCTTCCTACGTCATCTAGCCATGTCAACTTATCCTTCTGTTCCTTTCTCCCTTGTGTACTTATCTAGTTTCCCCTTAAATGCATCAATGTTATTCGTCTCAACCACTCCACATGCTAGCAAGTTCCACATTCTAACCACTCTCTGGGCAAAAAAAAGTTTATCCTGAACTTGAGTGATTTAGGCCGGGGAGAATCACTGACTAGATAAACTTTTAATACTCTTTGCTCTCAGTGAGAGGCATCTCAGAGGGAACGTAACGGAGGCGTATATTAATGATATAAAGTAAACCAGGAGCAAAACATTTTGGATATGCCAGGGCAGCAGGACAAGAGGGCGCAGGTCCAGGGGTTGTGAGGGGCAAGTCTAGGCCAGACTCATTCATTCCAACCTAGAACACGTGTAGAAGCTGGACCAACAGCTTCTTAAAAAAAAAAGCTAACATAGCCCCAGAGCAGCTGACAGCTCCAAAACAGCCTGTATATAAACCTATGGCACGTGAGAAGTAATTGGACTGAAAATGCGGTGGGGACATGGGCTTCTAATTTAAGCTGTAACTCAACATTCCTTCATTCCTGATGGGAGAAGAGGGTTACCAATGTCGAAAGGACAAGACTTATTTTCTGAGGGAGGGGATCTGGGCACATGTGACCCCCTCCTGAAAACCTTGATTTGTGTCACTGTATCTACAAAGAATATTGATGTTGAATGTAGAAAAGGGAGGATATTTTCTTTTCCAATTTTGTTGAGACCCACTCTCTAGCCATTTGGGAATTCATTATTTTCCTTTGTACTTCAGAACTTCTTTCTCTCCGTTACAGCCGGATGATTTATTACTCGGAAAGAAAGAAAAACATTTTTTTAATCAATTTTCCTTTTTTTCCCTCTTAAAATTGCCTAGTAGCAAACATAAGATTCGGGCTCACACCTTATTGAACTTCGGTACGCAACAACAGAACCCTAGTGGCTCTCCAACTTTGTAAGTTGCGTCCCTCAGTTTTTGGCTATTTCAATGACTAACTTCACCAAATACAATTGTCAAAGTATGGTCCTTCTTCCATGGTTACCTGGAGCAGCCGTGGAGGCATAGGGGTAGAAAGTCCACCTTTCTCTAGGATATCCTCCAATCTTCCATGAAAGTTACAGGGGGAGCTCGGGTTTCAGCCATAATTACGATAGCGTTCTTCAGTGGGCCCATAGGACAACATAAGAGCATAAGAAATAGGAGCAGGAGTAGGCCATATGTAGGCCTCGAGCCTGCTCCGCCATTCAATCAGATCGTGGCTGACTTTCGACCTCAAAGAGTGGGACGGTGAATGTTTGGAACTGGATTGGACCAATGTGAAGAAAACAACAACTTGCATTTATATGTAGTGCCTTTGACATAGGCAAACACCCACAGAAGCGTAATCAGACGAAGAAATGACACAGGAGAAAATTAGGAGTGTCTAAAAGCTTGGCCAAAGAGGTAGGTTTCAAGGAGGGTTTTAAAGGAGGAGAGAGAGGTGGAGTGGTATAGGGAAGGTTTATCAGAGCTTAAGGCCTAGATGGCTGACGGCACGACCGCCAATGTTGTGACAAGGCGAATAGGGGGTTCGCCAGAGGCCAGAGTTTGAGGAACACAGAGATCTCAGAGGGTTGTAGAGCTGGAGCAGATTACAGAGATAAGGAGGGGCGAGGCCATGGAGGGATTTGAACTCGAGGATGAGGGTCTTAAAATGGAGCCAATGTTGGTCATCAAGCACAGGGGTGATGGGTGAACCGGATTGGGTGCAAGTTAGGATGCAGGCAGCAGATTTGTGTGCTAATACTGCACAGGGTGATTTCACTCAAAGACTGCATGTGTGTACATTCACAGAAATTAAGACCAAGTTGCGTTGAATTCTTCCTCTTCCCGAAAGCTCCACTTGCGATTCCTTCAAACTTGGCTGAACTTAAAACTCCAGATTTCGTGCGATCGTACCCAAGTCCGAACTGGTTTGTCACCTTAAACCCTCCCCCACTCCAGAGATTGCAGCCGACCTCAAACCGTGAATTCAGTTCCCATCCCCATGGTTGGGACCCCCAATTGCTGGCTGTGCAATGTGCGGGACAGCCACGAAAAGCCCATGGCCACGTTTTGTGCGGTTAATTGTTACCTTGCTCCAGGTGAGACTGCCGTCCTCTGTAGAAGCAGTGGAAATTGGAGCGCACTCAAAACCATATTGGAGGCCATTTGGAGCCACTTCAATGGCCTAGAAAATAACTGGCAACCTGTTGCTTACCATAAAAAAAAAAGAAATAGTTAGGCCACCTTCCAACTAAGCTTTTAACCCCACTCTTTCGCTCTGTTTCTTTGATTCTCTGGCCCTGTTCTTAACTCCTCCCTGCCCATAATGGCTTTTCTTTCCTCAGTAACAAATGCCGCACTCGATCCACTTCGTTCTAAATTACCACCTCGTCGTGCCATGGGCAACGCCACAGGAGATTGGAAATAATCAATAATAATCAATATCGATGATAATCTATATCTTCAAGTTACATCTGCCTGCACTTCCTGCCTCACTTCAAGCAGCACACTTCTTATGTCACGCACTGGGATTACTTTTTGTGATTTGCGCAAATTTAATATTCATGAAACTGTCAAGAGTAATGAGCCTTAACTGCAGCAATTAGGCCTTGCGGTCTTATAGGGACTCACCAGTTACACACGTTAGCAGCAGAATAATACACTGGGGGGCAATTTTAACCTAACCTGCCCCTCGGGAAACTGACGGGATCGGGCGCAACGCTGGCTTTACAGCCCGCCCTGAGTATATTCAACACTGAGATCGATGGATATTTGGACACTAAGGGAATCTAGGGATATGGGGATAGGGCGGGAAAGTGGAGTTGAGGTAGCAGATCAGCCATGATCTGACTGAATGGCGGAGCAGGCTCGAGGAGCCATGTGGCCTAGTCCTGCTGCTATTTCTTGAGTTCTTATGTTCTTACTCTCCATTAAAGCCAACGGGAAGTAATATTGGGCGGGGTGTAAACCCACCATTCCACCCGATCCCGTGGGATTCCCATCCTGCGAGTTATGTTAATATGCCCTCCCAGTGTGTCTTACATGGTCTTTTAAACAAGAGTATTCTCCAAAGTACCATGAGCACTGCCATGGTGGGGAGTGGGGTAAGGGTTCTTTAATGTTTTAAAGAAAATGCATTTGGAAGTAAAATTCACTACCCTGACCTTGTGTATAGGAAGCGTAGAATAGTACTTTGCTCAGGAATACCTGATGCCACTCAGTAAATTTATAACAAAAATCTAATTATGCTCTTAAATAATGTATCTAAAGCACTGGAACTTTGATCTTGTTCATCTATGACTTGGTCTGAGCCCCAGCGTTGAATTACTGCCTTGCATGTAATCCTGTATCATGTTTGAGGCTGTCACATATAACGCACAGCTGGTACTGCCATTGTGCACCTAGTATGTTGAGTGCAACAAAGGTGATGTAATGTAGATGAATGGTTAATAGAGATGATTGTGATGTAGGAGCTGAAACTTGCACCAGTGTGCATTTTTTATTCTAACTAGACAATTGGAAAATTTACCGTATAACTCATTGTATTTTTAACTGTAGTTCCTTTTCTTTGTCACTACGTTCAGGGGAAGGGAATACTTTCCATTTTAGGATCAAGCATTCCCAGGCGAGGTATAGTGCAGAGGTAGGGTAAAGCTCCTTCTACTCTGCCCAGCAACGTGCCTCTTCCCAACCTCAGAAGAGACACACTCGAGTTCCAGTCTGTGGCCTCTCTGAGTGCGAATGCAGTTCAACGCTTAATTAAGGGTCAGTTTTGTGCGGTAGGCCAGGGACTGAAACTGAAATGAGCATTACCCAAACTTATTTCAGGTTAGATCCTGATGAAAGGGGACCAAGGGATATAGGATAGGGCGGGAAGGTGTTGAGGTGGAAGATCAGCCATGATCTTACTGAATGTTGGAGCAGTCTCAAGGGGCCGTATGGCCTACTCCTGCCCTATTTCTTGTGTTCTTACAGCCAACAGCCAGGGGAGAGTTTCGTCCCTTCAGTCTGGGCTGGATTTGAATCCAGGTCCCAGAGGGGAACGGCCACTGCACCACCAGGTCCCACTATTCAATCATCACTTCAAGGTAAATCTTTTTGTTTTAATAAACGGTATCTTTAGCAGCCCCCACAGTTCTGCTCCAAAGGCGCATTGAAAGAGAATTAAAAATACATTATCCTTTTGTGTGAATTCGGATAATTGCTTCTTCATTTTAATATTAATTCAAATTCAATAATTTATGTGGCAGCGGCTCAGCTAAAATATCCCTTTTCACAAAGATTGATGTTTCAATTTAAAATGTGTGAAACTGGTCCAACAGCAACAAGTAGAAGGATTGGAAAAGAACAGTTGTCTCTTAAGGAGCTCCGTGCTCCATTCACTTTGCAGTAACATTGCCCACACGTGTGTGTGAGACATTGGGAACTCACAGATATATATTTAGGAACATGAACATTTTTAGGATCAGTGAAAGAGCATTATGCGTAACAAACCTCTTCCATTCTGATACATCTGAACTCTGCCTTTCAATTTAGGTGCCAGCCTTGGCTCAGTTAGTAGCGTTCTCGCCCCTGAAGTCAGAAGATTGAGGGTTCAAGACCTACTCCTAATCTAGGCTGACACTTCAGTGCAGTACTGTGGGAGTGCTGCAATGTCGGAGGTGCTGTATTTCAGATGAGACGTTAAACTGAAGCCCAATCTGCCCTCTGAGGTGATTGTAAAAGATCCCATGACGCAATCCCATAGCATTGAAGTTCTCCCGGTGTGCTGGCCAATATTTATCCCTCAGCCAACATCGCTAAAACAGGTTACCTGGTCATTATCTCATTGCTGTTTTGCGGGACCTTGCTGTGCACAAATTGGCTGCTGCGTTTCCTAAATTACAACAGTGACTACACTTCAAAAGTACTTAATTGTCTGTGAAGTGCTTTGGAATGTCCTGAACTCGTGAAAGGCACTATATAAATATAAGTTCTTTCCTTCCTTCCCTCACCACCAGCTCTCTTGACCCCTCCACTGTCTCTCATTTGTCACACTGCTTGTCCAACATCCAGTACTGGATGAGCAAAAATTTCCTCCAACTAAATGTTGGGAACATAGGAATATAGGAACAGGAGTAGGCCATTCAGCCCCTCGTGCCTGCTCCGCCATTTGATAAGATCATGGCTAATCTGTGAACTAACTCCATATACCCGCCTTTGGCCCATATCCCTTAATACCTTTGGTTGCCAAAAAGCTATCTATCTCAGATTTAAATTTAGCAATTGAGCTAGTATCAATTGCCGTTTGCGGAAGAGAGTTCCAAACT
The DNA here is from genome assembly GCF_035084215.1 of Heptranchias perlo. Lineage (NCBI taxonomy): Eukaryota > Metazoa > Chordata > Chondrichthyes > Hexanchiformes > Hexanchidae > Heptranchias > Heptranchias perlo. The sequence continues at coordinate 74,460,486 of NC_090334.1, forward strand.
TCTACCACCCTTTGTGTGTAGAAATGTTTTCTAATCTCACTCCTGAAAGGTCTGGCTCTAATTTTTAGACTGTGCCCCCTACTCCTAGAATCCCCAACCAACGGAAATAGTTTCTCTCTATCCACCCTATCTGTTCCCCTTAGTATCTTATAAACTTCGATCAGATCACCCCTTAACCTTCGAAACTCCAGAGAATACAACCCCAATTTGTGTAATCTCTCGGGAAGACCGAAGCCATTGTCTTTGGTCCCCGCCACAAACGCCGTTCCCCAGCCACCAACTCCATCTCTCTCCCCGGCCACTGACCGAGGCTGAACCAGACCGTTTGCAACCTTGGCGTCCTATTTGACCCTGAGATGAGCTTCCGACCACATATCCGCTCCATCACCAAGACCGCCTACTTCCACCTCCGTAACATTGCCTGTCCCCGCCCCTGCCTCAGCTCATCTGCTGCTGAAACCCTCACTCATGCCTTTGTTACCTCTAGATTCAACTATTCCAATGCTCTCCTGGCCGGCCTCCCATCTTCCACCCTCCATAAACTTGAGCTCAACCAAAACTCTGCTGCCCGTATCCTAACTCGCACTAAGTCCCGTTCACCCATCACCCCTGTGCTCGCTGACCTATATTAGCTCCCGGACCAGGAACGCCTCAATTTTAAAATTCTTGTTGGAAATATGTTATTATTAATGCTACCAAGGGTTGTTAATCCTTCGTAATAATAACTTCCATGATGATTTGGGTCTGAGTGTGACTGAACATGCAAGTTTTATTATAGACACAAGAACAACGTTCTAATGTGGTTATACCAAACAACAGGGATTCATATAACAATGTTCTAATACAGTTATATCAAATAAACAAGGATGGTACAACCTGTCCCTAGGAAGTTCCAAGCTGATCGGTTCTGGTATTGTAGGGTGTGTGGGCCTCCGTCGTCCTAGAAGCTGCTTCTAACTGTAGTGGGACAGTGCCTCCGTTTATATATCTTTCTGAAGCATATTTGCTTCTGGTAGCTTCTGGTAGCTTAACGACATTAGTCCCATGATGTCACCTTTCCCCCCTCCCCCTCCCCCCCACCAAGGGTGCCCATTGTTCCAGACATCTTTATCCATTCTATGGTGTTAATTGTTGCCCATTCTATCTATCTTATGGGGGAATGTAAGGAATCTTACAACACCAGGTTATAGTCCAACAGTTTTATTTGAAAATCACAAGCTTTTGGAGGCTTTCTCCTTCGTCAGGTGACGAAGGAGAAAGCCTTTTTTTTCGAGGATTTCATTTTCACATCGTTCACCTGACGAAGGAGGAAGCCTCCGAAAGCTTGTGAATTTAAAATAAAATTGCTGGACTATAACTTGGTGTTGTAAAATTGTTTATAATTGTCTGAACAAAGCTCCTGCAATTAACATAACAGGATTAGTCTGTGTCCAGGTCCTGAGCCTTTGATTATGCCTTGGGACGTTTCGTTATCTGTTTCTGACAATTGGTCTTCAATGGTCTATTTCACAGTTTTTATTGTCTCTGCAATATTGTCAATCACTTTGCCTGATGTCAGTCATATCATTTCCTGTGAAATGCTGGCTCCTTTTGTATTCTCACAGAAGTGAGAGCTGCCCACAGCCTCGCTTTTTGGCCAAGCTCCTAAAGTTTTGCAGGATGGGATACATGACTATGATTTGGTCTAGAAATCATATTTCTTACAATTCTCGTTCTTGTTTTCAAATCCCTCCCTATCTCTGTAACCTCCTCCAGCCCTACAACCCTCCAAGATCTCTGCACTCTTCCAATCATGGCCTCTTGCGTATCCTCGATTTTAATTGCTCCTCCATTGGCGTCCATGCCTTCAGCTGCCTGGGCCCTAAGCTCTGGAATTCCCTCCATAAACCTGTCCGCCTCTCTACCTCTCTACCTCTCTCTCCTCCTTTAAGACGCTCCTTAAAACCTACCTCGTTGACCAAGCTTTTGGTCACCTGTCCTAATATCTCCTTATGTGGCTCGGTGTCAAATTTTGTTTGATAATGCTCCTGTGAGGGGCCTTAGGACGTTTTACTACGTTAAAGGCGCTATATAAATACAATTTGATGTTGTTGTTCTTTAGCTTCCCAATTTTTAACTTGTATCCATCGAATCTTTCACCATAGTGAAACATGGAAGGCTGGGTTATCCTAACTTCTATAGAGCAAGTGGAAGGGCCTTAATTAAACAGAACTATTTAATTGGTATTTAGCTTATCTTTTCCAGTTGGAAAGTGCCTCATCTCCACAGTGGCATGACTGAAATTAGACATTGAGTGTGTGGAGAATTGCTTGCCTAGACCCATGCCCCATTATTCTTTGGTGCAATATCTCTAAGAGCAGCCTTCAAGCAGTTACTGTTTGGGATTGTGGCCTTCAATAAAAAGTTAATGGATGATACTGTTCCGAAGCATAGCCCCGTTCCCTCCTGCTCACATGTACAGATGTGGGGAATGATGTAGGGAGGCAAGCTAGCACACTGTGAATCCAGTCTGTTACTGCCACAGATAAATAACCCAGTTTCAGAACACGAGGAGAACGAGGTTATCCCTCATCACAACAATATACCCTGGATCTGTATCTCCTTATGACAAATGAGAGCAAGAGGAAAGGGCAATATAACTGGGTTCTAAAAATGCTGAGAGGAATGGATCATAGAAGCGACCAAATTATTTAACTTGGATTGTGAGCACAAGGTGTAAGAGAGTCCCAGCTTAAGCAACTAACGCTGTGTTGCTAGTTGATCTGCAACAAAATAGTCTGTCAGTTTTTTATGGATGCGTGTTCGTATCCCTCAATGGCCTCGCCCCACCCTATCTCTGTTACCTTCTCTAGCCCTACAACCTTCCTTTCTTCCAACTCTGGCCTCATGCCCAACCCACCATTGGCGGCCATGCCTTCAGCTGTCTAGGCCCTAAGCTCTGGAATTCCTTCCCTAAACCTCTCTGCCTCTCCACTTCTCTCTCCTCCTTGCAGGTAGGATGGGCAAACTGACCACTGCACCGTGGTGCAGGAGACCATTCAAGTTGGGGGGAGTGAAAAGGAATGTGGTAGTGGTAGGGGATAGTATAGTCAAGGGGATAAATACTGTTCTCTGCAGTCGCAACCGAGAGTCCCGAAGGTTGTGTTGCCTGCCCGGTGCCAGGGTTAAGGACACCTCTTCGCGGCTAGAGAAGAACTTGGAGCATGAGGGGGAGCATCCAGTTGTCATGGTCCACGCAGGAACCAACGATATAGGTATAACTAGGAATGAAGTTCTGCTGAGGGAGTTTGAGGAGCTAAGGACCAAATTAAAAAGAAGAACCTCAAAGGTAATAATCTCTGGATTACTGCCTGAGCCACGTGCAAATTGACATAGGGACAAACAGATTAGAGGGTTAAATGCGTGGCTGAAAGAGTGGTGTGGGAAGCAGAGTTTTCAATTCATGGCGCACTGGCATTAGTACTGGGGAAAGAGGGAGCTGTTCCGTTGGGTGGGGCTCCACTTAAACCAGGCGGAGACCAGTGTCCTAGTGAATCAAATGACTAGGGCTGTAGAAAGGGCTTTAAACTAATAAGGGGAGAGGGGCTCAGGTAAGGGTAAATTTATAAATCTAAAGAGAAAAGTCAAGGCTGTAGAACAGAGTAGCGATTTGGGTAAAAACAACCAGAATGTGTCAGGAAGGGACAGAGAGTTTAACAAAGGTAATAGGGCATTATTGACTAAGGTCACATCAGGGAAAAATAGTAAAAGGTTAAAAATAAAGTTGCTATATCTGAATGTACAAAGCATTCGTAACAGGATAGATGAATTAATGGCACAAATGGAGATGAATGGGTTTGATCTAGTAGCCATCACTGAGTCGTGGTTGCAGGGTGACCAAGGTTGGGAACTAAATATTCCAGGGTACTTGACTTTTAGAAAAGATAGGAAAAATGGAAAAGGAGGGCAGGTAGCCCTGATAATAAAGGATGAGCTAAAGACAGTAGTGAGAAAGGAACTTAGCTCAGAAAATCAGGATGTAGAATCAGTATGGGTGGAGCTAAGAAACAACAAGGGGCAGAAAACACTGGTGGGAGTAGTTTACAGGCCCCCTAACAGTAGTTATAGTGTTGGACAGATTATAAATCAGGAAATTAGAGGAGCAACTAAAAATGGCAATGCAATAATCATGGGGGACTTTAATCTTCATATAGACTGGGCAAACTAAGTTGGTAAAAGTAGTTTGGAGGACAAGTTCATGGAATGCATCCGAGAAGGTTTTCTAGAACAATATGTCAAGGAACCAACTAGGGAACAGTCTATTTTAGATCCAGTATTGTGTAATGAGACAGTTTTAATAAGTAATCTTATAATAAAGGATCCTCTGGGGAAGAGTGATCATAATATGATAGAATTTCATATTGATTTTGAGACTGATGTAGTTAAGTCTGAAACTAGTGTCTTAAATTTAAACAAGGCCAATTATGTAAGTATGAGGGGTGAGTTGGCTAAGGTAGATTGGGAAATTAGATTAAAAGATATGATGGTAGATAAGCAATAGCAAACATTTAAAGAAATAATTCATAATTCCCAACAAATATACATACCCTTGAGGAATAAAAACTTCACAGGAAAAGTGATCCAACCATGGCTAACTAGAGAAGTTAAGGATAGTATTAGATTAAAAGAAGAGGCTTACAATGTTGCCAAAAAGAGTAGTAAGCCTCAGGATTGGGAGAGTTTTAGAAATTAGCAAAGGATAACCAAGAAAATGATAGAGAGAGCGAAAATTGAATATGAGAGTAAACTAGCAAGAAATATAAAAACAGATTGTAAGAGTTTCTACAAGTATATAAAAAGGAAGAGATTAGCAAAAGTAAACGTGGGTCCCTTTGAGGCAGAGACAGGAGAAATTAGAATGGGGAATAAGGAAATGGCAGAGACGTTAAATATTTTACATCTGTCTTCACAATAGAAAATAGTGGGGAAGCTAGGGTCCAATGAGAGGGAGGAGCTTAAAGTAATTAAGATTAGTAAAGAAAAAGTTTTAGAAAAATTAATGGGACTAAAAGCCAACAAATCCCCTAGGGTTTTAAAAGAGGTGGTTGCAGAGCTAGTGGATGCATTGAATTTGGTCGTACAGAATTCACTCGATTCTGGAATGGTCCTCATGGATTGGAAGGTAGCAAATGTAACCCCGCTATTCAAGAAAGGAGGTAGAGAGAAAATAGGGAACTTAATAGTCGGGAAATGCTAGAATCTATTATTAAGGAAGTGGTAACAGGGCACTTAGAAAATCATAGCATGATTAGGCAGAGTCAACACGGTTTTATGAAAGGGAAATCATGTTTGACAAATCTATTAGAGTTTTTGAGGGTATAACTAGCAGGGTAGATAAAGGGGAAACCAGTGGATGTAGTATATTTGGATTTTCAAAAGGCATTTGAGAAGGTGCCACATAAGAGTTTGTTACACAAGATTAGGGCTCATGGGATTGGGGTAATATATTAACAAGGATTGAGGATTGGTTAACAGACAGAAAACAGAGACTAGGAATAAACAGGTCATTTTCGGGTTGACAGGCTGTAACTAGTGGGGTGCCGCAAGGATCGGTGCTTGGGCCTCAGCTATTTACAATCTATACTAATGACTTAGATGAGGCGAGTGTAATGTATCCAAGTTTGCTGACGATACAAAGCTAGGTGGGAAAGTAATCTGTGAGGAGGACACAAAGAGTCTGCAAAGGGATATAGACAGGTTAAGTGAGTGGGCCAGAAGGTGGCTGATGGAGTATAATGTGGGGAAATGTAAGGTTATTCACTTTGGTAGGAAAAATAGAAAAGCAGAATATTTTTTAAATGATAAGAAACTATTAAATGTTGGTATTCAGAGGGATTTGGGTGTCCTTGTACAAGAAACACAGAAAGTTAACCTGCAGATACAGCAATTGGGAAGGCAAATGGTTTGTTGGCCTTTATTGCGAGGGGGATTGGAGTACAAGAGTAAGGAAATCTTGCTACAATTGTACAGGGCTTTGGTGAGACCACACCTAGAGTACTGTGTGCAATTTTGGTTTCCTTACCTAAGTACGGATATAGTCTCAGGATAAGGGGCCGGACATTTAGGACTGAGATGAGGAGGAATTTCTTCACTCAGAGGGTCGTGAATATTTGAGGAGAGTACACACTCAGTCGTTGCGTATATTCAAGATGAGATTGATAGATTTTTGGACTCTGAGGGAATCAAGGGATATGGGGATCGGGCGGGAAAGTGGAGTTGAGTTAGAAGATTAGCCATGATCTTATTGAATGGTGGAGCAGGCTCGAGGGGCCATATGGCCTACTCCTGCTCCTATTTCTTATATTTCTTTCAGACCCTCCATAAAACCTACCTCTTTGACCAAGCTTTTGGTCACCTGTCATAACATCTCCAACTTTAGCGCTGTGTCAAATTTTGTTTGATAATCGCTCCTGAGAAGCGCCTTGGGAGTTTTGACTACGTTAAAGATGCAATATAAATGCAAGTTGTTGTCATAGAAAATGTTGTGTCCTCCAGTATGCGGGTATACCGACAGTGTAGGGAAGCGGGAGGTTTAATTGGACACCAGTCGCTTAGCATTCTGCCAGCATAGAGTTGCCAACTCTGGTTGGATGTAATCCTGGAGGTTTTATCACATGATGTCCCGCCTCCCATTGCCCCGCCTCCACGCTCCCGCCATTGGTCTACCCAACACGTCCATCCTCACACGCACCGCCTTCCCACGCCAATCGGGAAGCGAACAGACTCTTCATGACTCAATTAGGTGATTCTTGACAATCAAACAGACTTTTTCTCACCCCCAACACCTGTATTTTTATAACTAATAAACGAAAGTATTCAAAAGAAAATTTTTTTTTTGATGCCCCTATGATTTTTCTCCCGGGTGTTTGCTCACAGCAGTGTCCAGGAGATTAATCTTCAGTCCCTGGAGACTCCAGGACAATCCTGGCGGGTTGGCCACCCTATGCCTGCTGTGTGTAATTTGATCCGGCCAGTGGCAGTCAGACCTTTTTATAGCAATTTGCAGTCCTTCCCCTCCCGCCCCCCACTCCCATCCTGGAAAACCTGCAGTAGAAAGAGAACTGACAGCGGAACCTCTTGTGACAGGACAGCTGCTTCTGCTGGAAGCTTAAGCTGATCACTCTGTCTTAGTAAAGAAACCCAGGTGTGAGGGGCGAGGCTCATAGTGCACGACAGTTTCAAGGTTGAGAAAGGGCATAAGATAAGGGAATGCAGTGATTAGTTGATGGCATGCCTGGGTTTTAGAAGCCTGGAGTGGTTAACAACGTACTTATAACGAAGAAGCAATATTGTTTTTTTTTGGCGTGGGGATCAAACCTGGCCGAGCTTCGATACAGGCAGACAAGCTGTAGCCCATCAGATAAACAGGTTGTGGCTTTGTGCTGATGGATCGGCAGTTTGAAGAGTCATACACCCCACCCCCCCTACTCCTGATGAATACAGATAAGAGAAGCTGACAGCTTTAATTACCACCCTCCCCTTCTTCCTGATCCGTCGGGTTGCCTGCTGTGTCCTGAGCAGCTGCATTGATGTCAAGCCCTTGCCTGGTGCAAGACGCCTTAACACAGTCTTCAGAGAACCCTTTACAACCAGCGCGAGGCATGTCTTATGTTGTTGGACATGTTTTTGTAAAACTTTCCTTTCGTTTTTCTTTTTAAAAAAAATTAAGAATGTGTAGAGTCAAGTTTACATTGGGTAACGGCATAAGCATCAGACGATCGACACACAAAGACAAAACTAGAGTGGGCTCGCTACCAGTCTAGTTATGGACTGTTTGGTTTTTGAGGGTGCAGTGTGGAGATTTCTGTAGATGTAATCCTGACACTAAAACCTGGATTTTAACTCCCGGCGGGGGGCCGAGGCGGACGGGAAATTCCTCAATAGTTGTTGTAGTTTTTTTTTTAACGCAGCGAGTTGTTAAGATCTGGAATGCACTGTCTGAAAGGGCGGTGGAAGCAGATTCAAAAGTAACTTTCGAAAGGGAATTGGATAAATACTTAAAAAGGAAAAAATTGCAGGGCTACGGGGAGAGGGCAGCGTGAGTGGGACTAATTGGGTAGCTCTTTCAGAGAACCGGCGCAGGCATGATGGACCGAATGGCCTCTTTCTGTGCTGAATGATTCTATGATTCTAGCTGTTCTTCTCTCCCTTGCACTTGTACATCGTAACAATTGTCGTACCTTCAGGCCCTGTCAGGTGGAGCCAAATCTCCTGACAGTTTTGAAGTGTCTGTATAGCTGGTCAGTGTGCCCCCCTGCCCCCGCCTCACAGTCAGCCTTATAACTCCCAGGAGAGACCCTACCCTCTCCTGAAGCTTTACTGGTCGTTATGACTTGATGGCTTCACTAACTTCAGCAATCGTGTAGATCTGGTCGCTGTATTCTCATCCTTGTTTTCAAATCTCTCCATGAGCTCACCGCTCCCTATTTCTGCAACCTCCTCCAGCGCTACAACTCTACGAGATCTCTGCGCTCCTCCAATTCTGGTCTCTGCGCATCCCCAATTTTCATCGTTTCACCATTGGCGGCCGTACCTTCAGCTGTCTCGGTCCTAAGCTCTGGAATTCCTTCCCGAAACATCTCCACCTCTCTCTCTTCCTCTAAGACGCTCTTTAAAACCTGCCTCTTTGACCAACCATTTGGCCACCCCTACTAATATCTCCTTACGTGGCTCGGTGTCAAATTTCGTTTGATAATCGCTCCTGTGAAGCGCCTTGGGACATTTTACTATGTTAAAGGCGCTGTATTAATGCAAGTTGCTGTTGATGTGTTGGGGCAGTTGTGTGACTCTGTCGAGGGCTTCATCTGCAGTGACGGATGGTCTACTCAGCAGTTGCTCAATGTGGTTGCGCCATCATTGTATGATCGCGCCCTTGCCAGTGGCGAGATGGCACAACTTTTAGAGGTCCAGTACTGGTGGACTTTGAAATGCTGTCCAGATGTTCTGATGGAGAATCACTGAGCACACTCTTCATCTTATGGTTCAGTGCTAGACTTTGCCATCATCAGGGTGTGCTATCCTCACAGCTCTAAATTCAAGCTTCCTTCGTGGGTTTGGTTGGGTTGTACTTGGACAGTGAGCAGCCACTCCCAAGCATGATTGCTGTGTTTCTAGCCACCGCCCTTTGACTTTCCCGGCATGGTAACGGTGATGCCAAAGCTCTTCAGGTCATGGAGACACGATGGCCCTTCGACACATCTAGGTTGCTTACATGAAGATATTGTACTGAGGAGATGGTCGATTCGGGCGAGATCAAATGGGCCAGCGGGACTGAATGATGCAAGGAAGGCCATTCGGCCCATATAGCTCACTTCACCCTGTGTCTGTGTATGATTATTCTGTCACCATCTCTCCCCTCCCCCCCCACCCCCCACACACTCCCACTTGTTGATCCTCTACTTTAAGGGACAGCAAAGGGTCGTTTCCATGCTCCCGGGAAACACATCGCAGGAAATCTCGGGTCCATAGCCTGTATTAATATCCATGACCATTAATTTAATATCTCTGTGACCCTTAACCCCTCTTCTCAACAGATCAAGGCAATGTTATTGCACCTCTGACAATACGAAGCACATAATGTGCACAAGCACTGCGACTGTCCTACAGTATGCTGTGAAATTAAATCTGATTGTCACTCCAGTTCAAACCTTGTCGTGCTAATTGTTCTCTCCAGCTCCTGTTGAAAGGTGTCAAATTACTCCAAATCAGTTACTTTCTCTGGAATTCTGTTTCACATCTCCAGCACCCTGTGAGGAGAGTAGTTTTGCCTAACCTCTAACCTTGCTCCAAGCTTGTGAATGTTCTGCTTGTGTCCTCTAGTCCTGGGCTTGTGGTCCAAGTTCAACCTCTCCTTTATCCTTTTTATTTATTTTACAGTCCTGTATCTCGTTCCTCTCGCCTTCTCTTCCTTCCCTTGATTTCAACTGCAGTGGTAATCAGATTTTATTCCACAGTTCCCTCTAGGACAGTATTGTCGAGCTTCTGCGGGTTATGGCTTCATAATGCATTTGGGGAGGGCAAACGAGGTAAGGGAGTACACAATAAATGGGAGGATACTGAGAGGTGGAGAGGAACAGAGGGACCTTGGAGTGCATGTCCACAGATCCCTGAAGGTAGCAGGACAGGTAGGTAAGGTGCTTAAAAAGGCATACAGGATACTTTCCTTTATTAGCCAAGGCATAGAATATAAGAGCAGGGAGGTTATGCCATAACTGTATAAAACAGTAATTAGGCCACAGCTTGAGTATTGGGTACAGTTCTGGTCACCACATTACAGAAAAGATATGATTGCACTAGAGAGGGTACAGAGGAGATTTACGAGGATGTTGCCAGGGCTGAAGAATTTTAGCTATGAGGAAAGATTGGATAGGCTGGGGTTGTTTTCTTTGGAACAGAGGAGGCTGAGGGGAGATTTAATTGAGGTATATAAAATTATGACTGGACTAGATAGAGTGGATAGGGAGGACCTATTTCCCTTAGCAGAAGGGTCAGTGACCAGGGGTCATAGATTTAAAGTGATTGGTAGAAGGATTAGACGGGAGCTGAGGAGAAATGTTTTTCACCCAGAGGGTGGTGGGGGTCTGGAACTCACTGCCTGAAAGGGTGGTAGAGGCAGAAACCCTCATCGCATTTAAAAAGTACTTAGATGTGCACTTGAAGTGCCGTAACCTACAGGGCTACGGACCAAGTGCTGGAAAGTGGGATTAAGCTGGATAGCTCTTTTTCGGCCAGCACAGATACGATGGGCCGAATGGCCTCCTTCTGTGCCGTAACTTTCTCTGAGTCTATGATTCTAAGAATGTCGGATGTTTTTGTGACCACGTTGCCTTGATATGTCTAACAGGTTTCAAAGAAAAAAGGAATGGCCGTTCCGTTCTGCATTATTCCAGCGTAACACTGGAAACGGTGAAGGAAGGAACCTTGGCAGAAACAGTAAGCAAGTTTTCTGCTCCTAGACTCTGTTGGCAACCTGAGAAATGGCCAGTGGGAAATGGGAGCTGCCAGCGAAATCAGATGCGTGGTCTCCCTTAACGCAAAGGCAGAGAATTTTCCCATTGATATAAATCATGTTCTGCATGGTTGCACTCATTCACAGAACGTGGTCATGCCATCCTTAAAAATGTTCAAGTTTCATCGAGGTCTGAAGGTATTCAGTCCCAAGTGGCCCAGTGCCTGTCAGTCCATGTGCCACCGACCCATTCTACTTGAGGTCAGAAGCTCTTGCAGAGTTGAAGAACATGCACCATTGATATTTAGGCCATTTATTTTTGTGTTCGGCTTGACAAGTTTAGTGTCATCAACAGATTGAGGGGAGGAGGCGGGCAGAAATCAAAGTGGGGAGGGGAAACAAGGTGTTAGTTTCTTTTTGTCAATATTCTACCTTCTTCTCCTGAAAGGGGCTGGCTCTTCCTAATACGCAGTTCCACAGGCCATGGAGCGAGGTGCCTAGTGGAGGCTAAGCATCTCCCCACAGAAATTAACATTTTCAGATACAGCATAAGATTAAATTTGAGACATGATGGGCGCTAAATTGGGCCGTGTAACGCCCGTTGTTTCGGCGCTACACGGCCTCTCCGACATCCAAGATGGCGTCTTGGATGCGCACGCACGTTTCCTGCGTGACGTGCGCCAGACGCATCTTGGTATAGGAGTTGACGCGGGCGCAGATAACGAACGCTGGAATCATGTAAAGTAGGGAGAAAATGGCTTCAATGAGTGTACAACACTGATTTGAAGTGATACACACGATTTTGGGACTTGACTCTCAACTCAACGCACAATCTTAACCCCGACCATCTGAACGTGTCTTAGAGTGCCTGGAGGACCCCCTACCAGTGCTATTTAAAGGGACTATGCAGGATTTACAGGTTAGTGGCTGGATTATTACTTCTGGCTGCCCACACATTTACAACTGTTTTTGGAGGTCTCCTACATTTGAATATGAGGAGGCAGGGACATAGCCTAATATTTAGAGCCGGGACGTGCAGGAGTGAAGTTAGGAAATGCTTCTACATAAAAAGGTTGGGAGAAGTTTGGGATGCTCTTCTGCAAACGGCAGTTGATGCTAGCTCCATTGTGACTTCTATATATGAGATTGATAGATTTCTGTGAACCAAGGATATTAAGGGATATGGGGCTAAGGTGGAAATATGGAGTTAGGTCACAGCTCCACCATGATCTCATTGAATGGCGGAACAAGCTCGAGGGGCTGAATGCCACTGCCACTTGCTGCCTACTGATATGCGCTCCCTTCTCCTGCAAGAAAGCAGGACATGGGTCTGGGCAATGTGCCTGTCATTTATGAATAGCTGCCAGTGTGTGTGGCCTGTGAGTTTTGGTTCGGCGGCTTGCAACAGTAGCAATGTGTGAGGGTGAGAGGAAGCATCTGATTTGAAGAGTTGAGTTCTGATGGAAAGAGTTTGTTGGTAGGTGGGTGTTGGGGGGTTTAGTGTGTGGAGGAGTGGATGGGGCTCGTGTTGCAGTTGGTAGGAGATGCCACTTGACAGTTGACCTCACTCATCTTGACCACTCATGTCAAAGCATTGAACTTCTTCCTGTACTGCATTCATGTTCGTGATGCTGTGTGCCTGGCATTGACTTCGTCCCCTAATGCCTCCCACTACCTTTTGGGTGTATGTCTGGAGGGCCTCTTGCTCCCCCCCCCTTCGCGGATATAGGATATCCCTCCTTCTGTCCACCTCTTGCACCAAGGCCTCTGGTGCATCAGCAGAGAACCTTGCTGTAGGGGACTCTCAGATCGGCAGATTGGTGAGGTTTGGCATGCAGATTGGTGGATGTGGAATTTTGTGGTGCACAACCTTTATTCAATGTTTTAACATAACTCATCAGTATGTAAACATAGGGATGGGACCTGCATCTGTGCTTTACGTGTGCAATGTCTGATCTCCATTGAGACTCCGTGCAGACAACAGGCTGTTACATTCAGCAAATAACAGGTATCAGCTACCTTTAAGAGATTGGAGCTCCCCCTGCTGGGGGGAAGTGCGAATTGCATGGAATGCTCACTCAACGCTGATTTCCAACGCAGATTGCAGGTGAGTCCTCAGGCCTGACGAAAATCTTGTCCTGCCTTCGCAGGGACCATTGCGTGCAGGGTAATAGCGGATCGTGCTGCTCCCGCCCAAAAACAGGCTCTATCCAATTTTCCCCCCATTATGTGGTATGTGTACACGCTTGGGAGGGACAGGTGACTTTGGAGCGACGGTTCCCAAAGCTCTCCACCACTGGGGGTTTTCCTCAACCTCATGCCTGGGTCTGTTGTAGACTAATTGATAGAGATTGATTGCTGTGATTAGTCAACGAGTCCACTATCGTCGTATCATGCATCGACCAGGATGGTAGAAGGCGAACTAAATGGACTTTGCTCTTTTTCCATCTAGCAATTGCTATTTCCTAAGAAAAAGAATTGGAGGGAGAGCTTTCTCATGCACCTCATAGATTAGCCTTGGCAGAATCCTAGGAGCAGTCGCCCACACTGTCGTCCAGAGAATGGTACATGGCCTGGATAAATTAGAGAGTAAGAAAATACACAAATGTTCTGCTAAATAAGAGGGAATTAAAAATAATCCTGAAATAGTTGAAATCCAGTTTCTGGATTGTACTAAGAGGTTTAAATTTTCTCTGCACATTATTTTAGCAGACTGATTGATGCATTCACATTCAATTGCTATCTGTGCTCTTTTAACCCATTTATTTTAAACCGCTCAGTTACTGGGTTAAAATAGAACTGACAGGAGTTTTCCGTAAACCCGTTAACCGGTGTGCTAAAAATAGCCAGGTGTCGAGCAGCAGCTCAGCGTTTCCCCACAGAAGTTCAGTTCACTTTCAGAGTTTTACCTTTGTCTTTTATCTGGATCAGTCCAGAGATCAGTGACTCTGTGCAACTGAAATCATAGAACCATGCAGCACAGAAGGAGGCCATTTGGCCCATCGTGCCTGTGCCGGCTCTCTGAAAGAGCTATCCAATTAGTCCTACTCCCCCTGCTCTCTCCCTGTAGTCCTGCAAATTTTTTCTTTTTATGTATTTGTCCAATTCCCTTTTGAAAGTTATTATTGAATCTGCTTCCAACACCCTTTCAGGCCGTGCATTCCAGATCATTACAACTCACTGCATAAAAAAGGTTTCTCCTCATCTCCCCCTGAAAGATGAGAAACCTTTCCTGATGATTGAGTGGAACGTTTTGAATATTGCAAGGGACAGTGTTATTATGGGAAAGTTTCTTGCAAAGCAGTCATTTTAAAAAATATATCTATATATATATATGTATATATACACACAGAGAGGAGAATGCAACAAGGAGACTGGCAGCGTGATGCCACTGTTGTGTGTCCAGCAGTCTCTGCCATTACGTTCTTTTTTCCTTTCTTTTATCCCTTCCTTTCCTGAAGTGCTGCCTTACGTTGTAACACGGGGTAAGTTTTCTGATTGTGCCTCTCTTGGTGGGCGGGAATCCACGCAATCAGAAAATCAATCCTCTGGCACCACGGGCACTGGCTGCTCTTCCAATGTGAGCCACGACAGTGCTTCTCGGCAGGCTATTCAGCCATGTTAATCATCACAGCTGAGCAGGGGCCAGTTCTCATTCAACAACAGCTTGCCTTTATATATGTAGAAAAGCGTCTCAAGGCACTTCACAGATGACAAACTAAAGAAGGTATTAGGGACAGGTGACCAAAAACTTGGTCAAAGAGGTAGGTTTTAAGGAGGGTCTTAAAGGGGGAAAGAGAGGTGAGGCGGTTGAGGGAGGGAGTTCCAGAGTGCCAAGGATCACTGAACAATGATCAGGAGAGGAACCCTGGTTGATTTCATTTCCCTGTCTCTAGTGCACGACCAGCTTAACTTTTTTTTGTTTTAATTTGAGTACAAACCAAGATGAAAATATTCAACACAAGAAAAATTCCTCAAAACCGTGTGTTCTGAAGATATTCTAGAATATTGCAGTAGGACTTTGTATGTCGGAGTGTTATTGAGAGGGGAGAGAGGAAGGGCGGGGGGCTAGTACAGGCTGTTCTAGAACACGTAACCATTAAAGTAATAGTGGATTTTGATAATAATCCTTTTTAATACTGGTTTTCCAAGTGTTTTCACCCAGTGTCACAGTGCACTGCACAGGCACCGAATATCTGAAACTTAAAATGGCACTTGGTGGTGTGTTACATCAAAACTACAGCACAGAAACAGGCCATTCGGCCCAACTGGCCTATGCCGGCGTTTATGCTCCACACGAGCCTCCTCCCTACTTCATCTAACCCTATCAGCATATCCTTCTATTCCTTTCTCCCTCATGTGCTTATCTAGCTTCCCCTTAAATGCATTTATGCCATTTGCCTCAACTACTCCTTGTGGTAGCTTGTTCCACATTCTTACCACTCTTTGGGTAAAGATGTTTCTCCTGAATTCCCTATTGGATTTATTAACGACTATTTATGACCTCTAGTTTTGGACTCCCCCACAAATGGAAACATTTTCTCTATGTCTACTCTATCAAACCCTTTAATTATCTTAAAGACCTCTATCAGGTCACTCCTCAGCCTTCTCTTTTCTAGAGAGAAGACCCCCAGCCTGTTCAGCCTTTCCTGATAAGTATATCCTCTCAGTTCTGGTATCATCCTTGTGAATCTTTTTTGCACCCTCTCCTATGCCTCTATATCCTTTCTATAATATGGAGACCAGAACTGTTCACAATACTCCAAGTGTGGTCTAATCAAGGTTCTATACAAGTTTAACATGACTTCTCTGCTTTTCAATTTTATCCCTCTAGAAATGAACCCCAGTGCTTGATTTGCCTTTTTTTATCGCCTTATTAACCTGCGTCGCTACTTTTAGTGATTTGTGTATCTGTACCCCTAGATCCCTTTGCTCTTCTATCCCAGTTAGACTCTTATTATCCAAGCAGTATGTGGCCTCCTTATTCTTCCTACCAAAATGCACCATCTTACATTTATCTATATTGAAATTCATTTGCCAATTACATGCCCATTCTGCAAGTTTATTAGTGTCCTCTTACATTTTGACGCGTTCTTCCTTTGTATTAACTACACCCGCCCAATTTGGTGCCCTCTTCAAATATTGAAATCGTATTTCCGATTCCTGAATCCAAATCGTTTATGTAAATTGTGAACAACATTTGTCCCAGCACCGATCCCTGTGGAACATCACTTCCCACCTTCTGCCAGTCCGAATAGCTACCCTTAACCCCGATGCTGTTTTCTGTTTTGTAGCCAACTTGCTTCCCATTCTACTACTTGTCCCCTGACTCCACATGTTCTGGCCTTAGTCATGAGTCTACAATGAGGTATCTTATAGAAGGCGTTCTTTAAATTTAAATAAGTTATTGTACATTAGTATGCCTTCAATTGTGTTGTTCATTTGACTAAACTGTCCACGATGAGCTAAGTATTTCATCCTCTGTGAAGAAAAGCCGCCCTTAAATTCTGACAATTCACTCTAACTTGTTGAAGGAATGCAATTCGAAAACGTCACACTTTGGTGGTTCATTACTTGAGTATGAACCAAATGTACAATTTCCAAGAGAAACGCAGCACTAATGAAAATAGCTGGTGCATCTCGGTCAACAATGAACCAAGAAGGTTGTACTTATTATGGGTTTAAGAATACCAGTTTATCAGAGGGCTGATGAACCTTATGATTTGTTTGGGATCCATTGAGTGCGTTTGTTGGCAGCAGATGATGAGAGGTTGAGTTTTTAGTTCTGGAAATTTAAAGCGTTGGTGTCCAGCTAGTGTTTAGATCATGTACCACTGGATCATCATTTTCCTCCAGATATAGATTATTGATTGGCCTCATTCAACAGTCCAATGCTCCTCTCAGTTCTAGCTCTCTCCCCCTTTGCACACCTTTTCTCAGGTGCCTTTCGGTGCAACATTTTCTTCTGACCATCAGCTTTTACACGGGCTCCTTTTATACTGGGACCACCTCAGTTCACTGTGCACCTCAACGATTTGAATATAGGGCTGGAGGGAGTGGTGTCCAAATTTGCAGACGATACTAAAATAGGAGGCACTGTAAATAATTCTGAGGATCAAGGGTATAAGATGGTGGAATGGCAAAATAATGTCAGATGGAATTCAATGTGAGGTGGTACATTTTGGTTAAAAAAAAGTAACAATTATACTTTAAATAGGGGAAAGCTGGGTGAGGCAGAAGAGTGGAGGGATTTGGGGGTTTAGATTCACAAGTTATTAAAAAAAGCACTCAAGCATATAAGACCATGAAAAACAGAATACTCAGTTTTATAACAAGAGGTATAGAACATAAAAGTGAAGATGTAATGGTGAATTTATATAACATTTTATTAAAACCACCTTTGGAGTACCGTGTGCAGTTTTGGGACCCATATTATAAGAAGGATGTTGAGGCAATAGAGGGGGTACAGCGCAGATTCACTGGGATGGTGCCTGGTATGAGGAAGTACAAATGTGAAGAAAGACTTGAAAAATTGTGACTGTTTTCATTATAACAGAGGAGATTATGGAGGAATTTAAAATTGTGAAGGGATGGGACAGAGTAGATAGAAATAGACTGTTTCCGGTGGTTGAGGGGTTTTAGAAAAAAAAGGGGCATAGATATGAGATTAAATGTAAGAATTTGGACAGAGAGCAGGAGAAACATTTTTACATAGAGGATTGTGAAGGTGGAGAATGCACTGCTAGAGTTAGTGATTGAAGCAGAGACCATGTCAACTTTTAATATGTTAGATAGATGGCTGAAGCAAAGAAGAATAAAGGGATATGAAAACAGAGTGAGCATTAGGACTACTACTCATGTGGAGGATAAACACCAACGTGGTTTGGTTGGGCCAAACAGGTTGTTTCTGTGTTGTAATTTACAAAGGATTGCACAGAATTACCATAGAACTTACAGCACAGAAACAGGCCATTCGGCCCAACAGGTCCATGCCGGTGTTTATGCTCCACGTGAGCCTCCTCCCACCCTTCTTCATCTCACCCATCAACATATCCTTCTAATGCCTTCTCCCTCATGTGTTTATCTAGCTTCCCCTTAAATGCATCTATGCTATTCGCCTCAACTACTGCTTGTGGTAGCGAGTTCCACCTTCTTACCACTCTCTGGGTGAAGAAGTTTCTCCTGAATTCCCTATTGGATTTATTAGTGACTATATTATATTTATGGCCCCTAGTTCTGGTCACCCCACACAAGTGGAAACATCTTCTCTACATCGACCCTATCAAACCCTTTCATAATCTTAAAGACAACCCTCCCAATCAAGTCATCCCTCAGTTTTCTCTTTTCTAGAGAAAAGAGCCTCAGCCTGTTTCTATGCACTTCTCCCTGAATTCAACTTGTGTCCTTTTTGGGCAGCTGGCTCTTCATTCCAACTATGGCTCCGTTGGAGGTGTCTGTGTCTTCTCCACTCCTAGTCGGGATCTTTAGGTAAATATGTCATCTCTTCCTCACTCAGTACCTGCAATCTCTCCACTCAGCAAGGACCTCCAGAACATCTGTGCTGCAAAGCTCCTGGAAGCCCCATCCCATTCCTGGAACTCGTTGGCCATCTCTTGGAGTCATTCTTTTGGCTTTTGGAGCTGAATCCTTGAAACCCCACCCACTACCACTCTGTACATGTCACGATTGGCATCTGGGGCAGCCAATGTATGACTGAGTCCACACATTTTCTAACATTACACTTGGGGACCTGTAATCTTCAGGTGTGCCCCTTTTACACTATGATGACTTTTGATTACTTAATTATACACGAAGATGTGGATAATGAGTTCATCATTATCATTAAATTGGAAGATGGAGATTGTTAATTTTTTTGGTCTAATTAAATTCTTCTTGCATTTTTAAAGTACTTTCATAATATGCACAAATCATATATTCATGACCGACCATATTCCAATGCTTCGTGAGAATGCCTCTACTTTCTTGTCAGAGAAGACTAAAACCGCCTCTGTGACTTGAACCATAACGGAGGAGAAGTGATAAAGACTGAGGCCGAGATCTTATCCCTCTCCTTACATACTAATACACAAAGAAATCAAAGCTAATGGACTGAAACGCCAGAGCTCTTCCTCCCCCCAGAGATTGCACAGATTTCTCTCAATTGGGATAGTCAATTAATCTGCTTCATGCAGAGAGGTTAGCATCATCACTCAAGCCTGAAAGCACCCATTTTCAGTTCTGTCATTTTTTGACTTTCATTTGTTGGGTAATAATGAAAGAATGATAATAAAGTTATTTCTGAGGCCGGAATTGATTGCTTGTATATTGTTAATCTACATTCCAGCCAGCTAAAACTATCAATGGATGTAATCCTTCTATTTTCCAACTTTTGTTCAGCAGCTATTCCTCCCCGCACATGCCTACCAAGGTTGAGTTCTTCTCCACGATTATTTCTTTCACCAGGGGAGCAGATCAGTCTGGCATAAAGCCATCTCCGCGTGGACTTCCACCCTTTGGTAGGACTACCTACAACTGGCATTTTTCTCTCCACGGAAGATGCAGCTGAGACTGTTGAAACTTTCCTTTTAGCTTGAGTCAAGTTGTCTGCTTGGATTGGGATTAGAACTTGAGGCTCCTAGTACACAGCCCTCTCTCTTTGGCATTGTAGCTACCAGACAGCTGAGCTTGATCCTATTCTCACCCAACATCTGCAGACAGTCCAGAAGGGATGGCTGGTTTTACAATTAGGAATATCTGCAATATGATTGGGAGTAGAGTTGAGCTTGTTTTCAGTTTGGAATGCTGCAGGGTTAAGATATTGTGCACAAAATTCTCCCACCGGTTAACTTGAGGAGAAGGATGTTACCCTGAGGTGCTGTCCCTTGAGTTTATTTTGTTTTTAAATTCTTCTTGGGATGTGGGCGAAGCTGGCAAGGCAGTATTTATTGCCAGTCCACGAAGTGTGGGACGGGAGTCACGTGTAGGCCAGACCAGGTAGCGGTGGCAGGTTCCCTTCCCTGAAGGACATTGGTGAAACCAGTTGGGCTTTTATCACAATCGAGTGGCTTTCATGGTCATTTTCCAGTGCTAGCCCACAAATGGACAGATGTACTGAATTCAGCTTTGCATACTGGAGTTCGAACTCATAACCTCTGGGTTGCTAAGTCGAGCTCCATAACCTGGAGACTACCATGTCCATACTAATATCTTTCTAGGAACTCACCCATTCTTCAT
Organism: Heptranchias perlo; assembly: GCF_035084215.1. Lineage (NCBI taxonomy): Eukaryota > Metazoa > Chordata > Chondrichthyes > Hexanchiformes > Hexanchidae > Heptranchias > Heptranchias perlo. Next base: position 74,480,707 of record NC_090334.1, read on the forward strand.
GACTGAATGTGGACAGTGTTGGCAGGTTATGTAAGAAGGAACCACAGGTGAGCCTGACCCTATACTCAATGCAACATCTACACACAATCCAGAAGGACGGCAATCAGGAAGCGGAACCATGGCTGTTATTATTTCCCCTCCCTAATATGGGGACCCCAAACTCAATTGCAGTGCCACACCACTGCCCCATCCAAGATCAACTAACTCAGCACAGAGAAGGGACTGAACCTGAGGGTTTCCTGGTCTGTATGGCTCAGTACCACAAGCACTGTGGCACAGTTACACATTGAGCCATCATCATGACCCCCCCTAACACCCACCTCCCACTATACCCTAGCATTAATTGAGGTAATCTCCAGTCAATTTGTCCTTCATAAACTGTGGTGCAAATGCAAATAATATTCTGTTATCAGCACAAGCAAAACCGAGGTCTCATCCTGTCTCAAAAAGATGTCAGATGCATCTTAATCTTCTACAGGATGTGATGGGTTAATGGATCAATTGCCCTGGTTAGCTCAGGAGCTTTTTTTTTTGCAACAGCAGGAGATTTATTGATATCGTCACACTTGATACAATCCCTACTCTTCATCACTAGGATTCCTTTGGGCAGAAGGGGGCTTGCTGTGGCAGAACGGGCTGCAGGGACAGAAAGCTGCGATTTTTTTTTTCTTTCTTCTCTCTCTTTCTCCCTGGCAGATGGATATTTTACATAAACTAATTTTATTGGAACAGATTAAAAAAAAGGTTTTTTGGGGGGCAATTGCTCGATGCAGCCTGAGGGTGCGTTCAACCCTTCATTACTATCAAGGGCAACCTGCATGCAGGATCAGCCACAGTAGCACCGCACAATCAGACACAAAGGAGCACAAGCCTGAACAGTAAGTGGCCTTTCAGTTCATTGACGATTTTAATTAGAATTCATCTTCCACCTAAGGAAAATCTCTCTGCATTCGGTAGCTAACTCGAAATAACATTTGTATCCTTTTCGGGAGAAGACATGAAAATCTTGATCTCTGCCAAATAAAACTGCTTGTCTTTGGACGATTACTTCAGCTTAAAGTGACCCAAACATATCAGGCAGTTCCCTTGGAGGCTGAACACCTGAAACGTTAACCTTATCCTTTCTCTTCACCGGTGCTGCCAGACCTGCAGTTTGTGTTTTTATTTCATCCATCTTTAAGATCTCTTTGTGATCCCTTGGGTTAGACTTTATCTCTGAACCTTTGGAACTTCATTCCAGGCTGGTGGAAGAAAGGACTCGTGTCTGTCTGTCTGTGTGTGTGTCTCTCTCTCTCTCTCTCTCTCTCTGTCTCCCTCTCTCTGTCTGTCTGTCTCCTCTCTCTCTCTCTTGCTCTCTCTCTGACTCTGTCTTTTCGTCTCTGCTTCTGTGTCTCTCTGTCTCTCTCTCTCTCTGTGTCTCTCTCTCCCTCTCTCTCTGTCTGTCTCTCTCTCTGACTGTGTCTCTGACTCTCTCTCTGTGTCTCTCTCTCCCTCTCTCTCTGTCTGACTCTCTCTCTGTCTGTCTCTCTCTCTGACTCTGTCTCTGTCTCTCTGCCCCTCTCTGTCTGTCTCTGTCTCTCTCTCTGTCTCTGTCTCTCTGCCCCTCTCTGTCTGTCTCTGTCTCTCTCTCTGTCTCTGTCTCTCTCTCCCTCTCTGTCTCTCTCTCTGACTCTGTCTCTGTCTCTCTCTCTGACTCTGTCTCTGTCTCTCTCTCTCTCTCTGCCCCTCTCTGTCTCTGTCTCTCTGTCTCTGTGGGTTTCATGGTCTTGGGCAGCCAATCCCTGCCCCTGTTGGGTTGGGCCTCCAGTACCAAAATCCCCAGTGAAATGAAATTCTCACTAACTGACACAGTAGGGGGATGATGTACTGAGGATCGCATCATCAGTGCAAAGTTGCAGCCGACTGGAGTGAGCTTTGCTTTGCCTCTGACTGAGCAATAACTGTCCTGAAAGTACCTTACGCTGCAAACTTGAAAAATTATCAATTCCCTGGTACTTTCCTTACTTTGATGAACAGCAAAGATCACCAAATAACAGAAATTTAGAGTAAAAGTGCCGAGAACATTGACTTTTTATATTTATTGACGTTTAGTTGAATTGACAAAGAATCCAATATTACTGGTTTTATATTAAAAGGTTTCGCATATTTGTTTACCCACTTCTGCAGTTGATTGACTGAGCCAGTTCCCCAATCTCCTTCTGTCCTAAATGGGAGGTAGTTAATTTTCATCCAGAATCTGTACACCACTGGAGGGTTCGATGGACAGCTTTCTGATAGTAGTGCTATGCTGTCCCATGTCCATTTTGGAAAGTGATAGCACAGTCGAGAAAATAGTCTTCTCACCAAGCTAAGTTGTAAAAAGAAAATGGTCAGTGAGCGTAGTTTTTGTCACATATTCAATGATAATAGTGTCTCTTTCTAATCCCTACTGACTAGCTTTTATTTTGTTACCTCTAGACTCTATTCCAATGCTCTCCTAGCCGGCCTCCCACCTTGCACTCTCCGTAAACTTAAGCTCATCCCAAACTCTGCTGCCCATCTCCTGACTGGCACCAAATCCAGTTCACCCATCACCCCTGTGCTCGCTGACCTACATTGGCTCCCGGTCCAGCAATGACTCGATCTTAAAATTCTCATCCTTGTTTTCAAAACCCTCAATGGTCTCGCCCCTCCCTATCTCTGTAACCTCCTCCAGCCCTACAACCCTCCAAGATCTCTGCGCTCCTCCAATTCTGGCCTATTGCGCACCCCCGATTTTCATCGCACCACCATTGTCAGCCCTGCCTTCAGCTGGCTAGGCCTTAAGCTCTGGAATTCTCTCCCTCAACCTCTCCGCCTCTCTACCTGTCTCCTCCTTTAAGACGCTCCTTAAAACCTACCTCTTTGACCAAGCTTTTGGTCACCCGTCCTAATTTCTCCTTATGTGGCTCGATGTCAAATTTTGTTTAATAATCGCGCTACATAAATGCAAGTTGTTATTGTATCACCACTCCCAGGTATCCATTATTAGTCACTGTATGATCATTCAAAGATATTCTATATTCCTTATGTCACTCCTCTTTTGGTATCCTCTATTCTCTAAAAGATTTGTTAAAGGAAAATCGTGTTTGATTAACTTGATTGAGTTCTTTCAAGTAATGGAGAGGGTTGATGAGGGTAGTACGGTTGATGTTATGTATATGGACTTTCAAAAGGCATTTGATAAAGTAGCACATAATAGATTTGTTAGCAAAATTAAAGCCCATGGGATTAAAGAGATAGTGGCTGCCTGGATACAAAATTGGTTAAGGGACAGAATGCAGAGAGTAGTGGTGAACGGTTGTTTTTCAGACTGGAGTGAAGTGTGCAGTGGTGTCCCCCAGGGGTCAGTATTAGGACCACTGCTCTTTTTGATATATATTAATGACCTGGACTTGGGTATAGAGGGTATAATTTCAAGGTTTGCTGATGACACGAAACTCGGAAATGTAGTAAACAATGTGGAGGATAGTAACAGACTTCAGGAGGACATAGACTGGTGAAATTGGCAGACACATGGCAGATGAAATTTAATGCAGAGAAGTGCGAAGTGATACATTTTGGTAGGAAGATTGGGGAGAGGCAATATAAACGAAATGGTACAATTTTAAAGGGAGTGCAGGAACAGAGATCTGTGGGTATATGTACACAAATCTTTGAAGGTGACGAAATAACAGGATCGGGCAACCCGACCCTTTAAATTTTAACATGCAGGGAATCAAGCCATGTACGACGCTCCTGCAAAAAGGCAGGCGGGAGCCTAATTAACATACCAAAGCTGTGACTTGACGACATCATCGGCACCGCGGCTGACTGTAACGGAAAGTGAGGGGGGCCCCGAGCATGAGTGCTCCCCCCTAGGCCCCTCAAGGAAGCCTTCGGCCTCCCCAAGCCCTGGTCTCCAGCCTCTTCACCCCGACTCTCCCGATCACCAACCTCCCTCCAGCCCTCCTGATCGCCAATCTCCCCACAGCCCTCTCGATCGCCAATCTCTCCCCAGCCCTCTCGATCGCCAATCTCTCCCCACAGCCCTCTCGATCGCCAATCTCTCCCCAGCCCTCTCGATCGCCAATCTCTCCCCAGCCCTCTCGATCGCCAATCTCTCCCCAGCCCTCTTGATCACCAACCTCCCCACAGCCCTCTTGATTGCCAGCCTCCCCACAGCCCTCTTGATCACCAGCCTCCCCACAGCCCTCTCGATCGCCAATCTCTCCCCAGCCCTCTCGATCGCCAATCTCTCCCCACAGCCCTCTCGATCGCCAATCTCTCCCCAGCCCTCTCGATCGCCAATCTCCCCACAGCCCTCTCGATCGCCAACCTCCCCACAGCCCTCTCGATCGCCAATCTCTCCCCAGCCCTCTCGATCGCCAATCTCTCCCCAGCCCTCTCGATCGCCAGCCTCCCCACAGCCCTCTCGATCGCCAATCTCTCCCCAGCCCTCTCGATCGCCAATCTCTCCCCAGCCCTCTCGATCGCCAGCCTCCCCACAGCCCTCTCGATCGCCAATCTCTCCCCAGCCCTCTCGATCGCCAATCTCTCCCCAGCCCTCTTGATCGCCAACCTCCCCACAGCCCTCTCGATCGCCAATCTCTCCCCACAGCCCTCTCGATCGCCAATCTCTCCCCAGCCCTCTCGATCGCCAATCTCTCCCCAGCCCTCTCGATCGCCAATCTCTCCCCACAGCCCTCTCGATCGCCAATCTCTCCCCAGCCCTCTCGATCGCCAATCTCTCCCCAGCCCTCTCGATCGCCAATCTCCCCACAGCCCTCTCGATCGCCAATCTCTCCCCAGCCCTCTCGATCGCCAATCTCTCCCCAGCCCTCTTGATCACCAACCTCCCCACAGCCCTCTTGATCACCAGCCTCCCCACAGCCCTCTCGATCGCCAATCTCTCCCCAGCCCTCTCGATCGCCAATCTCTCCCCAGCCCTCTTGATCGCCAATCTCTCCCCACAGCCCTCTTGATCGCCAATCTCTCCCCAGCCCTCTCGATCGCCAACCTCCCCACAGCCCTCTCGATCGCCAATCTCTCCCCAGCCCTCTTGATCGCCAATCTCTCCCCACAGCCCTCTTGATCGCCAACCTCCCCACAGCCCTCTCGATCGCCAATCTCCCCACAGCCCTCTTGATCGCCAATCTCTCCCCAGCCCTCTCGATCGCCAGCCTCCCCACAGCCCTCTTGATCGCCAATCTCTCCCCAGCCCTCTCGATCGCCAACCTCCCCACAGCCCTCTCGATCGCCAGCCTCCCCACAGCCCTCTTGATCGCCAATCTCTCCCCAGCCCTCTCGATCGCCAATCTCCCCACAGCCCTCTTTATCGCCAACCTCTCCCCACAGCCCTCTTGATCGCCAATCTCCCCACAGCCCTCTCGATCGCCAGCCTCCCCACAGCCCTCTCGATCGCCAATCTCTCCCCAGCTCTCTCGATCGCCAATCTCTCCCCAGCCCTCTTGATCGCCAATCTCTCCCCAGCCCTCTCGATCGCCAATCTCTCCCCAGCTCTCTCGATCGCCAATCTCCCCACAGCCCTCTTGATCGCCAATCTCTCCCCAGCCCTCTCGATCGCCAATCTCTCCCCAGCCCTCTCGATCGCCAATCTCTCCCCAGCCCTCTCGATCGCCAATCTCTCCCCAGCCCTCTCGATCGCCAATCTCTCCCCAGCCCTCTCGATCGCCGACCTCCCCACAGCCCTCTTGATCGCCAACCTCCCCACAGCCCTCTTGATCGCCAACCTCCCCACAGCCCTCTTGATCGCCAATCTCCCCACAGCCCTCTTGATCGCCAATCTCTCCCCAGCCCTCTCGATCGCCAATCTCCCCACAGCCCTCTTGATCGCCAATCTCTCCCCAGCCCTCTCGATCGCCAACCTCCCCACAGCCCTCTTGATCGCCAATCTCTCCCCAGCCCTCTCGATCGCCAATCTCCCCACAGCCCTCTCGATCGCCAGCCTCCCCAGCCCTCTCGATCGCCAATCTCTCCCCAGCCCTCTCGATCGCCAATCTCTCCCCAGCCCTCTCGATCGCCAGCCTCCCCAGCCCTCTCGATCGCCAATCTCTCCCCAGCCCTCTCGATCGCCAATCTCCCCACAGCCCTCTCGATCGCCAATCTCTCCCCAGCCCTCTTGATCGCCAATCTCTCCCCAGCCCTCTTGATCGCCAATCTCTCCCCAGCCCTCTCGATCGCCAATCTCCCCACAGCCCTCTTGATCGCCAATCTCTCCCCAGCCCTCTCGATCGCCAATCTCCCCACAGCCCTCTTGATCGCCAATCTCTCCCCAGCCCTCTTGATCGCCAACCTCTCCCCAGCCCTCTCGATCGCCAATCTCTCCCCAGCCCTCTCGATCGCCAATCTCTCCCCACAGCCCTCTTGATCGCCAATCTCTCCCCAGCCCTCTCGATCGCCAATCTCCCCACAGCCCTCTTGATCACCAACCTCCCCACAGCCCTCTCGATCGCCAATCTCCCCACAGCCCTCTTCATCGCCAACCTCCCCACAGCCCTCTTGATCGCCAATCTCTCCCCAGCCCTCTTGATCGCCAATCTCTCCCCAGCCCTCTTGATCACCAATCTCTCCCCAGCCCTCTTGATCACCAATCTCTCCCCAGCCCTCTTGATCACCAATCTCTCCCCAGCCCTCTTGATCACCAATCTCTCCCCAGCCCTCTTGATCACCAATCTCTCCCCAGCCCTCTTGATCACCAATCTCTCCCCAGCCCTCTCGATCGCCAACCTCCCCACAGCCCTCTTGATCGCCAATCTCTCCCCAGCCCTCTCGATCGCCAATCTCCCCTCAGCCCTCTTGATCGCCAATCTCTCCCCAGCCCTCTTGATCGCCAATCTCTCCCCAGCCCTCTCGATCGCCAATCTCTCCCCAGCCCTCTCGATCGCCAATCTCTCCCCAGCCCTCTCGATCGCCAATCTCTCCCCAGCCCTCTCGATCGCCAATCTCTCCCCAGCCCTCTCGATCGCCAATCTCTCCCCAGCCCTCTTGATCGCCAATCTCTCCCCAGCCCTCTCGATCGCCAATCTCTCCCCACAGCCCTCTCGATCGCCAATCTCTCCCCAGCCCTCTTGATCGCCAATCTCTCCCCACAGCCCTCTTGATCGCCAATCTCTCCCCAGCCCTCTCGATCACCAACCTCCCCACAGCCCTCTTGATCGCCAATCTCTCCCCAGCCCTCTCGATCGCCAATCTCCCCACAGCCCTCTTGATTGCCAACCTCCCCACAGCCCTCTTGATCGCCAATCTCTCCCCAGCCCTCTTGATCGCCAATCTCTCCCCAGCCCTCTCGATCGCCAATCTCTCCCCACAGCCCTCTTGATCGCCAATCTCCCCACAGCCCTCTTGATCGCCAACCTCCCCACAGCCCTCTCGATCGCCAACCTCCCCACAGCCCTCTCGATCACCAACCTCCCCACAGCCCTCTCGATCGCCAACCTCCCCACAGCCCTCTCGATCGCCAACCTCCCCACAGCCCTCTCGATCGCCAATCTCTCCCCACAGCCCTCTCGATCGCCAACCTCCCCACAGCCCTCTTGATCGCCAATCTCTCCCCAGCCCTCTCGATCGCCAATCTCTCCCCAGCCCTCTCGATCGCCAATCTCTCCCCACAGCCCTCTCGATCGCCAATCTCTCCCCAGCCCTCTCGATCGCCAATCTCTCCCCAGCCCTCTCGATCGCCAATCTCTCCCCAGCCCTCTCGATCGCCAATCTCTCCCCAGCCCTCTTGATCGCCAATCTCTCCCCACAGCCCTCTTGATCGCCAATCTCCCCCCAGCCCTCTCGATCACCAACCTCCCCACAGCCCTCTCGATCGCCAACCTCCCCACAGCCCTCTCGATCGCCAATCTCTCCCCAGCCCTCTCGATCGCCAATCTCTCCCCACAGCCCTCTCGATCGCCAACCTCCCCACAGCCCTCTCGATCGCCAATCTCTCCCCAGCCCTCTCGATCGCCAACCTCCCCCCAGCCCTCTCGATCGCCAACCTCCCCACAGCCCTCTCGATCGCCAATCTCTCCCCACAGCCCTCTCGATCGCCAACCTCCCCACAGCCCTCTTGATCGCCAATCTCTCCCCAGCCCTCTCGATCGCCAATCTCTCCCCAGCCCTCTCGATCGCCAATCTCTCCCCACAGCCCTCTCGATCGCCAATCTCTCCCCAGCCCTCTCGATCGCCAATCTCTCCCCAGCCCTCTCGATCGCCAATCTCTCCCCAGCCCTCTCGATCGCCAGCCTCCCCACAGCCCTCTCGATCGCCAATCTCTCCCCAGCCCTCTCGATCGCCAATCTCTCCCCAGCCCTCTCGATCGCCAATCTCTCCCCAGCCCTCTCGATCGCCAACCTCCCCGCAGCCCTCTCGGTCGCCAACCTCCCCGCAGCCCTCTCGGTCGCCAACCTCCCCGCAGCCCTCTCGATCGCCAATCTCTCCCCAGCTCTCTCGATCGCCAATCTCTCCCCAGCCCTCCCGATCGCCAATCTCTCCCCAGCCCTCCCGATCGCAGGCCTGTCCCACACTTTCCCCAGCTCCCTGTTAATATCGGGGCTGCTGTGTTTATCCAGCGGTTTCCGTTTTTATTTCAGATTTCAGTCTTTTTTTACTTCTACATAAACAGCTGTCATATTACACTCCATGTGATGGCTACTTTTTTTTGTGTGTGTGTAGAAAGATGAAAGTGAACTAAAGGGTGACTTTTGAGTGTGAAAGAGTCGATCAGCAGTAACTCCCATCAGTGGAAAGCACATCAGCTGAGGAAGGCACTGAAGTGAAAACTGGATTCGTTTGACAACAGATGGCTGCTATTTTTTTCGGTACACGCAGTCTGTCATCACAAAGCACAGCTCAAAGCCCAAGAGGAAAAGGGGATGCGCAGGCTCACTTTAAAATGAGTCTGGATCAGCATTTTTACAGGTTAGTTTCTGTGCTGCAACAGAGTCACGTCTTATTACATAGAATGTACAGCACAGAAACAGGCCATTCGGCCCAACAGGTCCATGCCGGTGTTTATGCTCCACCCGAGCCTCCTCCCACCCTACTTCATCTGACCCCATCAACATAACCTTCTATTCCTTTCTCCCTCGTGTTGATCTAGCTTCCCCTTAAATGCAGCTCTGCTATTCGCCTCAACTACTTCTTGTAGTGGTGAGTTCCACATTCTCACCACTCTCTGGGCAAAGAAATTTCTCCTGAATTCCCTACTGGATTTTTCCAGCCAGACCAGCACTGAGAGATTTTATTTTCAGCGCTGTGTATTACGGCATCAGTTGGAATGAAGAGCTGGTTACCATACTATAATGCACAATGAACAGGAACACATTAATGTTTAATTTCTAACCTTTTAAATAAGGTCAGTTTGTTGAGGGGAAAATCCAATAAGCATTAGAAAATTATTGACTGACGATATGCATATCTGACTGACTGACCCTTGCATAGAAGAAATCTAAAGAGAGACAGCAATGCATGTGGTGTGGTTTGCGTTGCATTTAGTTTCTCTAGATAATGGAAGAGGAAATGGTTCTGAGCGCGGTTTTAGACTGCGCCTATGCTCTACAGAAGAAAATCACTTTCGCTCAGTAAAAAGTTCATGTTTTGGTTAAACATTGAAATCTCAAGGTTGCTCACCTAACCAAACTAAGAAGTCTGATTCCAGCATGTGTCCTTCCTGCTGCTCCTAGCTACTCTCCTCCAACGCAACAACTTGCATTTATATAACGCTTTTTGAAGTAGAGAAATGTTCACAGAGGTGTAATTTAAAAAAAAACGTTTGCTGAGCCAAAAAGGACATATTAAGAGAGGTGACTAAAAACTTGGTCAAAGAGTTGTGCTTTAGAATCCCTTTCAGTTATATCCTGTCCACTGAGTAATCCCTCTCAGGTATCTGATGTCCTCTGTGTAATCCCTCTCAGGTATTTGATGTCCTCTCTGTAATCCCTTTTAGTTGTCTCTGTGCTCTGAGTAATCCCTCACAGGTAACTTCTCACTAATCCCTCTCAGGTATTTCCTGTTGTCCTTACACAATCCCTCGCAGATATGCATTATTCTCTCTGAAATTCTCCCAGGTTATCCACTATCCTCTACATCAGGGTTGACCGCCTCAGCATCTCCTGAGCTGCCTACAGCCCTTCTGGTGAATGTAAAAAACTGGTGAGGTTGTGTAATTTCCTCACCAGGGATATCCAGTTATCTAGTTACTAAAGTGTGTGGTGCACTAGGAGATGTGGCTGGGTTCCTAAGGAGAAGGGTCGAGAAGCACGTCCTGAGCCCAAAGAAGAGATGGGCACCCCAGAACCGAGCTTGTGGAAGAGAGAACACAGCTGGCACCAAGGCAGGGAGGAAGATGGAAAACCCAACACTGGGCCTGGAGAAAGATAGGAAACCCAATTCTGGACCTGGCGAAAGATGGGAAACCCAACACTGGGCCTGGAGAAAGATGGGAAACCCAACACTGGGCCTGGAGAAAGATGGGAAACCCAATACTGGGCCTGGAGAAAGATAGGAAACCCAATTCTGGACCTGGCGAAAGATGGGAAACCCAACACTGGGCCTGGAGAAAGATGGGAAACCCAACACTGGGCCTGGAGAAAGATGGGAAACCCAACACTGGGCCTGGAGAAAGATGGGAAACCCAACACTGGGTCTGGAGAAAGATGGGAAACCCAACACTGGGCCTGGAGAAAGATGGGAAACCCAATACTGGACCTGGAGAAAGATGGGAAACCCAATACTGAGCCTGGAGAAAGATGGGAAACCCAACACTGGGCCTGGAGAAAGATGGGAAACCCAACACTGGGCCTGGAGAAAGATGGGAAACCCAATACTGGACCTGGCGAAAGATGGGAAACCCAACACTGGGCCTGGAGAAAGATGGGAAACCCAACACTGGGCCTGGAGAAAGATGGAAAACCCAATACTGGACCTGGAGAAAGATGGGAAACCCAATTCTGGACCTGGCGAAAGATGGGAAACCCAACACTGGGCCTGGCGAAAGATGGGAAACCCAATACTGGACCTGGCGAAAGATGGGAAACCCAACACTGGGCCTGGAGAAAGATGGGAAACCCAACACTGGGCCTGGAGAAAGATGGAAAACCCAATACTGGACCTGGAGAAAGATGGGAAACCCAATTCTGGACCTGGCGAAAGATGGGAAACCCAACACTGGGCCTGGAGAAAGATGGGAAACCCAACACTGGACCTGGAGAAAGATGGGAAACCCAACACTGGGCCTGGAGAAAGATGGGAAACCAAAAACTGGACCTGGAGAAGGATAGGAAACCCAAACTTTTTTTTAATTCGTTCACGGGATGTGGGCGTCGCTGGTAAGGCCGGCATTTATTGCCCATCCCTAATTGCCCTCGAGAAGGTGGTGGTGAGCCACCTTCTTGAACCGCTGCAGTCCGTGTGGTGACGGTTCTCCCACAGTGCTGTTAGGAAGGGAGTTCCAGGATTTTGACCCAGCGACAATGAAGGAACGGCAATATATTTCCAAGTCGGGATGGTGTGTGACTTGGAGGGGAACGTGCAGGTGGTGTTGTTCCCATGTGCCTGCTGCTCTTGTCCTTCTAGGTGGTAGAGGTCGCGGGCTTGGGAGGTGCTGTCGAAGAAGCCTTGGCGAGTTGCTGCAGTGCATCCTGTGGATGGTACACACTGCAGCCACAGTGCGCCGGTGGTGAAGGGAGTGAATGTTTAGGGTGGTGGATGGGGTGCCAATTAAGCGGGCTGCTTTATCTTGGATGGTGTTGAGCTTCTTGAGTGTTGTTGGAGCTGCACTCATCCAAGCAAGTGGAGAGTATTCCATCACACTCCTAACTTGTGCCTTGTAGATGGTGGAAAGGCTTTGGGGAGTCAGGAGGTGAGTCACTCGTCGCAGAATACCCAGCCTCTGACCTGCTCTCGTAGCCACAGTATTTATGTGGCTGGTCCAGTTAAGTTTCTGGTCAATGGTGACCCCCAGGATGTTGATGGTGGAGGATTCGGCGATGGTAATGCCGTTGAATGTCAAGGGGAGGTGGTTAGACTCTCTCTTATTGGAGATGGTCATTGCCTGGCACTTATCTGGCGCGAATGTTACTTGCCACTTATGAGCCCAAGCCTGGATGTTGTCCAGGTCTTGCTGCATGCGGGCTCGGACTGCTTCATTATTTGAGGGGTTGCGAATGGAACTGAACACTGTGCAGTCATCAGCGAACATCCCCATTTCTGACCTTATGATGGAGGGAAGGTCATTGATGAAGCAGCTGAAGATGGTTGGGCCTAGGACACTGCCCTGAGGAACTCCTGCAGCAATGTCCTGGGGCTGAGATGATTGGCCTCCAACAACCACTACCATCTTCCTTTGTGCAAGGTATGACTCCAGCCACTGGAGAGTTTTCCCCCTGATTCCCATTGACTTCAATTTTACTCGGGCTCCTTGGTGCCACACTGGACCTGAAGAAAGATGGGAAATCCAACACTGGGCCTGGAGAAAGTTGGGAAATCCAACACTGGGCCTGGAGAAAGGTGGGAAACTCAACACTGGACCTGGAGAAAGATGGGAAATCCAACACTCGTCCTGGAGAAAGATGGGAAACTCAACACTGGACCTGGAGAAAGATGGTAAATCCAACACTGGGCCTGGAGAAAGGTGGGAAACTCAACACTGGACCTGGCGAAAGATGGGAAACCCAACACTGGGCCTGGAGAAAGATGGGAAACCCAACACTGGGCCTGGAGAAAGATGGGAAACCCAACACTGGGCCTGGAGAAAGATGGGAAATCCAACACTGGGCCTGGAGAAAGATGGAAAACCCAACACTGGGTCTGGAGAAAGATGGGAAACCCAACACTGGGTCTGGAGAAAGATGGGAAACCCAACACTGGACCTGGAGAAAGATGGAAAACCCAACACTGGGCCTGGAGAAAGATGGGAAACCCAACACTGGACCTGGAGAAAGATGGGAAACCCAACACTGGACCTGGAGAAAGATGGGAAACCCAACACTGGGCCTGGAGAAAGATGGGAAACCCAACACTGGACCTGGAGAAAGATGGGAAACCCAACACTGGACCTGGAGAAAGATGGGAAACCCAACACTGGACCTGGAGAAAGATGGAAAACTCAACACTGGGTCTGGAGAAAGATGGGAAACTCAACACTGGGTCTGGAGAAAGATGGGAAACCCAACACTGGACCTGGAGAAAGATGGGAAACCCAACACTGGACCTGGAGAAAGATGGGAAACCCAACACTGGGCCTGGAGAAAGATGGGAAACCCAACACTGGACCTGGAGAAAGATGGGAAACCCAACACTGGACCTGGAGAAAGATGGGAAACCCAACACTGGGCCTGGAGAAAGATGGGAAACCCAACACTGGACCTGGAGAAAGATGGGAAACCCAACACTGGACCTGGAGAAAGATGGGAAACCCAACACTGGACCTGGAGAAAGATGGGAAACCCAACACTGGACCTGGAGAAAGATGGGAAACCCAACACTGGGCCTGGAGAAAGATGGGAAACCCAACACTGGACCTGGAGAAAGATGGGAAACCCAACACTGGACCTGGAGAAAGATGGGAAACCCAACACTGGACCTGGAGAAAGATGGGAAACCCAACACTGGACCTGGAGAAAGATGGGAAACCCAACACTGGACCTGGAGAAAGATGGGAAACCCAACACTGGACCTGGAGAAAGATGGGAAACCCAACACTGGACCTGGAGAAAGATGGGAAACCCAACACTGGACCTGGAGAAAGATGGGAAACCCAATACTGAGCCTGGAGAAAGAGAGAACAAAGCCAGCAGCATGGCAGTTAAAAAGATGGGAAGCCTGGTACCAAGCTTGGGGAAGGGGCCTGGAAATCATAGAAGTGATGGGAAGCCTAGCACCAAACCCAGAATGGAGACAAAGCAACAGAACCAAATCTGGAGAAGAGATTGAAATCCCGATGCCATCGCAAATAGGGTTGGAGCTCAGACATCACCACAAAAGCTGTGGAGTTGTCAAACTTGCTATTGCAACAGGGAAAAACAGGCCCAGTGTTTTAAAAATGAATGGAGTCCTTTGTTCTGTGTTTAGGTGGGCGGAGCTGAATTGACTTGCTGTTTGCTCGGTACCAGGCTTCCCATCTTTTTAACTGCCATGCTGCTGTTTGCTGCAAGTTGAGAGAGTTGGGACCTGATAAAGAAAGAAAGAACTTGCATCTTATATAGCTCCCTTCACGACCTCAGGACGTGCCAAAACGCTTTATAGCCATTGAAGTACTTTTGAAGTGTAGTCACTATTGTCATGTAGGTGTCCCCAGGTGGGCTCTTATTTGTGTCAGACCTGCATGGAGGCATTGTCCACAATTAGCGAAGGACTTTATTTTCTTCTGTCCTTGGCATCGGCGAGTGATCACTGAGTGTTAGCAGCTTGTTATTTTATTACCAAATAAACCAGGAGCACATGTAGTGCACAGAATCAGAAAAGACCATTTGTACTGTTCCTCCTTTTGTCGGTGGAGCTAATCTGATCAACAGGCCAGTGTTTTAACCCATCTAACTCTTGTTACCAAAAAAAAATAACACCTTCCCACAGCAGTCTATAATTCCATCACCTCGCTGAAGAGACTAGAACTGTCACAATGAGGGATAGTTTGTTTTCCCTGAATCCCGTGGCTATGCAACTAAACCTTTCACTGATGTGTCAGGGCTCCTGTATGAGTTGACACATCTTCTGCTTTGCAGTGATGCTGTTTTGGCACTTAGCAGGCTCCAAAATGAATGCGACAGACCTGAGCACGCCTTATAGTCTTAAGTAAATGTCTGCATAACTGAAAGCACAACTTTTTTTTTTCCATTCCCCCCACATAGAAATGACTCATAGGCGCACGTGTGTGACAATGGCAGGTCCACGGGTTGTGCCTGCTGGTGCCTTTAGGTGTATGGAGTCCGCTGGCTTTAGTTCTACGAGTTTTATCAACAATAATGTGGATTTTCAGAAAGATCTCCGCCCTCCTATGAATTATCAGCTATGTCGTTGCCATGTCAATGTCGGCTTCATTATATTAACCACTGCTGAGTAAGGCACTGTTCTCTGTCCAAGGACATTTCATCTTTTGAGGGAGAGGGAAAAAAGATTTTAAAAGTTGTGCTGCGTTTTAAAAGAACATAGGACAGGAATAGGCCATTCAGCCCCTCGAGTCTGTTCTGCCATTTAATTGGACCATGGCTGATCTCTACCTCAACGTAGTCTTGCCAACTCTTGTTGGTGGCATTCCTGGAGGTTTGATCACATGACATCTGGTCACACAATGTCTGATCGTATCACATGACGTTTCCAAATGTTATTGCATTTACCTTATGAAGATTGGGTCCCCTGTAGTTGCCCTGGTGCCCCTTTCTGAAATGGCGATGGAGTCCACTGGAGCAGATCCTGCCAGTAGGAGTTCCCATTCTTCCAAACGGAAGTACCTGATTACAACCCTCCTTCGATAAATATTGGTGAGAAGAGACTTTGAGCTAAGTTTTACAATTTAGCTCTCCTGTCGCAGAGTTTCATTCGGTGGAATGCATCCCGGATATTCAGGCACAAAAGTCAACACGTCCAAATTGCGCCTCACACGTATTTTTTGTCCAATTGGCCATGCTACATTATGTGCTCCTGTCACATGCAGCTCTGCACAGGGAGGGCTAAATCGTAACATTTATCTAATGGCCTCTGTTCAGTATTTGTAGTGAGGTTGTAAACACGTGTACAAACAACACATTTACCATTTTTTTTGCGGATAGAGAAACGCCCAAGGTTTCTCTGTTTGTGGGATGTTTAGTACACACCATGGAGCCTCACAGGCTATCGATCAAGCCTAAGTTTGTTTCGTTTGCAGATATCTCAGAGCGTAGATGTCAACAGGTCAGGTGTTCTGATTTAGGATTTATCCTCCGAAGAGGCAAATCTCCGGGGCCACAAAATTTGAGCAGAGCAAACCAGCGAGTGAGAAATAGAAACATAAACAGAACTGAGCTTCGTGGCCCAATATGCCTGGGCTGGCAGGCCCAAGATGTCTTACAGGCCACAGTTTGGACGCACTGGGAACAGAGGGAACCTTCTCCCCGAGCTGTTGACACTGGCAAAACTCGACCGATGCTCATTTGAAACCGGCAATGTGCCACGAAACATTTTTATTTGGCTCCGGAATAATTTCCATTCGCTAATGTTTCCAAGATGCACCGTAAGATATCTCATTTGCCGTAAACAGCTTTTTGCAGCTTAATTTAAATCAAGAAGATTAAGGTTTGTGTAAGGAGCAAGCAGTTGGAATGATAGTGAGATTATTTTTTTATTTTACATGATTTAAAAAAAATAAAGACGTGAAACTAGTTTAGGATGCGGCTTCCCTGAAGGCTCCCATTCTCATGTCACAACTCATTGTTTGGCCTGGTGATTGGAGAAGTCTCTTTTTTTTTTGAATTAAATGCACAAACTAAGGGGAGGAAAAGAAATTTCCTCTTTCATGAATGTTCTTGCCTCAGGAGGTTTAGTTAGGTTTATAATCATTTTCCAATTGTTAGCACCGCTGTGTGTTATCTGAAATTGAGTTTGTTCCAAAATGAGAAAGTGACTGCAAAGTTTGAGCTGCTGAATGCAGATGGAGAAATGAAGGCCCCGCCCCCAAGGGCTTGGAGAGGTAATTATTTGGATGGCACATCCTCGCCTCTGACTCCCAAATGAAGAGTTCATTGATTTCCTTGTGTCTGACATTAAAACTTCCTGCTCAGCTGCCTCCTCTTGTCCAACTGTCTCACCCCCCACACACCCACCTTCCTGGCCGCTCTCACCAAGAGGCCAAACCATCTGCTTCCTGAACCCTTCCTGACTCACCTCCCGATATCTCAACCAGCTTTCCTTGCCAAAATCATCAATTGTTGCCTCTCTTCTGGCATTGTCCCTGCGGTCTTCAAAATTGTTGTCATCAACCTCCCCGCCCTCTTCAGTCCATAAAACAATCCACCCTGGATCCCTGTCCACTCCGATTACCACCCCATCTACAACCTCCCTTTCCTCTCCATGATTCTCAAGTGCCTTGTGTCCACCCAACTCTGCACCAACCTCTCATCACTCCCTGTTTGAATGCTGGAAGTCCAGCTTCTGTCCCACCTACAGCATCAAGACTGCGATGGCAACGGCCACCAGTGAGGTACAGTGCGACAGAAACCATGGTGCTTTATCTCTCCTCCTTGACCTCTCTAAGGCCTTTGACCATTCCATCCCCTTTCATCACCTCTCCTCCATTGCCTGTCGTCATGACACTGCGATATCACGATTCCATTCCCAACTATCCAAACATTATGAGCAACGTGATCTCCTAGCCTACACATCTGGTGTATCCCAAGGTTCATTATCTCCTTGCTAGCTCTTGGAGTATATTTTAATATGTATGGAGAGGACATGAGCTGCTCATGTTTCAATCTCAAGAATGGGCAGAACGAGCTTTGACAAAACCATTCTCAAGTCAGGTGGATAGGCCATGGGTCTCTTTTTTTTCTTCTGTTTAATTGTCTTTCTTTTCTTCCTACTTTCCCTTGCTGGAGTATGATTTCACAGGTGCTGATATCTCTTGGTACCTCGGCAAGTGGCATTTTTTTTATGCATGGGCCTGGACAATGAGTGGCAGCAGACTATTCAATCTTGGAGGGCATCACAGCCAAGCCCAATCCAGTCCACACAGGTCCACTTTCCAGTAGGAGTCAATGGATAGTCAGCAGGAGTGGGAACCCTGGCTCACTTTTCCTGTCCCTGACCGACAGACGTTGCGGACAATTGTTAGTGTGTCGTCTGTTGGCTGAGATCAGCTAACTCAGCACAGATGAGGGATCACACTTGCAACCTGCTGATCTGCATGGCTCATTACCACACCTGAGGGAGTACAGTTATTCACTGAGCCAGTGAAGCTGCACGGTCTTTTCTTAAGGCCACAGTATTTAGATGTGTATTTACTATTGAGAAGGTTGTTAGATAGAACTAGTTACTGACAGATAGGGGGAGTGTTCCTCGAGATCTCTGACAGTCTTCTGTGTTTTGTTTCGAAGTTGTGTTTCACTGATGTGACGGTATTATTTAACGAGCAGTGGCAAGCTAGAAAGAAAAGGAAAAATAACACTTTACGTTGTAATTACTTCAATCATTCTTTACTTTTGCATTAACTGAAGAGGAGAAGTTTGCAACAACTATCTACTAACAATATGTGAACTTATTAAACAGAATGTACATCGTTAGGCTAACGTGATGCATAATGCAGCCCTACAACCCTCCGAGATCTCTGCGCTCCTCCAGTTCTGTCCTCTTGCACATCTCCGATTTCCTACGCTCCACCATTGGCGGTTGTGCCTTCAGCTGCCTAGGCCCTAAGCTCTGGAATTCCCTCCCTAAACCTCTCCGCCTCTTTCTCTCCTCCTTTCGGATGCTCCTTAAAACCTACCTCTTTTACCCAGCTTATGGTCACTTATTTTAATATCTCCCTATGTGGCTCGGTATCAAATTTTGTTTGATAATGCGCCTGTAATGCGCCTTAGGATATTTTATTGCGTTAAAGGCGCTATATAAGTGCAAGTTGTTGTTTTAGTGTAAGAGGCAGGGTTGTCATTTCAAAGGCATAGTGCCATGCTGCGAGCTAGCATGTGTATGAGCTACTGCAGCTTTCCTTTAAAACAACATAGAGAGGATAAGAAAACTAATTCGGAACTGTCTTTATTGGCTGGTAGTCTACTGGAAGCAAGCCCATGCATTAATGATGAGTGTACAGATACCTTATGCTATAGGATATTTATAAGCCCACACAGTTCAATGTGCATTCATCAATCTCAGTTGCCACTGCAGTCCATTCTTCTTAAGTTCCTTAATTCAAATTCTCTCGCTATTCCACTTGTTATACCGCTAAATTCCCACTCTACTCTATTATTTATGTTGCTTAATTCCAATTATTGGCTTATTCGACTTTTTTTTAGTACAAAAGAAAGGTTGAATTTTCAGGAGTCGACTCTATCTGCCGCTCTGCTTCCTTTTTAGACTTTATATAAAGAAAATGTTATAAATTTTGTGCTCGTCAAGGTCGAGGGTTGCTCGCGCTGGTGACGCGCCTGCTATCAGTATAAAGTACTCCTAGATACGGAGCAAATCACTCTACTCTGCCCCAACACCATGTGTGTCAGCACCAGTGTAGTATTTTTCCATTTCCCCACACCAGCCATCGCGAGGCACATTGAGTAAAATTGCCAACTGGCGCAGAAATTCAGATAGTTTTGTGCTGTGGGTGATGACATTCTGGTAGCTGGCCTGAAGTTGACCAAATTCAGGCTACCTTTCCCTCTGGAAATGGTGCAAAGGAGATTTACCAGAATGCAACATAGGAATGTGGGAACAGTTGGCCGTTCAGCCCCTCGAGCCTGTTCCGCCGTTCAATTAGATCATGGCTGATCTGTACCATAACTCCATCTATTCGCCTTGGTTCCATGCCAGGGATGAGGGATTTCAGTTATGTGGAGAGACTAGAGAAGCAGCGATTTTTCTCTTTAGAAATGAGAAGCTAATGGGGAGATTTTATAGAGGTGTTCAGAATTATGAGGGGCTTTGATAGAGTAGATAGGGAGAAACTGTTTCCAGTGGCTGGAAAGTTGGTAACCAGAGGACAAAGATTTAAGATAATTGGCAAAAAAGCCAGGGGGGAGATGAGGAGAAAATGTTTTTTACTCAACGAATTTTAATGATTTGGAATGCACTGCCTGAAAGTGTGGTGGTAACATGTTCATTTCAACTTTCAAAAGGAAATTGGAAATATACCTAAAAAGGAAAAAAATTGCATGGCTGTGGGGAAAGAGCAAGGGAGTGAGACTAATTGGTAGCTCTTTCAGAGAGCCAGCACAGGCACGATGGGCCACATTGCCTTCTTCTGAGCTGTCCGATTCTGTGATTAAGAACATAAGAAATAGGAGGAGGAGTAAGCCATACGGCCCCTCGAGCCTGCTCCTCCATTCAATAAGATCATGGCTGATCTTCTACCTCAACTCCACTTACCCGCCCTATCCCCATATCTCTTGATTGGAGCTGGGGATGTATCAGACATCAGTCCAGCGCCACCATTCATAGAATTACATAGAATTTACAGCACAGAAACAGGCCATTCGGCCGGACTGGTCTATGCCGGTGTTTATGCTCCACATGAATCTCCTCCCACCCTTCTTCATCTCACCCTATCAGCATAACCTTCTATTCCTTTCTCCCTCATGTACTTATCTAGCTTCCCCTTAAAATGCATCTATGCTATTCGCCTCAACCACTCAATGTGGTAGTGACTCTAGATACGCTGAGGACTGACCCTGGCAGTTTATCTTTTCCCTTTCCGGTCTGAAATGGTGTTTTCGACTTCAACAAGCACTGAATACGACAGAGTTAAATGGTTTCCCCACACAGCCTAAACTTGAGAAGAGCACTTGGTTGTACCGGCAGCTGCAGAACCTTAATTCAGAGGTATGCAGGGATCACTACCGGGCTATGGTAGTGTAGCGGACTAGTAATCCAGACACCCGGACTGATAACCCAGAGAACGTGAATTCAAATCCCACCATAGCAGTCTGAGAATTTGAATTCAGTTTTGAAAAATAAATGGAACCCAGCTGGTTCACTAATTAGGGAAGGAAACCTGCTGTCATTACCCTGTTTGGGAATATGTGACTCCACTCCAACTGCCCTCTGAAGTAGCCTAGCAAGCCACTCAGTTGTATCAAACCTTAGGCAACACGGGATGGGCAATAAATGCCGGCAACGCCCACATCCCGAGAATGAAGATCAAAAATTAAAATCCTAAAAAAAAAATCAATATTTGAATTTTTTTTTAAATTATTCGTTCATGGGATGTGGGCGTCGCTGGCGAGGCCAGCATTTATTGCCCATCCCTAATTGCCCTCGAGAATGATTATACTAGTGGCCTTAATGACATTGAAAGAGCCATTCCATCGAATGTTATGCCAGTGCTTGCAAGGCACAACATGTTGATGATAGAATGATAGTTGATAAATGGCTGCTTAGAATTCTCAATGGTTGCTTCTGACAGGTTTCTCTCTGTATTGTGAACATCTCTGGGAGACCCTGATGAGTTGGGGACACAATCACACCACCACCATGCTGCAATTTACAGTCCTCCTCTTTCCCATTTATCTAAGTGGGTGTAAAGTGGCTGAGTATGAAATGCAGTTTCAGATTAACACTAATCCGTTCACATTTGTTTTGTTTTGGAGCCACACCTTGGATTTTAAATCTGCTACACTGGCTTCTGTCGAATCCTACACATATCCACTGAAAGGAATCAGAGGGACGTTTGGTGAAAAATGTGCTCAGAGACAGTGCAGTTAGTGTTTTTGATCGGTTCCTGGAAAATAGTGTTTTCCCTACCCATTGAAGGTAGATAAAGAAGTATATTTGTTCCTTTTATATACCATACCACAGTTGCATAACTAAATACATCTGTGCATATACCTTGTAGTTGTATAAAGAAACAAGCCACTGAATATCGTTAGTTGCACCCATTTCATGTGAAAATTACCTCAGACAATTATCATATTTGACATTGTTTTGATATTTTGATACAAAACAAATTCACACTTACCTTCAACTCCAACATACATTTATATAGCCCCTTTAACGTAGTAAAATGTCCCAAGGTACTTCACAGGAGTGATTATCAAACTAAATTTGATACGTTAGGAGATATTAGGACAGTGATCAAAAGCTTGGTCAAAGAGGTAGGTTTTAAGGAGGGTCTTAAAGGAGGAGAGAGAGGAAGAGAGGTTTAGGGAGGGAATTCCAGAGTTTAGGGGCCTAGGCAGCTGAAGGCACGGCCGCCAATGGTGGAGTGATGAAAATCAGGGTGGCCAGAATTGGAGGAGCGCGGAGATCTCAGAGGAATGAAGGAAGTTACAGAGATAGGGAGGGGTGCGACCGTGGAGGGATTTGAAAACAAGGAAGAGAATTTTAAAATCAATGCGTTGCCTCCGGCAACCAATGTAGGTCAGCGAGCACAGGGGTGATGGGTGAACATGACTTGGTGTGAGTTAGGATAAGGGCGACACAGTTTCGGATGAGCTCAAGTTTACGGAGGGTGCAAGGTGGGAGGCCAGCCAGTAGAGCATTGGAATATTCGTGTCCCATTAACGACACCCTGGCTTTCAGTGCTGACAATTATTTTCCATCATTGGGAAAGGGCTTACAGAGAGCATGCTTGGCAATACACTATGGATGAGATTAGCAGAATTGAAATTGGCCATAACGCCCAACTCAGTAATTGAAGCTCTGGACAAGTATTTCAAATTGAACTTTAGGCAGCAGGCACAGGAGTAGGCCCCTGCAAGAAAATGTTTCCCAAGGATTTAAGGTATTGTACAGTCAGCTCAGTGAGAAGGAATAAGCATCATACTTTTTTTTATGGGTTTCTTGTATTATTGACTCCATTAGTATATATTAGCTCCATGAGTATATTTTCAGGTAGCTGAAAAATCAAGATGGCGATTCAAACCAAGTTCTCCAAGGTACTTGAATGATTTGATTAACCAGTTCTTCTACTTGCCAATTCATGGTTGGTAGCTTTGGAAAAAATTGAGCAATTTGATTGCTTTGCTTTTTGCTGCTTACTCATTCCTTATTGGCACCTGCCCAATGAATTGCATTTGATGCATTCACATTTAATCAATCAGATATGTGATCGATAAGGACACATGAGCGCTCGTTAATTTCTCCTCGACAACTGTAAGACACTTTAATGTGTGATACTCTAGAATGTGCTGCCTTTGAGATGTGAAGCCTCGAAGGCAGCACTTTCAGGTGGCGCCTTTCAAAGGCGTGACATGGCTGGGGCGCATTAGATGCGAGCCTATTGAAAAGACTGGAGAGAAACATTGTCACGTGCTTTTGTGTCACATTTAATCGCAGTCAAATTCATCTAACCGCATTAATTGATAAACTCATGCTACAAACTTCTCAGGGATATACAAATTTTATTCCACCTCAAGCCAATTTTCTCTAGCCGCTTGGGTGCCATGCAAATTTGTTCATTGGGATTTATTCAGCTATTAATTTGTTGGAAGAGTACACGCTCCACTCAGCCCTCAGGAGGAAGAAGAAGATGACGAAGAAGGCGGCACTGCACCACAGGAGCCGTCACTCGACCGTACAATTTCAGCCACCAGCTCAGAGACTGGCACCTCGTGTAGTGCGGAGGGTGGGCTAGAGGGGGTCTGCACGTGGAGGTGTACTCAGCACTAGTGCTCAGGAAAAAGACACGGGGAATAAGACGGTCCAGGAAGCAGCTGGCCAGCTGGAGAGCTCACATCCTAGCCCTGCTGTGCAGGGGACAGATGAAGACATCGAGGGCCCTCCATACATGAGAAGACGGATGGCAATCCACACGGTCCTTATAAGTGCGCTGGGCTGCCTGCCAGCAAGTAGGAGAGCCTGGAGGAGCCCAGCTCCAATTTATATGCTGCCTTCGCGCATGACGTCGAGACCATGCAGTCAACCACGGAGAGAGTGGTCAGCCCAATGAGCACTGCGGGGCGGGAGGACCCGTAGCGATGGAGCCTTGATGGGAGCTCAGACTGCTGCCATCTTGCCTCCGGGGTCCAGCAACTCCTGTGGCTCATAAAAGCCTGAAGGAGAGAGGGGCTTCGAGAGCTTCTCACCACGCCTGTTCGCATGCAGAGCGGTGGGAGTGTTGACCCAAAGCCCCCCCGAGACTGGCATTACAGGCAAAATATCAAACTGGCTATGAGGCGAATTCTGGATGGCAGCCTGTGTCCTGCCTGCTCAGCAATGTGGCTCTCACCAGCATAATCCCCAGATTTTTAAATTTGATTGAAATGAGCTTCTATCACATAATACTATGTGAATGAGGTTTGTATTAATATCAAACATAAATAATGTAAAACTCTGTAAATTATTCAACTTTTATGACTATAAGAGATTAAGAATCTATAAATTATTGAATTATAATGTGACTTCACCCTTCTCAAAAATAAAAACATACCTTGCCTATCTGGTTGCATTCGCACATGAGGTTTGGAATTAAATGATTACCATAACTTTGTGAATCTGGGACTTTGTGCAGCCCATTCCCAACATTGACTCACGTATTCTCCAGCTCATACTGAAATCCTCTTCATCTTATTTCAATAAAAGATTCCCAAACTGTAAGGTCACATCCTACCAAAGAGCAGCTGTTCTAAAATGGGTGGATCGGGCGAGGCACAGGAGCATACGCTGCCACGGAGTGGGAGGAGGCGTCCTTTGTGACCATTCTTAACCGTGCAGTGGTGGAGAGGCGCCAAGCCCAGGCCCAAGCGCTTTCCGACCGTGAAGGAAGGAAGATTCACTCCAAGGGTGGTCTCGCACAGCTGGTCTTCAAGCGACTTTGGAGTGGGCCGCACATCTGCTTGCCACCAGCGTCCAGAAATGACTCAGGGTGTGTGGGAGGAGGGAGAACCAAATGGGAAAGTCCAGAACAGGGTAGGGGGGAGGGGGGGGGGCATAACCTTAAAATTAGAGCTAGGCCGTTCAGGGGTGATGTCAAGAAGCGCTTCTTCACATATAGGGGTAGTAGAAATTTGGAACTCTCTTCCCCAAAAGGCTGTGGATGTTGGGGGACAATTGGAGCTTTCAAGACTGATATTGATAGATTTTTGTTAGGTAAGGATATCAAGGGATAAGGTGAGAAAATGAGGTTGAGTTACAGATCATCCATGATCTAATTGAATGGGAGAGCAATCCTGAGGGGCTGAATGGCCTACTCCTGATCCTTAGGTTACTATGGAACAGAAAAGGAATGAGCACATAAAAATAAAGTTGAAATGCTCTCCCTCACATGTTGAGAGTTAGTTGCAGTCTCATCAACAGGCACAAAGAAGCAATGATCTCAATTTCCTATAAATCCTTTCATTTAGAAACAACAAACATGAAGTATGTAATAACAGTCCACATGGGCAATTAGGGTGTAAATGAATTATAAAATCTGTTTATTTTAAATAGCTTAGTGCCTTGTTTAAGTATTGGAAAAGGGAATGTTGTTTTTTTTATTCGCTCATGGGATGTGGGCGTCGCTGGCGAGGCCGGCATTTATTGCCTATCCCTAATTGCCCTTGAGAAGGTGGTGGTGAGCCGCCTTCTTGAACCGCTGCAGTCCGTGTGCTGAAGGTTCTCCCACAGTGCTGTTAGGAAGGGAGTTCCAGGATTTTGACCCAGCGACGATGAAGGAATGGCGATATATTTCCAAGTCGGGATGGTATGTGACTTGGAGGGGAACGTGCAGGTGGTGTTCTTCCCATGTACCTGCTGCTCTTGTCCTTCTAGGTGGTAGAGGTTGCGGGTTTGGGAGGTGCTGTTGAAGAAGCCTTGGCGAGTTGCTGCAGTGCATCCTGTGGATGGTACTCACTGCAGCCACTGTGCGCCGGTGGTGAAGGGAGTGAATGTTTAGGGTGGTGGGTGGGGTGCCAATCAAGCGGTCTGCTTTGTCCTGGATGATGTCGAGCTTCTTGAGTGTTGATGGAACTGCACTCATCCAGGCAAGTGGAGAGTATTCCATCACACTCCTGACTTGTGCCTTGTAGATGGTGGAAAGGCTTTAGGGAGTCAGGAGGTGAGTCACTCGCCACAGAATATCCAGCCTCTGACCTGCTCTTGTAGCCATAGTATTTATATGGCTGGTCCAGTTAAGTTTCTGGTCAATGGTGACCCCCAGGATGTTGATGGTGGGGAATTCAGCGATGGTAATGCCGTTGAATGTCAAGGGGAGGTGGTTAGACTCTCTCTTGTTGGAGATGGTCGTTGCCTGGCACTTGTCTGGTGCAAATGTTACTTGCCACTTATCAGCCCAAGCCTGGATGTTGTCCAGGTCTTACATGCGGGCTCGGACTGCATCATTATCTGAGGGGTTGCGAATGCAACTGAACACTGTGCAATCATCAGCGAACATCCCCATTTCTGACCTTATGATGGAGGGAACGTCATTGATGAAGCAGCTGAAGATGGTTGGGCCAGGACACTGCCCTGAGGAACTCCTGCAGCAATGTCCTGGGGCTGAGATGATTGGCCTCCAACAACCACTACCATCTTCCTTTGTGTTAGGTATGACTCCAGCCACTGGAGAGTTTTCCCCCTGATTCCCATTGATTTCAGTTTTACTAGGACTCCTTGGTGCCACACTCGGTCAAATGCTGTTTCGAAGTCAAGGGCAGTCACTCTCACCTCACCTCTGGAATTCAGCTCTTTTGTTCATGTTTGGGCCAATGTTGTAATGAGGTCTGGAGCCAAGTGGTCCTGGCGGAACCCAAACTGAGCATCGGTGAGCAAGTTATTGGTGAGTAAGTGCCGCTTGATAGCACTGTCGACGACACCTTCCATCACTTTGCTGATGATTGAGAGTAGACTGATGGGGCAGTAATTGGCCGGATTGGATTTGTCCTGCTTTTTGTGGACAGGACATACCTGGGCAATTTTCCACATTGTCGGGTAGTACGAATGCACCAAGTTTTTTGCCATTTATGTTGGAACCATGATTTACATTTATCATAAGAACATAAGAAATAAGAGCAGGAGTGGGCCACATGGCCCCTCGAGCCTGCTCTATCATTCAATCAGATCATGGCTGATCTTCTACCTCACCCCACTTTCCTGCCCTATCCCCATATCCCTTGATTCCCTTAGTGTCCAAAAATCCATCAATCTCAGTCTTGAATGTACTCAGCGACTGAGCATCCACAGCCCTCTAGACTATCATTAAAGAGTAACCGGAGTAATGATTACAATATAGACTGATGATTACAGGTCAACAGGTCAACTTGGGAACATTTAAACTTGGCATTGCACCAGACTGTAGTTATACTTCAGCATTGTACAAAGACCAAACGGATGCCGGAATGCCTCTCAAAATGTGCTTTGGGTAAATTGACGTCCGAATTACACAGTACAGGCGAAACCGCTTCCTGTCGATGCAACCTGTGTGGTACAGCTGGCCTATCAGTTTGTTAGCTGAACAAATTTACCTGTAGTCCTGTATCTGACAGTGTTTCATTGTAAGGAGACTATCCAAATTTACCTGTAGTCCTGTATCTGACAGTGTTTCATTGTAAGGACACTATCCAAATTTCATGTCAACAGTCAGCAGATTTTTCCACTGTTTTATTGTTTTCACTGGTGGAGAAAAATATTTCTCTCTTTATTAGTAATCGTAGGGGAACAGCAAAATCCGAGGGTGTTTCTCTAGTCTGTGGTATTTGACCTAAGGATGTCCCAAAGTGCTTTACAGCCACTGAAGTACTTTTGAAGTCTCTGTTGTAATGTAGGAAACACAGCAGTCAATTTGCACACAGCGAGGTCCCACGAACAGCAATGAGATAATGACCAAATACTCCATTTTAGTGATGTTGGTTGAGGGATAAATATTAGCCAGGACAGTGGGAGAACTCCCCTGCTCTTCTTTGAAGATCAGGGATCGATGGAGTCTTTTACATCCACCTGAGAGGGCAGACGGAGAATTGTATAATGTCTCATCCGAAAGATGGCAGTTCCCTCAGTACTGCACTGAAGTGCCAGCCTAGATTATGCTTTCAGTCTCTGGAGTGGCTCTTGAACCCATGACCTTCTGACTTAGAGCTGAGAGTGCTACCACTGAGCCAACAGGTGGTGATCACAGTGCATCTGCTGATGGATGATGGTGGTCCCCAAGCTGGTGAGGCACTCAGAGTGCTCATATTTTCTTTGGCGTTTTGCTGTTATTCTTGCTGCTGGTACCCGCAGCCCGATGTGCCAGTCGAAGAAGTCTCCCAGTATACGTGTCCCAGGACAATTAAGAGGCACAAAAGGCAACGACAGCTCCCACATTCTCAAAATACACTTGCCAAATTAACCAATGGAACCACACGTAGGAATGAGCTGTTGATTGCATCACCGCTGGCGTAAATCATTTTTAAAATCCACTGCACGAGGAATTAAATATATTGGAATGTGCAGTTTTAAAATGCAGAATGATCAAACCATATTGTGACCAGATCTCCTCCCAGCTATTTGGATCAGTGTTACAGCCTCGCTCCTTTTACCGAGCTACTTGTTTGCTGCATAGTCCTCTGTCATGAACAGATTCTGAATGAGTGAAGTTCATAAATTAGATAATCAGCATGGAATGAGTCTAATTCAAATTTCTGAGGGGTCTGTAGCATATATTTATATATATATATAATGTGTGTATGTATTTGTATATATAATGTGTGTATGTATTTGTATATATAATGTGTGTATGTATTTGTATATATACGTGTGTATGTATTTGTGTATATACGTGTGTATGTATTTGTGTATATACGTGTGTATGTGTGTATATATATATATGCGTGGGTGTGTATATATATATGCGTGGGTGTGTATATATATATGCGTGGGTGTGTATATATATGCGTGGGTGTGTATATATATGCGTGGGTGTGTATATATATGCGTGGGTGTGTATATATATGCGTGGGTGTGTATATATATGCGTGTATGTATACATATATATGTGTGTGTGTTTGTATATACATATATGTGTGTGTGTATACATATATGTGTGTGTGTACATACGTATATATATGTGTGTGTGTACACATGTATGTATATATGTGTGTGTACACATGTATGTGTATATGTGTACGTATGTGTATATGTGTACACATGTGTATATATGTGTGTGTACACATGTATATATGTGTGTGTACACGTGTATATATGTGTGTGTACACGTGTATGTGTGTGTACACATGTGTATATATGTGTGTGTACACATGTGTATATATGTGTGTGTGTACACATGTGTATATATGTGTGTGTACACATGTGTATATATATATGTGTGTGTACACATGTGTATATATATATGTGTGTGTGTACACATGTGTATATATATGTGTGTGTGTACACATGTGTATATATATGTGTGTGTACACATGTGTATATATATGTGTGTGTGTACACATGTGTATATATATGTGTGTGTGTACACATGTGTATATATATGTGTGTGTGTGTGTACACATATATATGCCAACTGGAACTCGGAATACATCACCCGTTTTTATTAAAATATTGTCGTTCTCATAAAATACCAGGCCAAAGGAGCATCTGCTGAGAAAAGAAATTCCAATTCAGATATGTAAGCAGAGGCTCGTGATACCTTGTATGAATAACACAAAATTGGATTGCCCTGTGAGAAGGGCAACAGTGAAAATGCAAATAAGGGGCCTAACGCCTGTTTGAGGCCTCCACGGCATGATTGGTTTGTCCTGAGGCAGCCGGAACCAACCCACCTGCACTCAGGAAAACCAGGCCTATATGCGGCCTAACGGGCGACCCTTAAAGGGACCACCCGTTAGACCACAACCATCAAGGTAAGGTTTTAAAATATACTTGCCTGAATGTGGATCTGGGAGGAGCAGGAGTGCTCCTCTGGACCCCACATTAAAAGAACGCCGGCCGCCCCTGCTCTGGCTACCGGTCCCCCTCCTGGGCGACCGATTCCCCCCCCTCCAGTCATCACCCATCCTCATTTACCCGAGGGCTGCTGCTAACGTCGCAATGGACGGATCTTCAACCACGCTTCACCGGACGAGCTGCCTCTTACTCTCCGCAGCTCTTCTGTTGCATGGAAATCAGGCTCGAGGCCCAATATCGGGAGGGAGGGACTCACCATTCAGGCACAGGAATAGTACCCTGGGCCCTCTACATGCTCAAAGATGGGCATGCCTGAATTTCCATGCTTAGGAGTAGGCTGTTCACAGACCCTGACACATTGCAATGCCAAACAAAGTCTGAGAAAGGTTTAGTGACCAGGAGTTCACGTAGAACTGAATACATTCCATCCTTCTCATAGATTGAGGACTGCCTAGCATTGCAGAGGTGGAAGGGAGTGGAGGAAACACTAAAAAGAATTCTGTAAAAAGGTGGCCGATCCTAATACTTGTGCTGAGAATATCCTTTTCCACAGCTTCGGGATGACAGTCAGGCTCAGCTTGAGTCACTGGCATGCAATTGCAACCGCGGGGAAGTGGCATCTGGGGAGGTTGTGTGGCAACAGGTAGGTTGAATTTGAGGCAGCAAATAAAACCTGGGACAGAGCAGCCAGCAGAACTTGGGGCCAGGGCAGAATTGGCAGACAGAGCTCGGGTCTTACAGGACTTTCAGAAATTTCCAGTGGTGAATTGAAAATCCAGGTGGCCAGTTGATGGGCTGCTGAGGATGCTCGAAATTGCTCAGTGTGTAATTAGCAGAGTCATCATTTCCATGTCTGTTCTCCAGCCTGGATTCCCCTTCAGTAAAATTGCTGCTCTACCTGCCTCTGAGCCTGTCTGGCTGTTGGGTGGTGTCAAAGCTTTGATTCTGAGCAATCCCTTCTCCTTTTCTTGCTCTCCAACGAGAGGAGGCAAAATAAGTACCATTAGGAGGCTAGTCTTTCTTAACCAGGATCTGTAGTTTTCATGGAACTACTGGTTCTACAGTTTTGATTGTGTGGGGCAGTGTCTGATTGCTAACCTGTACAAATGTTACCAGGAGCTCTGGGGAATCGGGGCTATGGACCTGGGTCCCATCACTCTGTGCTTCAACAACCCGGAGCGTTCGTGAGAGTGACCTTCGAGGAGCACGCTGCTTGGGCTTGTGAGCCTCGACCCTGTAGCTGAAAACAATAGCCTGCGACAGAATGGACGTCATGCTGTTCGGTGATACTAAGACCAGTTGAGGCAGTGTGGAATCACCAGTTTCAAAAAACATGACCAAACCCCCGGATTTAGGGACGATTATATCAACCAATTTCTGACCAAATGGATTTCTGGAATCCCTTCGTAAGGTTGGCATTGGGTGAACTACTTAACGAGCTCTAAAAACTGAAGTATCATAGTATCATAGTAGGTACAGCACAGGAGGAGGCCATTCGGCCCATTGTACCTGTGCCAGCTCTTCGAAAGAGCTATCCAATTAGTCCTACTGCCCTGCTCTTTCCTCATAGCCCTGTAATTTTTTTCCCTTCGAGTATTTATCTAATTCCCTTTTGAAAGTCTATGAATATTGTCGGGAGCTATATAAAACCCACTTAATTCTTACGAATTGAATTGGGTAAAGCAGAGTCCAACTGAATTACCAGAGCATTCACTAATATGCTGCAGTCTATATTTGCTGGAAATACAGGTCAATAATTATTACACCACTGTGGATTTTCCTTCTCCTTCCAAGAGTCTGAAATCAATGCCAATCATGTTGCATTTGCCATTGAGAATCCTTGAAAAAAAAACATATAGATACCAACCATGAATAATAAGAAGTTCTCATGGAAATCTCCCCAAAACACAGGTTTTACATCCGAAGCATTAGTCATCCTTTCTAAGTCTCTCCAGATTAAAGGGATGTGAACAAACTTATGTTCTGTGGGGAGCTGTGAGAGTTCTGTATTCTGAAAGGGAAAAAAAAAATCAAAGTACTGGCTTTGATTTACTGCATATGTAGAATGGGCTCTGAACAAAAGCAGTCAATAGGGGGAAAGTTTAACTCCCTCCCCACCCAGCCTGTCAGAAACCGGGCTGGGGGGGGATGCAGTTAAAAAGGAGCGGGTCCCGCTTTGTGGGGATTTTAATGACGGTGTTTTTGACGGAATATGACGTGCCTGCTTAAATCAGGCGGGAGCCCCATATACAAATGTAAATCGGGGTCCTGTTACGTCATATGTATCTGAGCAGGGCGCCCGTCACTCACTGAAAGTTGCTCTGAAGACTAAAGAGGCCACAAAAGGGGTTAAATTTCCCTCTGCGGGGCCAGATGGAGTGGGCCCCACAAGGAAAGCCTCGGTTTCTGTTGTCCTGGGCTCTCTCCCACCTTCCAACCCACAAGACCCTGCAGAAATTCCCTTCCGAAACCCTCTCCCCACCTCTTTAGGGTGGGCAGCGGGAAGTAAACGAGGCCTAGGAATTAAAATAGCCCAGGCCTCAGTTGATGCTGTCGGGGGAGGGAGGGGTTGATGATGACCCTGCATCCCTGCCCGCCTAAAACTTACTCCCAGTTAAAATCCGCTCCCCCCCCCCACAACCCCCGCAATGTGTTGATTGACTCCTTTAACAGAGTGGACAAGTATCGAGCTGGATAAATATCTGTCGAAGAATGAGATTGAAGGCAATAAAAATCAGAAAGAACAGAGGTGATCCAATAACCTAACAACAATAACTTGCATTTATATAGCGCCTTTAATGCAGTGAATCGTCCCAAGGCGCTTCAGAGAAGCGTAATCAGACAAAAATTGACACCGAACCACACAAGGAGATATTAGGACAGGCGACCAAAAGCTTGGTCAAAGAGGTAAGTTTTTAAGTAGTGTCTTAAAGGAGGAGAGAGAGAGGCGGAGAGGTTTAGGGAGGGAATTCCAGAGCTTAGGGCCTAGGCAGCTGAAGGCACGGCCGCCAATGGGTGGAGCGATTCAAATCGGGGATGTGCAAGAGGCCAGAATTGGATATGGGATAAGAATTTCTCTGCTCCCTAGCAATACCAAACAAATGAAATCTTTGCAAAGGCATTTACTACATCACTACATACAGTGACCAGAGAAATCTGGGACAATGGATGGTCATCTGTGGAAATAGAACTGCTGAGAGCTGAGTCGTGTAAGGTTGGATTAATATTCTGGAGTTTCACTTGATTACCTTCGAAGGTGAGGGAGAAATTTCACAGTTTTATTTTCTTAGAGATTTTACCTGTGACTGCTTGGTTCTCACAGTAGATTGAGTGGGTTGGGTAGAGCCTCTGACAGAAATGAAGCATTATTTTTCCTACGGTGTTACATGATATTAACTTTATTCTGTCACGGTTCATAAATGATTAAAATCTAGATGCGTCACTCACTAGTTTATCTCAATGCAAT
Source organism: Heptranchias perlo (assembly GCF_035084215.1). Lineage (NCBI taxonomy): Eukaryota > Metazoa > Chordata > Chondrichthyes > Hexanchiformes > Hexanchidae > Heptranchias > Heptranchias perlo. The sequence goes on from NC_090334.1 coordinate 74,513,648, forward strand.
CGTTTCAATTTGTCTCTGCCAGATGTCCAAGGGAGGGGCCAAGCTATCCAATTCACATATAAATCTTGGACTAATTGGATAGCTCTTTCAAAGAGCTGGCGAAGGCACGATGAGCCAAATGGCCTCCTTCTGTGCTGTTAGAGTCCATGATCCTGTGATTTTATGAGATTCGTTGGAATACGTAGTTGATTGGCAGCTTTTTTGGTGCATATCAGACATTTATTTAACTGTACTGTGACCCATTTGTTTTTTGGAAAATATCTCTCTTAGCTTGTTTGGTTCAAATTAAAGTCTGCCTAACTCTGCAGAGACAGAGAGATAGCAAGTCCAGCGACTTTCTATAGATAGTGAATATTATACAGATTATAGGGAAGCACAACAGTCATGAATATTTGTTATCTTTTACTCACTGGGGAAAATAATTAAGCTTAAAATGTAGTGTAAGATTTACAGAGTGTGTCACTGCTGCAGTTTTAGTTATCCATTTACTGTTCATTGACATAGTTTGCTAGTTAAAGTCTAGTGCAATGTTGTTTTGCTGCATTCCAAACTGAAGGAGGATGGGATAAGAACACGTGACAAAACAAAGTGAATATTGGGTTCCTTTGGCCAATCTCAGGGCATTATATAAATTTGACAAAATACCCAGGCGAGTGAAAGCACCTTCTGGGACATAGGGAGTGAGGGCTTACCCACAGGAGTGGCCAATGACTCTGAACTCAAAAATAAATTAACTGAAGTAAAAAAAAAGACAAAAATGTAACTGAGCCCACAACAAGGGTGGCTTATGGGCTCGATAGCCAATGGGCTTATTTTACCAACCCCCTGACCCAACCCCTTGCACCTGACCACGACCCCCAACCCTGACCCCCGACCCAACCCGACCCCCCCCCCCACCCCACCAGACCCACCTACCTGAGGGTCGCTGCGATGCTAGCAGCAGCCTAATATTGCCCAACCCATTGCCGGCGGGCTCCGATACTGTGTCGGCTCCATTATACTGAAGCCTAGTATCCGGGGAGCCTCGGGGCCTTACCATTCAGGCATGGGGAGCGTACCCTCCCCCACCCCACCCAGAAATGGACATGCCCAAACTTCTGGGCGCTTATACATTGTACCCGGATCTGATGCTTGAACCTCATCAGGCCTGTGGATCATAATAGACACCCAGCCAATCCTTTTTCAATTGATAACGCGATTTCCTTGGCTCACCTGATTACTCGGGGTGTAAATACATCATGCGGTGCATTACCGATTGGCATAGAGCAGGAAGGCCCTTGGTCACAGCTGGGTTAGGTGATATGAGCCTAGCCTTCAGTTCAGACATTAAAATTGGGCACAGCATCCCCAGGTTCGGAAGGGAAGAATCGGTCAAGATTCCTGTCCCTTGTCACTATCCAGTGACCCTGCTGGAAAGCGCTCCAGCGTGTGGTGGGTGTGTGTGATGCCTTGCATGTCGAACAGCCCAGCGACACTCGCTTTCTCGGCTCACCAGAAGAGCGACTATTCTGCTCCTCTGACTGATAGGCAAGCTCATGCCTCACTTCTTTCCACGATATTTTATTGTACCTCACCTGGGAGCAGAATATGATCCACCGATGGATGCTGGCTGACTGCTCTTTTCTGATTTCTGTCATTTGTTTTTCTTTAGAATGTATTTATTTATCAGAGCTGATGTGTGTCCTATAATCCTGCCTCACAAAACCGCTTTCAATGATTTCCACTGCGACAGACGAGCCTAAAGGCCCCGCATTAATCATTAGAAAATCGAAGGATTTCGCTTCTGATCATCTCAATGAAATTGTCAGCTGAAAGTAAATGTATTCTTCGGATGCCAGCAAGTCACTTCTAGGCAACCAGTCTGGTGGGTCTGTCTGGTGCTCGTCGGGTAGAACAATAGGTTTCGTTGAAGAAGTCTTGTTCCTAAAGATATCTTTTGACATCGTTGAATATGAATTACGAATGTCAAGGATCAAAGGATTGTTCTCTCCCTTCGTGTGTTGAATATGGATAAATAAATGACAATCCCATGGCGGCATAAATCATGCAATGATGATGAAGCTGACAGGCTATGACATTGAGCATCTCGCCCATCCCCGATTTTAATCGCTCCACCATTGGCGGCCGTGCCTTCAGCAGCCTCGGCCCTTAAGCTCTGGAATTTCCTCCCTAGACCTCTCCGCCTCTCTCCCTCTCTCTCCTCCTTTAAGACGCTTCTTAAAACCTACCTCTTTGACCAAACTTTTGGTCACCTGTCCTAATATCTCCTTATGTGGCTCGGTGTCTAATTTCGGCTGATAATGCTCCTGTGAAGCACCTTGGGATGCTTTACTATGTTAAAGGCGCTATATAAATGCAAGTTGTTGCTGTTGAGCGTCCATAAATCTACATTTTTTTTATTCATTCATGGGATGAGGGCATTGCTGGCAAGGCCAGAATTTATTGCCCATCCCTAATTGCCCTTGAGAAGGTGGTGGTGAGCCGCCTTCTTGAACCGCTGCAGTCCATTTAGTGAAGGTTCTCCCACAGTGCTGTTAGGAAGGGAGTTCCAGGATTTTGACCCAGCGATGATGAAGGAACGGCGATATACTTCCAAGTCGGGATGGTGTGTGACTTGGAAGGGAACGTGCAGATGGTGTTGTTCCCATGTGCCTGCTGCCCTTGTCCTTCCAGGCGGTAGAGGTCGCGGGTTTGGGAGGTGCTGTCAAAGAAGCCTTGGCGAAGTAGAGTAGGGGGCATAGGGTAGGGGGCTCAAAATAACTGGCTACTGAGAAACGGTGACAAATCAGTGACCATAACCATAAAAAAAAACTTACCATGATCTGTGTTTTGTCCACAGACATAGTTTGACTCATTCAGCTGTCCCAGTCGATTCAATTACCAATAGGTTCAACAACAACAACTTGCATTTATAAATGGCCTTAAAAGTAGTAAAACGTCCCAATGCGCTTCACAGGAGCGATTATCAATCAAAGTTTGACACCGGGCCACATAAAGAGATATTAGGACAGGTGCAAAGAGGTAGGTTTTAAGGAGCCTCTTAAAGGAGGAGTGAGAGGTAGAGAGTCGGAGAGGTTTAGGGAGGGAATTCCCGAGTGTGGGGCCTGGGCAGCTGAAGACACGGCCGTCAATGGTGGAGCGATTCAAATCAGGATGTGCAAGAGGAAAGAATCGGAGGAGCGCAGAGATCTCGGAGGGTTGTCGGTTCAGTTCCTGGAAGAAAAACCTTTCTATTTCCACAGTGGTTTGTTCATTCATGAGCAAACACTTGTATTTTCTGAGTCCCATTCAGTTTCTTCTGAGTTTCAGTGATCCATTCTCTCCCGAAATGGGCAGCTTTTAAACCTGCTTTATCGGAGCCAAGTACCTTGCCATATTGAATTAGTTGTTCCTATAGTATTTATTAAACCCTTTTATTTCCACAAAATCATCTTGATACTTGTACTATTAAGAATCGTAAATATATAAATAAAAAATATAAAGGAAAATAATTGAGGTAGAAACTACCACATTGTTAGAGGAGGGTTAGAGTGTGTGTGTTCTTACTTATAATTTACCCTTCAAATCAATAGGGTTCGCAACATTGAATGTCAGATGACACGGATTTATTAAGCATACGATAATTAAACATACACTTAACAGCAGTTCTTACGACAAGACCTTGTGAGCTTTAGCCAGAGAACTGAAACGCGATACAGTTCCGAGCTCGGTGCACAGTTTGATCAGACCTTAATCGAATTCCAAAGTATCTGTTCCAACTTTTTCTACCTTTTTCTTACCCCTTCTATGTGACAATCCTCATGTTTCTACATTACACAGTTATCATTCAACACTGATTTGATTATTTCCTGTCCTTGCAGCTACAGATCCGTGTAACAATGATTGGCATGGATCAAAATAACAACCTTCAAAACATCTCTGTTTCTAGTTCCCTTTACTTGGCTACAAGAATCACCCTCCCTAACTTTCCAGGCTATAGGCGTAGCTCTTTCTCAGACAGGTGCTTATCTTAAGTAAGGATTCAAGGCATCTTTTCTAATGAATGACATCTTTCTCTCTTTCTTTGGTACAAAGGGAGCTCCACTGCCTGTCCTGTGTCTGTGCTGCTGGAGTTAGTAACCCTTTCTTACCCATGTCTCCTATTAACTTTCCTCATTAAGCAACAACAACTTGCATTTATATAGCGCCTTTAACGTAGTAAAACGTCCCAAGCCGCTTCACAGGAGTGTTCTCAAACAAAATTTGACACCGAGCCACACAAGGAGATAGTAGGATAGATGACCAAAAAACTTTCTCAAAGAGGTAGGTTTTAAGGATCGTCTTATAGGAGGAGAGAGAGGTGGAGAGGCGAAGAGATTTAGAGAGGGAATTCCAGAGCTTAGGGCCTAGGCAGCTGAAGGCACGGCCGCCAATGGTGGAGCGATGAAAATCGGGGATGTGCAAGGGTCCAGAATTGGAAGAGCGCAGAGATCTCGGAGGGTTGTAGGAGGTTACAGAGATAGAGTGGGGTGAGGCCATGCAGGGATTTGAAAACAATGATGCGAATTTGAAAATCGAGGTGTTGCTGGACCGGGAGCCAGTGTAGGTCAGCGAGCACAGGGGTTATGGGAGACTGGGACTTGGTGTGAGTTAGGATACGGGCAGCAGAGTTTTGGATGAGCTCAAGTTTACGCAAGGTGCAAGTTGTGAGGCCAGCCAGGAGAACATTGGAATAGTCAAGTCTAGAGGTGACAAAGGCATGGGTAAGGGTTTCAGCAGCAGATATGCTGAGGCAGGGGCAGAGACGGGCGATGTTACGGAGGTGGAAGTAGGCGGTCTTGGTGATGGAACAGAAATGTGGTCGGAAACTCATCTCAGGGTCAAATCGGACGCCAAGGTTGCAAACAGTCTGGTTCAGCCTCAGACAGTGACCAGGGAGAGGGATGGAGTCAATGGCTGGGGAACAGAGTTTGAGGCAGGGACCAAAAACAATGGCTTCAATCTTCCCAAGATAGTTTGCAAGGACGGGGGGGGTGCGTCAAGGGTGGTTTTTTTGCGGAGGGAGATGATGACGGCAGATTTGAAAGGCAGGGGGACAGTACCTGAGGAGAGGGAACCATTAACAGTATCAGCTAACATGGGGGCCAGGAAGGGAAGTTGGGTGGTCAGCAGTTTGGTTGGAATAAGGTCGTGGGAGCAGGAGGTTGGTCTCATGGACAAGATGAGCTCGGAGAGGGCATGAGGGGAGATAAGAGAGAAACTACAGAAAGATGCAAGTTCAGGGCTAGGGCAGGGGGGAACCTTGGGGGAAGCAGGTGGTTACAACCTTAGAATTGCTGTATACTTCTTCTTATTTTAAGATATTATAATTTAAGAATCATACTTCCCTATTTAACAAAAAAAGGCTAAAAGCTGACATCGCTACAGTATAAAGAAAAATCACTAGCAGTATTACCTTAGCAGACTTCAAATCAGTCTGATTAACACTTACCTTACAGTATAGCTGTTTATTTGTAGCATTTATATAAAAAGAATAAAATTTGACTGAAAAAGCGGGAGCTGAGCCGAGCTGAATTTAGCCACGGCGCCAAGTGGCACGAACAGAGACAGGACTTTGGCTGCTCCGTTTACCTTTTAAAACAAAAACCGCAGCCCACTGAAAACGCAGCCTGCACATTATTACTGCCTTTTATGTGATGAAATGTCCTAAGGCACTTTACAGGAGGATTGAGCGACCCAAGTTGGAAGAGGGAGGGAGGGAGTGGGGGGAGTTAGGGCAGATGGCTAAAGCCATGGTCGATCGGGTAGCTTTGAGGAGTTTTTTTTTTTAGCAGGGGAGAGGGGTAGCGAGGGATTTAGGGAGAGAGTGCTAGAACTAATGGCCCTGATGAGTGAATGCTCTGCCATTGATGGCGGAACAGAGGGAGGGGGGGGAAGGGGGAATACAAAGCTGGCGGAGAAAATTGCTTTGTCAGACAGGAGCTAAAATTTGTCGGGCTAAAAACCGTAATGGGAAAAGACGTTTACACCGCCAAGTACAATCCCACCTTCACGCTTCCATCACGTTCCTGACAGTGCCAGTCTGGAATGGCACAACGGAAATGTCTTAATTCAAAGTCATCTGTACACAATAATCGGTAAAATTTTAATTTATTTTGAGCTGGTTACTCAATAAGCATGAGTCTGAAGAGAAATGTAATTAATTGACAGAACAATAACTGAATAAGGTAAAGTTGACGACCAATCTCCAAATTTATTATTGCAGCGTTAATTTGAGATCGCCGTGAACTTTGAACAAAAAACCCCCAAGACTATCCGGTTACTTTTGATTAATTTAAAATGTAATTTATCTAAAGCTGCTTGCCATAGTAGCCTTGTTTGGAACTTCATGAATATTAATGAGCTGCAGCCCATTGTAGAATTACATACATGCGATAATAGCCTTTCAGTTTTCTTATTATTTCAATCAGAGGCCTATAAAAGGCCCAGAGACAGGAATACAGTTACCAGACTCGGAAATAATGCAGCGTCAGGGAGGCCAACTGCTTCGAATCACTAGTTTTTGATAGCACGCTCTTTGGGAGAAATAAATTAGTCTCCCACTTGAAGTAAGTCTCATTTTGCAAATATTATAGTGCATATTTAATCAGGGTGGAAAGAAAAGTTCAGCCGTGGCACCTGCTCCCAGCTCCCAGGTTGTTGCTGGGAGCGCTGGAAGCTGAACTTGAGCTCTGTCGGGCACTCCGAGGCCGACTGGCTGCTTTACACAAACAGCATTTGCTGTACTTTCACTCTGAAGCAAGAGCTGTTACTGCCCACGATGGTGATCGTCGTTCAGGCCCATCTCCCATCTGTGCTTTCTCCTGCGTATCATTTCACATCCTGTACCTTGACACCACCCAAACAGTAGTCTTATTTCGCTCCTCCTCACCTTCCCCACTTGCCCTCCCCACCCATTTTCTCCTCTTTTATCCCCTCGAGGTGCCGACCGTTGCTGGGGTACTAGCAGATCCCCCCTACCCCCACCTCGACCCACACCCATTATCTCATCCAGCTGACCGTCCTTCCTGACTGAGCTTTGATAATCACGGGTCAGTGAGTCACTTGAACGTGAATTAATTTTCTCACCTGATGTCCAGGCACGGACACTTTCTCGCAGAGAAGCCACTAGATAATAATCAAGGGTGAAAATCCCCTGGCAATTGTGGCATCCCTCAACAAATGTCCCAGATCAGCTCCGCTAGCTCAGCACAGACCAGGGATCAAACCATAGGTCTTCAGATGGTTCCTTTGCCCAGTAAACCAGCTGTGGCTCAGTGGGTAACACTCTTACCTCTGGGTCAGAAGGTTGTGGGTTCAAGTCATACTCCAGAGACTTCAGCACAAAATCCAGGCTGATGTTCCCCATAGCCCTGCAAATTTTTCCCTTTTCAAGTATGTATCCAATTGCCTTTTGAAAGTTACAATTGAATCTGCTATGGCTATGTCGGAGGTGCCATCTTTTGGATGAGACATTAAACAGTCAGCCCTCTCAGCTGGATGCAAAAGATCCCATGGCACTATTTTGAAGACGAGCAGGGGAGTTCTCCCCGTATCCTGGCCAATATTTATCGCTCAACCAACATCACTAAAACAGATCACATCGCTGTTTGTGGGACCTGTCTGTGTTCAAATTGGCTGCTGCGTTTCCTACATTACAATAGTGAGTACACTTCAAAAGTACTTCATGGGCTGTAAAGCACTTTGGGATGTTCTGAAAGTCATGAAAGGCGCTATATAAATGCAAGTCTTTCTTTCAAGGGAGCGCTGTTCCTCTCTGTGTCGGTTAAAAAGGAGATGTTCTGTGTGAAAACTGTAATATCTGTGGTCACCTTTCTTCATGAAATGTTCTTAACTTTCAGCGAGCATCTGACGCGAGATGCACTGGGTTATTTTGTGAACCCATAATTATTGCTGACAGTGTCACACGATGTAGGATCATAAGGGGCTCTGACCATCAGTAGAACATTTAACCGTAAAATATTATATTCAGCTTTGCTCAATGAGTTTACTCTGGGGGTAGCCAACATTTTTTACTCATTTGCCAGAGTCCTTATTCTGATTGACATTTCGTTACATATCGTATTGTTGTTGTGATCCAGAATTCGCTGCCTGAAAGGATGGTGGAAGCAGATTCAATAGTAACTTTCAAAAAGCAATTGGATATACACTTGAAAAGGGAAAAATTTGCAGGGCTGTGGGGAAAGAGCAGGGGAATGGGACTAATTGGATAGCTCTTTCAAAGAGCTGGCACAGGCACAATGGGCCGAATGGACTCCTTCTGAGCTGTAAGATACTATGATAAAACATTAAACTGATCCATGATGTCGCTGCATCAATTCCTGGGCCTCTAGATTAGTTGAAAATATAACCCTTCAGCTAGTAATCAGGAGTGAATCCACAAGTTCATTTTGCAAGTTGCTTCAATCTCCAAAACAGATGGTGGGAGCCAGGAGGCAAAAGAGTTACCTTGACAGGAAAATAATAGGTAGAAAACATGTCAAAAAAGTCAAATTAAACTGTGAAAATAAAAATATTAGAGACTGAGAACAAAGCAGAGAAAGGAAGGAGACAAAGCAGCAAGTAAAATTTGAAGGGTTTAAAATTCATAATTTGAGCATTTATTTTTATAGTTTAAGGTTGAATATTGCAGTGATAAAGTACTGCTCACATCTGAGTGTTGTTGCTGTAATTTTGGTCTTTGTTTCAGTATCAGTACGTTTTCAGCTCACTCATTAGGCCAGTCAGCCCAGGGAGACAGGACATTCTCTGGAACCTCCAGCAGCCCACAGGTTCATTTTGTTCTACCACCCCAGCAAGCAGTATAATTTAGAACAACCAACTGTGCTTCACAAGGACTGAACTAACTCAAACTCAATTAATATCATCGGCGAGAGGAGATGTAAGGGCCGATCCCATAACCCCCGCCGGGGAACGCCGTGCTAAAAGGGAGTACAGGTTGGAGGTAAGGCTGCAACACTGCAGGTCCAATTCACTGATCTGCACGCCCTACAAATGTGGTTCCCCCCTTGGACGGTGGGGGTGGCAGAATCAGGCTTGATTCATACCTACATTCCAGACGTAAAATTGAATTATTCCACAGAATCCGCTCTCCAAGTGCATGCCACAGTTTTAAAATTCTCATCCTTGTTTTCATGTTCCTCCATGGCCTCGTCCCTCCCTATTTCTGTAACCTCCTTCAGCCCCACAACCCACCAAGATCTCTGCGCTCCTCTCTGGCCTTTTGCGCATCCCGATTTTAATCGGTCTAACATTGACGGCCGTGCCTTTAGCTACCTAGGCCATAAGCTCTGGAATTCTCTCCTTAAACCTCTCCTCCTCTCTTCCTCTCTCTCCTCCTTTAAGAGCCTCCTTAAAACCTACCTCTTTAACCAAGCGTTTGGTCATCTGTTCTCATATTTCCTTATGTGGCTCGGTGTCAAATTTTTTTTGATAATCGCTCCTGTGAAATGCCTTGGGGCGTTTTACTACGTTAAAAGCGCTATATAAATTCAAGTTGTTGTTATTGTTGAGTTAAGCTAAGTACAGCATTGATTAGCCTGGGTAAGTGATGACAGAGACCGTGCACTTTCATAAGTACATTGGGTGGCCGACAGTAACATATAAGGAATTATCTTGGCCAATACACCACAGGATTAATCTTTAAATCTCTGATATTCTCCATGATTGCCTTTAAAAAAAAAGATAGATCTTGCATTTGTATAGCGCCTTTCTTGGCCTCAGGAAACCCCAAAGCACTTTACATCCATTGAAGTGCTTTTTGAAGTGTAGTCACTGTTGTAATGTAGGAAACGCGGCAGCCAATCTGCGCACAGCAAGGTCCCACAAACAGCGATGAGCTAAATGACCAGATCATCTGATATAGTGATGTTGCTCGTACTCCAACTGGTGAATGACACAGATAATGAGATGAATGAAGAAGGCCATTCAGCCCATCCTAGCCCAGCTACCCAGAAAAACCTACAGTCTCCCCATCAGAGCACCCAACAGCCTCTTAAATGACACCACGGTGATTTGCCTCCACATTCCTGCCTGAAGTTCACTGATCACTTTCTGGTATTAGTCCTAAATTTGTCTTTCACCAGTTTGAACCCATGCTCATTTTTCCTACTGTCAAGCTTTACCTTGTATTCCAGAGCTGCCTTTTCTGTATGTAGTTTAATATTTCGTATTATATTGCCCAAAGGATCCTCGTCAGTCAGTCCTTTCAGGGCTAAAGAGGCCACGTTCCTCCCATCTTTCGTAATAATTGAATTGACTGTCACTGGGGATCAGTATTGATAAGAAATTACCGTCAGTAGCAGTCGGATCAATTGTAAACATTTAAGGCTCAAGCTGTTGCTCTATAATCAGTAGTTTTCAATGTGCTGCAGAAATCTGTTGCACGCTGAGTCTCGGTTCCAGGATTTAATGCACCAAGTACTTCATACACCATCGCACAATGAGGGAAGGAGTTCTCTAATGTTTTACACTCTGAGGCATAACTAGGGTTTCATTCCCTGAACTGTTTTCTCCGGAAGCATTTTCGGAATCAGCGGAAAAGTCCAAAACTACTGATTTACCATATTTTGGAAGTGCTTACCTTTCCCTCTGCGCAATTGGCCTGGCATTTCAGGGAGAAATATGTTGCTGCCTATTATTTTAAAGCATCGCTTGTAAAATCAGGTTGTGAGAACTGAGAAGAAGCATTTGAAATGCCAACAATCACCAGTAGGCCCAGATTAAGACCTGATATTTTTTTTTGCTGGTACCTCGTTCCTCTTAGTGACCACGATGAACACAAGCACTCCCAGAACAGACTGCGGGGAGGTTGGGGTGGGAAAGGGGAAGGGAGGCAAGGAGGAAGAAGAAAGTCATGAAGGAAGGTGTAGATGCCAACCTAGAAAACAAGCAAAAACTGACCAACATTTTCAAGAAAGCTGACCTCAAAAAAACCCAGCTCCGAATATAGCCTCATGCCTTGTGAAGACAAGTTAGACTGACAGTGCGGTGGATCACAGGTTCGTTATAAGCCATGGCTCAGTTGGTAGCACTCTCGCCTCTGAGCCAGAAGGTCGTGGATTCAAGTCTCCCTCCAGAGACTTGAGCACAGAATCTAGGCTGGCACTCCCAGTGCAGTACTGAAGGAGCGCTGCACCATCGGAGGTGCTGACTTTCAGATGAGAAGTTAAACCGAGGCCCCTGTCTGCCCTTTTTAGGTGGACGTAAAAGATCCCATGGCACTATTTCGAAGAAGAGCAGGGGAGATCTGAAGGAGGATTGGAGTGTTAATGGCAAGGGAATTATTTTCTATGGGGATATGACCCCCCCACCCCCCAGAAAAATATTGATCTTTCACCTGATTTTCTCTATTTAATGGCATTGTGGCACCTACTGTAATTCTGAGTGTGAAATTCAAAGGATTTTTTTTTAATTCAGTAAAACACATATTAATTCAACCCCACCATTTCCAAACCTTGGCAATTCCACAAGTTCAGTGACAGGAATTGTCAAATGAAGTCAGTTAATGCGTTCACACAAGGGAACATCCACCGTATCTCAAAAAAGCAGCTGCAACCGCCGTCCGAGAAAATAAGGGCAGATTTTCCTGCCATCTGAGGTGGGCTGATCCTCCCCAGGCCCAGGAGTGCCAAGATTTCCTCGTCTCAGGCACCCCTGGCAGGGCTGGCGCTGGCAGAAGGGGCAGAGACATCAGGTGATAGCTGCAAGCTTCTCAGGCCTGTAGCTTTGTGTTGAGCCTTGGAGATCGGAACCTTCTAATGAGACTAGAGGGACTGGAGAAGCTGTTTTTTTTATCCCCTTAGAGCAGAGAAGGTTAAAGGGACATTCAAAACTATGAAGGGGTTTTGGTAGAGTAAAAAAAGTAGAACCTCTTTCCATTGGCACGAGGGTCAGTAACCGGAGGACACAGATTTAAGATAATGGGCAAAAAATCCAGAGGGGGGGAAAGAGAGGAGAATTTTTTTTACGCAGCGAGTCATTATGATCTGGAATACACTGCCTGAAAGGGTGGTGGAAGCAGATTCAGTAGTAACTTTCAAAAGGGAATTGGGTAAATACTTGAATAAGATAAATTTCCAGGGCTATGGGGAAAGAGCAGTGGGTGTGGGAATAATTGGATAGCTCTTTCAAAGAGCCGGCACAGACACAATGGGCCGAATTGCCTCCTTCTGTGCTGTATTATTCTATGAAGGTTTGGGGGGGTGGGGGGCAAGAGGGGTGTTTGGAACTTACAAAATGTTGACTTCTGATTCAATCAATGTGTATTCATAAGAAACTAGGAAAACCAAGAGTAAACAAAGAGCATTTGTCCCACTCCATGCGGAGTGCGTATGTAATTATTCTATCATGCACTACCCCCGCCCACTGACGACCACTTCCTGTTGATCCCCTTTTTTTAAGGAGCACTAATTTCCTTCCTTAACCCAGTATCTATGACAACACACAAAACAAAATGTGCCACACACATTGATTATATTAAACAGTCAACCATTTCAGTTTTATAGTTTTGCAACATTAATAAATGAAAACACAGTCATGTCTGCCTGGAATATACCACCCAGGGGCAATTAAGACTACGCCCTAATATTCACTGTTCATTCCTGTTTCAATCCAACTAGGCACAATGTGCTTGACTCCACAATCACTTCATTTTCATATATTAAGTGTGTTAAATCAGCGTGATATATTGTAGATTGTCATTAACCTGCAGTTATTACATCATCAATGTCAATCCTTTAGCATGGATGCATCAATTGCCCACCGCCGCTGACATTCCCCACAATGATACAAGTCGCGGAATATAATAGCTCTGTGAATATAGTCTAATAATAGCAGATAGAGTCAAGTCACTTTAACATTCCCTTCAGGGCTCCTGTCACAATTCTCATGGCTTATCATGTGATCTGAACCCCTCGATTAGATTCCAGCCTGTAACTCACTGCTGGATATCCATTATTCTATATATAAACTATCTGAACCCCTCGATTAGATTCCAGCTTGTAACTCCCTGCTGGATATCCATTATTCTATATATAAACTATCTGAACCCCTCGATTAGATTCCAGCTTGTAACTCCCTGCCTGGTATCCATTACTTGATACATAAACCATCTGAACCCCTCGCTTAGATTCCAGTCTGAAACTCACTCCCGGTTATCCCATTATTTGATATATAAAAAGTAAAAGTTACTTTAAAACAAAGCCAATCTGACACAACAATATTGGAAATCCCAATAAAATCCTATTAGGCGATTTCTTTGACAAACAATAGCGCCATTATTGATTAGGCTTTGCAGAATTATCAAAGTGATTGCAGTTCGTAAAATACAGCTAACTGACAGAGAAACAGCTCGACGTCGACTCTGAGCACCACTGTGGTAGCAAAGTAATTTTCTCTTCGGGTCAGCAATCCTGGAGTGGCCATTTCTTTCACAGTAAGTAATTATTCAGTCAGTGACAGCTAAGGTGGCGCTGATTTGCGACTGTTATGTTGCCATGGTTACCAGCATCTGGTAGTTAACTTTTGTGAAGGTGGAAGTGGGCACTGCAGAATGTACAAGTACTGGCCAAGCTGTCGATTTGATTTGATTTATTGATAGTTGATTAATTGACGGTGAATTAAACTTAAACCCGCAGCTTGCGTATACAGCATGAATTGGGAACACGTCATGCTGGAACTGTACAGTGCTGGAGCCAGACTGCACCTCGAGTACTGCACCACTTTTGATCACAGACTCAAGGGAGACATCCCAGCCCTGGAGGCATTTTAGATAAGAACCATAAGGCTGATTTCTGGTGCAAGAGGACTGAGTTATGAAAAGCCTCGGCTCGTTGGCCTTGAAAAGTAGGCGTCTGAGAAGGAACCTTCTAGAGGTGTATGATAAGTAAACAGTATTGAAAAGGTAAATGTGGGGCAATATTTAGGACTGGTTCTTCACACAAAGAATGATAAACACAAGGAAAGGACTTCTGGGTTGGATACTAAGGGCAAGAACCTTGGAGTTGTTTAAACGACAGTTGGGTGCTTTGTGGAGATGCTGTAGGTTTTCCAGATCGATGAGTCAAAATAGGCTGAATGTCCTTCCTCACCTCTATCTTGTGATCTTAAATTATTGCAGTTCGTTCTGATCAGCTAAAATGCAGCTTGAGGTTCAGTTCAACAGTGGAGCTTCACTAACGGGGCCTCTTACAAAGTCAAACCATTAAAGGAATTAGCAGGAATAACACCTTTCTTCCCAAACTTTTTTTTCCCAATTTTTGTGAATTTTGTGCCCATCAAGAAAGAACAAAAGAAAGAACTTGCATTTATATAGCGCCTTTCACAGCCCCCCAAAGCACTTTACAGCCAATGATGTACTTTTTGAAGTGTAGTTACTGTTGTAATGTAGGAAATGTGGCAGTCAATTTGCGCACAGCAAGGTCCCACAAACAGCAATGTGATAATGACCAGATAATCTGTTTTTTTACTAACGTTGGTTTAGGGATAAATATTGGCCAGGACACCGGGGAGAACTCTCCTGCTTTTCTTCCAAATAGTATCATGGGATCTTTTGGGTCCAGGAGAGGGATGTCATTGCTGAGAAATGCAACACATTCCATTTCAAGCAATAAGCCTTGCATTCTGCGTTCAAGATTTGATAGATGTACGGTCACAGCCCCATGCAAGAAAGCTGCCAATAGTGATAGTGGCCACCAGAATGGATGCACAGATAACTCAGGAAAATTAGCGCTCAAAATGGAGAAATGCTGTTACACCTTCTGCCCTGAAGGTTACGGTGGTGTAGCAGCTATGGTACTGGACTAGCAAACCAGAAGTCACGAATTCCAATCCTGTCATGGCAAATTGTGAAACCAAACTTAATAAATTTGGTAATTTATGGCCTAGCATCAGGTCTTCAAAGCTCCTCCTTTTCGTCCTATTAATCCGTGTTGCCTTCAAATCCAGATCCCAGAGGTGAAAGGCCAAGGGAGAGGTCAGGTTAAACACAGCCCCATCTTAGTAGCTAAACATCACAAATTGGCTACCCACTATACACTTTGCATGATTTTCTTTTCAATTGACTTGATGGGCTGCCAATTCGGTAGCGAAAGTTACTATAGTTCCCCTAAAAATCTTGTGACACTTTAACTGTGTCCATTGGGACAAACATCAGTCCCACTCGAACCAATCCAAAAACACGTCATGGTCTCTGAGCACATCTCTCCCAAACTTCTTTCCAAATCCTTTCGGTGGTCGTGTTGCTTCCTCCCCTTGGCTCCTCCCCCACGCACCAGCTGCTAGAAAGGGGTAAGCTCCGAATCATGATGAGCAAAGCCATGGGAGATCTGATAATATTAAATAAATGACATAACTATTTTGATACTTTTTTCACAATTATGAAAACTTAGATTACCACTGGTATGAATCTGGAGTTGGAAAATCTGAATATCAATCGATGCTGTCAATCGGAAGTGAAAGTACTAAGACTGATACAGATAGATTTACCAGGGCTAAAAGTGTTAAATTATGAGGACAGGTTGCATAGAGTAGGCTTGTATTTCCGTGAGTATAGAAGATTAAGGGGTGATCTAATTGAGGTATCACCATAGTGTCATAGTAGGTACAGCACAGCAGGAGGCCATTCGGCCCATCATGCCTGTGCCAGCTTTTTGAAAGAGCTATCCAATCAGTCCCACTCCCCTGCTTTTTCCCCATAGCCCTGTAACTTTTCCCCCTTCAAGTATTTATCCAATTCCCTTTTGAAAATTATTATTGAATCTGCTTCCAGATTTAAGATGATTGAAAGATTTGATAGGGTAGACAGAGAGAAACTATTTCCTCTGGTTGGGGGAGTCCACAACAAGGGGACATCACCTTAAAATTAGAGCTAGGCCGTTCAGGGGTGATATCAAGAGGCACTTCTTTACACAAAGGGTAGTGGAAATCTGGAACTCTCTCCCCCAAAAAGCTGTTGAGGCTGGGGGTCAAGTGAAAATTTCAAACCTGAGATTGATAGATTTGTGTTCGGCAAAGGTATTAAGGGTTACGGAATCAAGGCGGGTAAATGAAGTTTAGATACAGATCATCCATAATCTAATTGAATGGCGGAACAGGCTTCGAGGGGCTGAATGGCCCCCTCCTGTTCCTATGCTCCTAGTGGTTCAGTGGCTTGGTGCGTTGGGCGCCAGCAAACCAGACAACGGTGAGGTACGGCAAGAATCCTCGGCTACAATTTCCTTCCCCCTCCCAACATTTGCTTCCCAAATCACAACTGGGCTCTGACAACGTTTCCCAGGTACAGCTGCGTTATCACAGCCTGGAAAAAAAGGCAAATGGGTTCACCTTAATCTCCATGAATCTTCAGAGAGTTACATGGAGTTTCTGATGCCGCAGCACTGCTGAATTCAGCACAGACAAAAACAAATGATAATGGTAAGTGACTACACAGCTTATCTATCAGAGCAGAGCTGTCCTTTAAGTGGATTTGACTGCACAAATACGTGCAGACTGTAATAATGACAGTTTTCTACAGGCTACCTGTTACTGGTCTTATACAGGGACATAAAATAAACTTTACAACAAAATGTACATTTTTAAACTGCAATTTAAATTTTTGGCTTTCAATTTGAGTAAAATTAATTTACTTTATAAAGATTTATTTTTCCTTCGAGTATTTCTGAGGCAGTTTTTAACATTTCCTGTCAAAGTCTACATTTCAAAAAGAAAAACGTATTTTCATGCATTAGTCACTGACATTTCTCCTTGTTTTTGTCGTACTAAAGCGGGGGTGGTGGGGGGGGAATTTTCCAGCTTCTTGCTGCTTGGAGGGCGCACATCGACAGTGCATATGGGAAATCCAGGTGGGATTTTCCAGCCTCTTACAAGTAGCATTGTCGAGAAGTTCAGGTGATAAAAAACACGAGAATGCATGGAATGGGGAAGGGCCTTGCAGTCCATCAAGCCCCCTCCTTCCACAGACTGTATGCAATCTACCCCATCGTGGACTCCACCCCATCCATTGAAACTCCTCAGGGAAGTCTCCGTGTAGGGTACGGTAGCCTCGTTGTTAAGGCGGACTAGAAACGCGCAGGAGTTCAAATACCACCATAAATCTTGTAATTTTTGAGCTGGCACCAGAAAAGCCATGAAAAGCTGCCGGATTGTTGTAAAAAACCAACTGGTTTGCTAATGTCATTCAGGGAAGGGAATCTGCCACTCCTCCATATGGCTCCAGTATCAGAATATGTGGCTGACTCTTAATGCCCTCTGAAGTGATTCCTACGACCTTCTGAGGGATACCTCAGAGATGGGCAATAAGTGCAGACTTTCCATCTTCACTGTTGCACTTTGGTCTGAAGTCCTTCTGATATTTCCCCCAACCCCACCCATATAACTCTCTGCATTAAAAAAAATTCTTAACCTCTCCCTTTGTTATTTTGGTTACAATCATCAAATTTATTTCCCCTAGATACCCACTCATCAACCAGTGGAAATAGTTTTTTCTGATTTACTTTATCAAAACCCCTTATAATTTCAAACCCCGCTGTCAGATTTCTTCTTAACCTTCTTTGTTTGGATGAAAAGAGCCCCAGTTTCTCCAGTCTCTCCTCATAACTAAAGTCTCTCATCCCTGGAACCATCTTAGTGAACCTATTCTGTGCCCTCTCCAAGGCCCTGGCAACTTTTCTAAAGTAAGGCACCCAAAACTGGACACACTATTCTGACTGGCCTAACCAGTGATTTCTTCAGGTTTAGCATTATCACTTTGCTTTTCTGCTTTGTACCCCGATTTATAAATCCTTCAATTCCCATGCTCCTTTTTGCAGCCTTATCAACGTCCTCCTTCCTTTAAAGATTTGTATATCTGAACCCCAAAGTCTCTCTGCTCCTCTATTCCTTTTGAAACATTGTCATTTAGTGTACCTGCACTGTGCTTATTCCTGCTCCCAAAATGTATCACCTTGCATTTTTTCCTGCATTCAGTTTCATCTAAGATTCATCTACAACTGTGCCAGTTGTATCGAGAGTAATCAAATGTTCCAATTGTCTTACAGGATGTAGAGATTCGAGCAAATGCAGCTAAGTATCTACCTCGCATCAATGAACTGCTGAACAAGGTTCCTCGCCAAATGCTACTGCTCCTAAAGACAAATGACCTACTTCGAGGGATTGAGACATCGCTCCAGACCCGAGCCAGTGCTAGCTCCTTTATCAACATGTCGCGTTGCTGTGTCAGAGCTGTGTCCAGGTAGGTTAAAGTACCTGGTACCCAGACGCTATCATCCTTCAGTGTGCCAAGTTCAAAGACAAAGGGCAGATTTTCCTGTTCTTGCCTCTAGGTATTTTGGATCACCCGGGCACTGTGCGCAGAGGAAAATCAGACCGGCTTGCCCTATACCATGATGGTTCTCCCCACCCCACTTTTCCTCTGTACGTTGCCCCCCAGGTCAATTGATGTGCCCAGGAATATTTGCCCTTGGGTAATCCCCCAGTAGCTTAGTTTGCAACCACACTGTCCAGTGCAGTACCAGGCCTCACAGACCAATTCAAACCCTGGCCCTTACTGAGTTACCTGATTTCTGCTGGTGTGGTGATAGAGGTAGTATCAGTGGCCTGGCCTCCTGTACTGTTGAGGGGAAAAATTAGCCACGGTTGTTACTCCTGATTGTTATCTAGTGACTCCTGCTGAAATGCCGGGTGAAGACAGGAATGGGCCTGACTATGATTGCAATTATGGTCAAGTAGCCTGCTTATGCTGATACATAGAAATACATAGCATTTCCAACACCAAAACAGGCCATTCAGCCCAATTGGTCCTGTTGGCATTTACCTTCCATGTCAGCAAATAGTTCTAATCACATTATTTACCCACCCTGTTCCCATATCCTATCAACTCCTTTTCCTTCATCGATCTATCCAATCTTAAATGTTGACATAGTTTCTGCCTCAATTACTGACCCTGGATGTGAATTCCATAGCCTCACAACCCCCTGTGCAAAGAAGTTTCTGAAGAAGTTTTCTGTTCTAAATCTCTTACATTTGATCTTGTATCTATGGCCCCTCGATCTTGACCCTTCAGCTAGAGGAAACAGTTTGCTTCCATCTACTCTGACCCATCTTTTCATCATTTTAAACATTTCTATCATATCACATTGTCATAAACTGCATTGTTCAAATGAAACAGACTCAATTTTTCAAGCCTTTCCTCAATGTTTGTACTGCCTCATACCAGGCAGCATCCTAGTGAATCTGCAATACACCCTCTCTAAAGCTCCAATCTCCTTCCTATAGCATGGAGCCCAATACTGCACACAGAGTTTTAACTGAGGTCTTATTAAGGTTTTATACAAACTCATCATTACCTCTTGGCTTTTATATTCAATAGCTCTTGAAATAAAATCAATTCCATTAACTTTTTTTTTAATACAGCCTTATCATCCTAAGGTGCTGTCTTTAATGTCCTGTGAACCTGTAGCCCCAAATCCCCCTGCTCTTCCACAGCACAGCGCATACTTCCATTCAGAGTATAATTATTGCTTTTTTTTCCCAAAATGTGTCACCTCGCACTTATTGACATTGAATTCTATCTGCTGCTTTTCAGCTCATTCCCCCACCCCATCGTATCAAAGATCCCATGGCACTATTTGAAGAACAGCTGGGGAGTTCTCCCGGTTTCATTGCCAACATTTGTCCCTCAAACACCATCATTTATCTTATTTCCTGTTTACGGTGCCTTGCTGTGCACCATTTGGCTGCCGCGCTTTCCTGCATTACAACAGTAACTGTATATTTCAAAAGTACTTCATTGGCTGTGCGACGCTTTGGGATATCCTGGGGTTGTGAAAGGCCCTATATAAATGCAAGTTCTTCCTTTCTTTTATCCCTTTGATGCCTTCGGTCAACTTCCCTAACGCCTAACTCATTCTCCTCTCCTCGCTACCGCCGTCCCCTCCCACACACTTTTTGTAAAACACGTGGGACATTTTGCTCCATTAAAGGCATGTCACCTTTTCCGCCCTCTGTGGCCAGATATCCGCATCACTGCCTGTCACTGGGCGACTGGAGATTCCGGAAGATCCTGAACTTTGAATAAAAACAGAAAATGCCGGAGAAGCTCAGCAAGTCAGGGAGCATCTGTGGAGAAGGAAACAGAGTTAATGTTTCAAGTCGAAGACCTTTCGTCAGATACATACCCAACTAGAGGGTTCAGTAACCTGAATACATACCCAACTAGAGGGTTCAATAACCTAGATACATACCCAACTAGAGGGTTCAGTAACCTGAATACATACCCAACTAGAGGGTTCAATAACCTAGATACATACCCAACTAGAGGGTTCAGTAACCTGAATACATACCCAACTAGAGGGTTCAATAACCTAGATACTTACCCAACTAGAGGGTTCAATAACCTAGATACATACCCAACTAGAGGGTTCAATAACCTAGATACATACCCAACTAGAGGGTTCAATAACCTAGATACATACCCAACTAGAGGGTTCAATAACCTGGATACATACCCAACTAGAGGGTTCAGTAACCTGAATACATACCCAACTAGAGGGTTCAGTAACCTAGATACATACCCAACTAGAGGGTTCAGTAACCTGAATACATACCCAACTAGAGGGTTCAGTAACCTAGATACATACCCAACTAGAGGGTTCAATAACCTAGATACATACCCAACTAGAGGGTTCAATAACCTAGATACATACCCAACTAGAGGGTTCAATAACCTAGATACATACCTAACTAGAGGGTTCAATAACCTGAATACATACCCAACTAGAGGGTTCAATAACCTGAATACATACCCAACTAGAGGGTTCAATAACCTAGATACATACCCAACTGGAGGGTTCAATAACCTAGATACAGACCCAACTAGAGGGTTCAATAACCTAGATACATACCCAACTAGAGGGTTCAATAACCTGGACGAAAGGTCTTCGAACTGAAACATTAACTCTGTTTCTTTCTCCACAGATGCTGCCTCACTTGCTGAGCTTCTCCAGCATTTTCTGTTTTTATTTCAGATTTCCAGCATCCTCAGTATTTTGCTTCTGGACTGTGAATGTTGGCTGCCACTGCTCGTCTCTTCCCCCACCCTCCTCCCCCACCAGGCGACTGTCGTGTGGCTCAGATGACGCGATGCCTTAAGATTCATGAACGGGAAATAAAACTTTCTGGATATTGGCATTGCTGTCGACATGACGGTCTCATCAACCATGCCCAGCAGTTTCTTAAATATTCTAAAACACTGAGTTCCTCAATTCTGCTGCTCCGTTTACCAACTTTAATTCAGTTTCACTGAATCAAACCCAGCCAAGCAGTGACTCCAGTGTACCGGGGCTGACTCCTCAAGGGATGGGTTTGCTAGCACAAATGTTTGGAAGTAAACTTCATTTCAGAAAATGTCAAGCAGTGACACTTTCCAGTTACAGGAATTGCAAAATACTGGCATGCATTTTATTTCACCCGCGATTTCACCCAAATTTTTGATTTTTTAAAATTTGGGATCAAAGTTGAAATCAACAGAACAATAATCGTGTGGGTCCCATAAAGGGTGGGTGATTCACTCCATCACATTACTGTCCTAGCAGCGAATAAAAAAATCTACCCCCCCCCCCCTCAAATCAACTAAATGATATCCATATCCCCTGATAAATGTTAGCGATTGTTCAGGATGCTTAGGGAAGGTCTAGAAAAAAAGCTCCTTTCAGTAACAACAAAATATATATTTTATGTTTCACCCTCCGCAACCCCCCCACCCCCCCCAAGTGATTAATTGGATAAATTGACTTCTCAGTGGGGTATTAAAACATACCCATAAGCAGGAAGGTCCCAATAGGGCTCACTCAGTAAAGGTGCCACATTTGGCCTCAGGACCAATGGGTTAAGGAGAGTACAAATCAGCCAGGGTTCACCTTCCTCTGGAGTGACTGGACAGTGAGCGCCTTGTTTTACGACGTTAAAGACGCTATATAAATGCAAGTTGTTGTTGTTGTTATAAGGGGCAGAGCTGTGATGCCTCCCTGTAGTTGAATAGCCTGGTGCTGGAGAGCTACCAGCGCCTGTTGAACTGTATCCGAGGATGAGCCGGTGTCTTCAGCAGAGGGAGAGAATGGAGCAGATTTTTTTTTTTAACAGCATGGTTTTAAAACCATGGATTAAAAAGTCCGATATGAAAGAATGAATCAAAATGCTGGTGGTTTTCTGAACAGTCACATAAAGCCTCGTAGTGCCTCTATTACTTGTACTCTTCGCGCTTTAACATACCTTTTCTGTTTAATTTGACAGGTATGAGAAAGATAAATCAAAGTCCTGGTACAGGAAGCTAAAAATCTCCTTGGCAGAAGCCCTGGTACTTTGGCAGATCAATCTGTACGAGATCTTGCTCTGGATTAAGGCATCGCTGCTGGGGAGTTGGATTGGTGCTTATTCTGGGCTGTGATCCTCCTCGGCAATGAAGCCACTCTCTGCCAAAGAAAAGACGATGAATGTTTATTCTTGGGTTCTCCCCACCCCGGCCCAGATCATCTATAGACCATTCTACCAGCTTTCAGTTTCCTGTGTGTTGTGATGTTGTAGCAGGCCAGGCCTAATTAATTTCTGGTCTCTACAGAGTTGCCTCCGACATGTGTTAGAGATTGAATTTATTATCACACTTCCAGTCATTTCTTTGGGACGCCCAATGTGTTGATTAAGTCATGTAGCCCCCCACCCCTTCCTCCCCGGCCTCCCACCCTTGCCAGCATCCGAAATTCTGCGATATATCTGAATAAAATGATGACTTTAGATGGTGCGGTTGTCCCATCCATGTTTGAACATGACCATCAAGCTCTGCGGATGCCTCTGCTCCCTTGAGTATAGAAGATTAAGGGGTGATCTAATTGAGGCGTTTAAGATGATTGAAGAGATAAACTATTTCCTCTGGTGGGGGGGGGGGGTAGTCCTGAACAAGGGGGCATAACCTTAAAATTAGAGCGAGGCCATTCAGGGGTGATATCAGGAAGCACTTCTTCACACAAAGGGTAGTGGAAATCTAAAACTCTCTTCCCCTAAAAAGCCTCAAGGCTAAGGGACAATTGAAAATTTCAAAAATTGAGATTGATAGATTTTTGTTAGGCAAGGATATTAAAGGTTATGGAACCAAGATGGGTAGATGGAGTTCAGATAGAGGTCAGCCACGATCTATTGAATAGTGGAACAGGGCCGAGGGGCTGAATGGCCTATTCCTGTTCCCATGTTCCTAAATACAGCGCCCAGTGCGAAACTCAGCCGCACAGAGCAGGAAGGCCCCAGGTTCGATCCCTGCTTTGTGCCGAGTTAGTTGAGCTCAGTGGACAAGGCACTCAGGGCCTCACATTTGGCCTGAGCTCCCTTTGGGGATAGAGATGGGGAAAAACAAACTCCTGATCACCATCTAATTGCACCTACTGGAAAAGTGTGTGTGAATGCTGGGCGAGGACAGGACCAGGATCGACAATGATGCTTCCCCACAGTCTGATGGCAATCACTGGCTAGACTCATACAAGAACTTTGGTCAACTGGGCAAGTGGCATTGGTGTTCATGGACCCACCATCATCATTCAACCTTATTGCACCCTGTGGAGCGGAGGCCATCTACTGTTTTCGCCATTGAACTCTGTTTCGGGCAACCACTTCCAACTGACCCCATGTGTAGCCACTCTTTTTACTTCAGCGTTCACAGTTCTACGCCAACTGATTTTTTGGTCTGCCTGGTCTCCTTTTTCCTCAGGGATTCCATTTCAATGACTCTCTAACGACACGGGTTTTGGGGTTTTCTCAGGGTATGTCCGATCCAACTCCGTTTTCCCCGTCTTGCGTGCAACTCTATTCTCTTCTCCCCGTCTTTTCCCCACAGTTCCTCGTTCTCGATGGTCTCTGGCCAACAAATTGTTTGTCGACCTTTATTGACAATCGTCTGTCACGGTCTTCGTTCCTCTCCATGATCCACTTCATTTCTCCCCTCCAGCAGCTACACTGAGGTGCGAGAGGCAAAGTTTGTGGAACTGTAACCTGGCACAAATCAGAAGAGGAGGGGTGATATTGGACGGAGTGAGGTGAATGAATAAAATATGACCATTATAAATCAAAATGGTAACTAATTCTGACTGGTAGTTAAGTTTGCATTTAATTATGATTCTGCTTTAAGGGCCCATTGCTTAACATACTAACATCATTAACAGAAAGTGTTGAAAATCCTCGGCAGGTCAGTCAGCGTCTGAAAGGGAAAGAGGTTAGTGTTCTGGTTGGGGCTCCTCATTAGAACTCCGAGTTTGAACGTGTGGGTTTATACCTTGTTCTGTACATTTCTTTCTCCTGGGACTGAGATTTACTTCCTGGTTTTAGATTCCCTGCTGCCATCATCTATCCCCTTCCTCCTCCCGACTCATCCGCCTGCGCACACCCACACACACCCACGCACAAACATTCAAACTTATTGAGATTCTGTAGACAGTCTTGGAGAGTTGGTGGATATGAGTATAAAGGGCATGTATACACAAATGGCCCACTGTGAAGAGCTGGACAGATCTATGCAGCCCATTCATGTGCTGGCTAAACAGATCCGTGAGGTGAAAAGAACTCTGGAAATGTTTGAAACACTCTGCAAATAACTCTGACTATGTTGATATGGTCAAATAATTGAGCTTTTTTTTTTCACCCTCACTCTAACGTGCATACTCACTTGCACGCGCGGACACACTCCCTCACTTTCTTCTGGGAGCAAGTGGACCATTTTAGTTTATTCAACCAGTAGGGGATGCTCCTCAGTGAAGCATAACTGACCCTAATGGACATGTTTGTAATGATGAAGGGAATTGGCCAAGGTAATCCAGGCACTCAGGACTACATGCATGCTAAACAGCGGAAGCAACGTGCTATAGACAGAGCTAAGCGATTCCACAACCAACGGATCAGATCAAAGCTCTGCAGTCCTGCCACATCCAGTCATGAATGGTGGTGGACAATTAAACAACTAACAGGAGGAGGAGGCTCTGTAAACATCCTCATCCTCAATGATGGCGGAGTCCAGCACGTGAGTGCAAAAGACAAGGCTGAAGTGTTTGCAACCATCTTCAGCCAGAAGTGCCAAGTGGATGATCCATCTCGGCCTCCTCCCGATGTCCCCACCATCACAGAAGCCAGTCTTCAGCCAATTCGATTCACTACACGTGATATCAAGAATCGGCTGAGTGCACGGGATACAGCAAAGGCTATGGGCCCCGACAACATCGATAGTGCTATTAAGCAGCACTTACTCACCAATAACCTGCTCACCGATGCTCAGTTTGGGTTCCGCTAGGACCACTCGGCTCCAGACCTCATTACAGCCTTGGTCCAAACATGGACAAAAGAGCTGAATTCCAGAGGTGTTTTGTAGGCACGATGTCGACTGCTAAGGATCCAAAATGGTGTCCGGAATGCGCATGCACACTTCTAGCGTGACACGCGCCAGCCGCCATATTGGTAAAGGCGTTTGCACACAAGCAGATAACGGTGAGGTGAGAGTGACTGCCCTTGACATCAAGGCAGCATTTGACCGAGTGTGGCACCAAGGAGCCCCAGTAAAATTGAAGTCAATGGGAATCAGGGGGAAAACTCTCCAGTGGCTGGAGTCATACCTAGCACAAAGGAAGATGGTAGTGGTTGTTGGAAGCCAATCATCTCAGCCCCAGAACATTGCTGCAGGAGTTCCTCAGGGCAGTGTCCTAGGCACAACCATCTTCAGCTGCTTCATCAATGACCTTCCCTCCAACATAAGGTCAGAAATGGGGATGTTCGCTGATGATTGAACAGTGTTCAGTTCCATTCGCAACCCCTCAGATAATGAAGCAGTCCGTGCCTGCATGCAGCAAGACCTGGACAACGTCCAGGCTTGGATGGTTAAGTGGCAAGTAACATTCATGCCAGACAAGTGCCAGGCAATGACCATCTCCAACAAGAGAGAGTCTAACTACCTCCTCTTGACATTCAACGGCATTACCATTGCCGAATCCCCCACCATCAACATCCTGGGGGTCACCATTGACCAGAAACTTAACTGGACCAGCCATATGAATACTGTGGCTACATGAGCAGGTCAGAGGCTGGGTATTCTGCGGCGAGTGACTCACCTCCTGACTCCCCAAAGCCTTTCCACCATCTACAAGGCAAGGAGTGTGATTGAATACTCTCCACTTGCCTGGATAAGTGCAGCTCCAACAACACTCAAGAAGCTCGACACCATCCAGGACAAAGCAGCCCACTTGATTGGTACCCCATCCACCACCATAAACATTCACTCCCTTCACCACTGGCGCACTGTGGCTGCAGTGTGTACCATCCACAAGATGCACTGCAGCAACTCGCCAAGGCTTCTTCAACAGCACCTCCCAAACCCGTGACCTCTACCACCTAAAAGGACAAGGGCAGCAGGCACATGGGAACAACACCACCTGGATGTTCCCCTCCAAGTCACATACCGTCCCGACTTGGAAATATATCGCCGTTCCTTCATCGTCGCTGGGTCAAAATCCTGGAACTCCCTTCCGAACAGCACTGTGGGAGAACTTTCACCTCATGGACTGCAGCGGTTCAAGAAGGCGGCTCACCACCACCTTCTCAAGGGCAATTAGGGATGGGCAATAAATGCTGGCCTTGCCAGCGACGCCCACATCCCATGAACGAATAAAAAAAAAGTAGCAGCCCAGCTAAGGACACATTAACAAAATAACCCAGAATGGGTAACTGAGCCAAAATACATGTCACTGCTGCTATTGAAAAGCTGGGCTTTCTGTGGATATGTCCAGTACTCAAGAGCTACCAAGCCACTCAGAAACAAAGAGAATTGGCAAACGCAAATTTAAACTAGAAATTAAGTTCTTCCCTCAAGGAATCCAGCTTCAAAGAGTTAAGATAATTCACTCGTAAATCCTCTATTTTCTTTGGCCAGGAATTGATTTTATCAGAGGTTACTTGGGAGGGATAAAAGAAATGAAATATTAAAATGTAATTTGCAAAGACAGCCTTGACATGTAATTGAATTACTATTGACAGCACAATTCTTGCAAGATAGCTGGACGACACTTTAAATGCAACTTTAAATGGACAATTTGGCATAAATCCTGTAGTGACCCAAACCTTCTCAGCAAGTCGACAAGCATCCGACTCCACTTGTTGGCTGATTGGAATGCTGGTGTATATTAAATACCAGGACAAGACTGATTAATGTAATCAGACGTTAATTGACCAGGGTTGGCGCATTGTGATTGCCAACCAGCTGTAGATGTGCAAAACAGGACACTCAAGCGCACAAGGTTCCCTGCCAGTCGAAAAAGAGGTCGGACCGGAGAATCCTCTCAGCCGTGAAGCGCCCAAAAGAAATAGAAACGCAGGCTCGTCCGGGGTTCGTGCCTGATATCGTACATTGGCCCAAACTTTTGTCAGAGACCCCCTCCCCCCTCCAGGGGCAGGAACACAGAGGGAGGGATGGTCGCCATACACCTTCGTGGTGTGATGCCCTTAATGTTCGCCGCCTCGCCCTCAAACAGTAGAGGCCCGGTAGAACCGTTAACGCAGGTGGTCATTCTTCGCGAGTGAGCCTGGGCTGACGGTGCCATTGACCTTTTCAAGTATTTATCCAATTCCCTTTTGAAAGTTACTATTGAATCTGCTCGCACCGCCCTTTCAGGCAGCGCATTCCAGATCGTAACAATTTGTTTGATGTTGAAGCCGGGTGCTCATTATGAGGAACCTCCCGTGTTCAAACCTCGATGAGCACAAATTCACGACCTTTCTTTTGTTACATTGCCAGCGTGCCTGTCCTCTTCAGCACGCCAGCGCTTTGCCACGTCTGTGCCGCCGATGGCACGTGCCACTCTACTCCCCGCAGCCCTGCCGAATTGCAGAATGGTGGACGTGGCCGGTGTCTAAAGGTCATTTACCGGCGCACCGGGTGCCGATACTTTGCCAGACAACTCTATTGTATTTTCAAGCTAATTTGTACCATCTGATGTAATTTGGTTTTGATATCAAATAAAGCGCAGAATGCGTAAGTAAGATGGTACGTTGAAGCTACGTAGATCTGCCGCTGATGCATTTTATCTTGCTTCAGTCTCCTCCTCCCAAGGATTCTGATTTTACTGCCACCCACTGTTAGAAGGTGGAGTTGAAATGCTGATGACGATTCACAGCCACCCTGTGCAACAGCAGCTATATAAATGCAAACTGTTGTCGCTTTTGCCTGTGCGTCACTTAGCTTCTGAGCAGGAAAATGCGGGATTTTATATGGTGAGAAAGCGAAAGGTGAACTCTGCTTCAATTGTTGACCCATGGCCACAATTACACTATTGTATGGTTCACTAACGACAACTTGCATTTATACAGTACCTGCAAAGTAAAAGAAAATGTGTTAGCCAACATCACTAAAACAGATTATCTGGTCATTTGTCGCATTGCTGCTTGTGGGATCATGCTGTGCACAAATTGGATGTTGTGTTTCCCTACATTACAGCAATGGCCACACTTCAAAAGTACTTAATTGCCTGTGAAGCGCTTTGGGGGCATCCTGAGAATGTGAAAGGCGTTATAATAATGCAAGATCTTTCTTTTCTCTGACCGTTTGGGAATAATCTACGCAATCAGATGCTGGAGATTAAAACATTAGGGTCGTACAAAACGGATCTGTATGCTGAGATGGGAGAGTTCGGTAACTAGAGAGATAGTTTGAATGGGCCAGATGGCAATTTCCTTGCAATAGAAGTACGCCGCCAGACAGAAAAAATTAAAATAGCACTATTGCCATTCACTGTTAAACATGATGTCTTCTTGAAAAAGTGTTAACAGATCCATTCATCACTTTCATCACAATTGTGTCCTTTACATGTTTTGCCATCATTTACATTGTCGTACTACTTACCTGCAAGCAAATAAAAAAGTTTGCCGAGCACTCTTTCATAAAGATGTTGCCCCTTTAAGAAGCCATTGGAAAGCTGGTTTGACCTTTCCACCAATGTACCATTTTTATGGCACAGTACTAGCAAATATCCTAGTAACCGGTGATATAATTATACTATCTTTTTAACAGAAGCCTACACCTCCCACGCTACCAACTGTCAGACTCTCTCCTGACGATGTACTGTGCGCTTATGACTGCCACTTGCATTGCCAGGATGCTTTTCACTTTTCTTCATTCTTGATGCCACCATTTC
Organism: Heptranchias perlo; assembly: GCF_035084215.1. NCBI lineage: Eukaryota > Metazoa > Chordata > Chondrichthyes > Hexanchiformes > Hexanchidae > Heptranchias > Heptranchias perlo. The sequence goes on from NC_090334.1 coordinate 74,542,891, forward strand.
TTTTTTGAGGCTGCTATTACCATTAACTCTTTGTCCCCCTGGAAGGCCACGATATTCTTTATAAGTGTTCATCTCCAACAGCGTGACGAAGATAAGCTTTGAACATTTAAAGGTCATTTTTGCCATCAAGCCCCCTTTTTCCCAACTCAATGTAGGACCACCTTAATTGTAGTCCGTCTCCCTCCCACTCAAGATCTGTGTTTTCTCATCCTAAGTCCCCAGTAAATCAAGCACATCTATTAACGTCTCGACTCCGAGCTGAGATTCCGACCCCATATCCTCTCCATCACAAAACCGTCTACTTCCACCTCTGTAACATTGCCTGCCTCAATCCCTACCTCAACTCATCTGGTGCTGTAACTAGCATCCGTGCCTTTGTCACCTCCAGACTCGAGTATTCCAATGCTCCACTGGCTGGTCTCCCATACATTCCCGCAATACATGCTCGTTCAAAGCTCTGCTGCCCGTATCCTATCCCGCACCAAGTCCCATATCACCCATCAGCCTGTCCTCGCTAACCTACATTGGTTGCTGGTCCTCCATCACTTCAAATTTAAAATTCTTATCCTCATGTTTAAACCCCTTCATAACCTCGTCCTTTCCTATCTCTATAACCCCTCCAAGTCTTGAAGTCCCCCCACACCCAAACTCTGTTCCTTTCACTCTGGCCTTTTGTGCAATTAACCCCTTCCTTTGCCCCACCATTGGCGGCCATGCCGCCTGGTCCCTACTCACTGGAATTTCCTCCCTAAACCCCTCTGCATCTCCACCTGTATCTCCTCCTTTAATACCGTCCTTAATACCCACCTCTGAGCTTTCAGTCACCTCTCCTAATAGCTCCTTCCTTGGCTCACTGCCCATCTTTTTTGATCATGCCTCTGCATTGGGATACATTTCTACGTTAAAGGCACTATGTAAGTGCAAGTTGCTGTTACAACCCTAAATTCCCTTTCTTGATAAGTACTTACTCAGTTCCAGTTTAAGTAAAGTTCAAATATAAGGGCTGATCTGTGAGCAGGCCAAAATATGGCTGGCATTCTCCTATACAATATGCTAGTAGAGTGGTACTTCACCTCACTGGGCACTGGTCTCAACTAATTTACATTTGTATACTAAAAATAGTGAGTGGCTGTAACATTCCAATGGTGGTGCTATGGTGGGATGGCCTTTTATGTGACCCATTAAGTACAGTGTGGCCCAGTACAGTGTTGTCCACCTAATGTTATGTGACAAACCCACTCCAATTATCCTGAAGTTCCCTTCATCGCACTTCAGAACTGTTGAATCAAACAACCTAAACCAATGAACATTCAAGAAAGGAGGGAGAAAGAAAACATGGAACTATAGGCCAGTTAGCCTGACATCAGTAGTAGGGAAAATGCTACAATCTATTATTAAGGACGCAGTAACAGATCACTTAGAAAATCATAATATGATTCGGCAAAGTCAATACAGCATTATGAAAGGGAAATCATGTTTGACAAATCTAGTGGAATTTTTTGAGGGTGTAACTAGCAGGGTAGATAAGGGGGAACCACTGGATGTAGTATATTTAGATTTTCAAAAGGCATTCAATAAGGTGCCACATAAAAGGTTGTTACACAAGATTAGGGCTCATGGGATTGGGGGTAATGTATTAGCATGGATTGAGGATTGGTTAATGGACAGAAAACAGAGAGTAGGAATAAACTGCTCATTTTCGGGTTAGCAGGTTGTAATTAGTGGGGTGCCGCAAGGATCAGTGCTTGGGCCTCAGCTGTTTACAATATATATCAATGACTTAGACGAGGGGACCGAGTGTAATGTATCGAAGTTTGCTGATGATACAAAGCTCGGTGAGAAAATAAGCTGTGAGGAGGACACAAAGGGGCTCCAAAGCGAAATAGGCAGCTTAAGTAAGGGGGCGAGAAGGTGGCAGATGGAGTATAATGTGGGGAAATGTGAAATTATCCACTTTGCTAGAAAGAATAGAAAGGCAGAATATTTTTTAAAAGGTCAGAGACTAAGAAATGTTGGTATTCAGAGGGATTTGGGTGTCCTTGTACACGAATCACTGAAAGTTAACATGTAGGTACAGCAAGCAATTACGAAGGCAAATGGTATGTTAGCCTGTATTGCAAGGGGGTTGGAGTATAAGAGTAAGGACATCTTGCTGCAATTATATAGGGCTCTGGTGAGACCACACCTGGAGTACTGTGTACAGTTTTGGTCTCCTTACCTAAGGAAGGATATACTTGCCTTAGAGGGGGTGCAATGAAGGTTCACGAGATTAATTCCTGGGATGAGAGGGTTGTCCTATGAGGAGAGATTGAGTAGAATGGGCCTACATTCTCTGGAGTTTAGAAGAATGAGAGGTGATCTCATTGAAACATGTAAAATTCTTAGAGCACTTGACAGGGTAGATGCTGAGAGGATGTTTCCCCTGGCTGGAGAGCCTAGAACTAAGGGTCAGAGTCTCAAGATAAGGGGGTGGCCATTTAGGGCCGAAATGAGGAAAAATTTCTTCTCAGAGGGTTGTGAATCTTTGGAATTCTCTACCGCAGAGGTCTGTGGATGCTCAGTCATTGAGTATATTCAAGACTGAGAGTGATGGATTTTTGGACACTAAGAGAATCAAGGGATATGGGGATCGGGCAGGAAAGTGGAGCTGAGGTAGAAGATCAACCATGATCTTATTGAATGGCGGAGCAGGCTCGAGGGGCTGTATGGCTCCTTATTCTTATGCTCTTAGGTCCTCCAAATTGACGGTCTTCACTTCTCCCCTGTAGCTGTTGTGACAATCGTTATAGTTAATATCGCTTTCTGTATTGTCTATACTCCAGCCTCTTCCTTCATGTCAGTGCAGGGTGCGATCCCTGGGGAAGTCACCGGGCCACTTTGCATCAATATACATAATTCTGTAGGGACAAATGTGGCCGATGTGCCCTCATAGCGCTGCCTCAAAAACTTACACCAGGGTTGGTTGCGGGGGGGGGGGGGGGAGAAATTTAACTCAGGCGGGGACACAAAACAGGTGGTAGCTGATTGGCCGCTCAATATACACACTGCCTGATTTCCGATGCATTGAAGTCAAAGTTGAATTTCAACCCCTCGTACAACCACAGAGTGGAATAGCTTTTTCTCTTTCCACGCTTTCTTGTGTTCTTGAAAATGTGAAGGAAAAGCTCGGTCTTCACTCAATTAGAAAAAAAACTCTTGAGAGTACTGTATAGCATAATGAGGTCGACTGACAATGACTTCAGCCTCAAAACTTCTACCATATTTCCCTGGCTCTGAATTTATACCTTGAGATATTGGGATGCGAATGCTTACTTCATTGACCAATGATTCCTCTCTCTCTAGTTTTATTTCAAATGGATTCACACTTACGCCAAAGTAGTGCGAGAGGAATTTCAGACAGATATGTTAATATCCCCCGCCCCGCCCCACCACCCGGTGAAGTTACGTTGGTATTGCACCAAACTCGATTTTCTCTGGCCCGACCGTTCTGTGATTCTGGGCCCTAATGGCGGATATCCCTACCCAGAATGCACCACGTACTAGAATATGCCCTATCCATTTTAGTGGAAACCAGCGCACAGCCGCAGAAAGGGCCCTTTGTGGGTGGAAGAAACAAACACTTTACCAGTGTAGCAAGTATGTATTAATTTATTGATTGTACTGACAACTTTACCAAATATGTAACAACCAGTATTGACTAAAATGCAACATTACTCTGGTGATCTGTTATAATTATGGTGGATAAAGCATATTTAGTCTTATCACAGACTTCACATTACACAAGCGATTATGTCTGGTGAATTTAGTGAGTTGTTTTTCTTCATTCAACCACCCCTCTGTTGAAAGAGAATAAGTTGTCAGTTAAAACCTCGCATATCAAAAAATCCACGGAATGCACTGAATATACTTGAAATATAACATTTTCCTGTGACATTATACTAGAAGAAAAGAGAATTTCAAAATTGTAGAGAAGCATTTGAATTTACTCTTGGGAATAAAGGAGGTAAAGGTTTTCTTCAAAAGGCTGCTAATGGCTTCAATGGGCAAATTAGCAAGCACTTAGGGAAGGTCAGACTGTTATACTTAGTGCTTTGATTTCTGATTGATAAAGCTGATGATCTTTCTCCTGAACCCTCTTCTGATGCCACAGTGACTGAGTTCACGAGAGGTCAGTGTGGCAGAGAAAACCCCCCCAAAATCTTTGAGAGCGCCATTCTGTTGAACTTTGACTGGCAATTTAATGGGATGTTTTTCACTTTTAGAAATTGGGATGCCATTTTTTTTACGCAGTGAGTTATGATCTGGAATGCGCTGTCTGAAAGGGCGGTGGAAGCAGATTCAATAGTAACTTTCTAAAGGGAATTGGATAAATATTTGAAAAGGAAAAATTTGCAGAAATTTGGAGTCTATTATTAAGGAGACAGTAACGGAACATTTAGATAAGCATAATTTAATAGGACAAAGTCAGCATGGCTTTATGAAGGGGAAGTCATGTCTGACAAATTTGCTTGAGTTCTTCGAGGATATAACGTATAGGGTGGATAAAGGGGAACCAGTGGACATAGTGTATTTAGACTTCCAGAAGGCATTCGACAAGGTGCCACATAAAAGATTATTACTTAAGATAAAAAATCACAGGATTGGGGGTAATATTCTGGCATGGGTGGAGGATTGGTTATCGAACAGGAAGCAGAGAGTTGGGATAAATGGTTCATTTTCGGACTGGCAACCAGTAACCAGTGGTGTTCCACAGGGGTCGGTGCTGGGTCCCCAACTCTTTACAATCTATATTAACGATTTGGAGGAGGGGACCGAGTGCAACATATCAAAATTTGCAGATGATACAAAGATGGGAGGGAAAGTAGAGAGTGAGGAGGACATAAAAAACCTGCAAGGGGATATAGACAGGCTGGGTGAGTGGGCGGAGATTTGGCAGATGCAATATAATATTGGAAAATGTGAGGTTATGCACTTTGGCAGGAAAAATCAGAGAGCAAGTTATTTTCTTAATGGCGAGAGACTGGAAAGTACTGCAGTACAAAGGGATCTGGGGGTCCTAGTGCAAGAAAATCAAAAAGTTGGTATGCAGGTGCAGCAGGTGATCAAGAAAGCCAACGGAATGTTGGCTTTTATTGCTAGGGGGATAGAATATAAAAACAAGGAGGTATTGCTGCAGTTATATAAGGTATTGGTGAGACCGCACCTGGAATACTGCATACAGTTTTGGTCTCCATACTTAAGAAAAGACATACTTGCTCTCGAGGCAGTACAAAGAAGGTTCACTCGGTTAATCCCGGGGATGAGGGGGCGGACATATGAGGAGAGGTTGAGTAGATTGGGACTCTACTCATTGGAGTTCAGAAGAATGAGAGGCGATCTTATTGAAACATATAAGATTGTGAAGGGTCTTGATCGGGTGGATGCAGTAAGGATGTTCCCAAAGATGGGTGAAACTAGAACTATGGGGCATAATCTTAGAATAAGGGGCTGCTCTTTCAAAACTGAGATGAGGAGAAACTTCTTCACTCAGAGGGTGGTAGGTCTGTGGAATTTGCTGCCCCAGGAAGCTGTGGAAGCTACATCATTAGATAAATTTAAAACAGAAATAGACAGTTTCCTAGAAGTAAAGGGAATTAGGGGTTATGGGGAGCGGGCAGGAAATTGGACATGAAGCTGAGTTCGGATCGGTCAATGCCCTGTGGGTGGCGGAGAGGGCCCAGGGGCTGTGTGGCCGGGTCCTGCTCCGACTTCTTGTGTTCTTTAGATTTGTGGTTGGGATCAGATCAGCCATGATCTTATTGAATGGCGGAGCAGGCTCGAGGGGCCGATTGGCCTACTCCTGCTCCAATTTCTTATGTTCTTATGTTCTAACTGTGGAGAAAGAGCAGGGGAGTGGGACTAATTGGACAGCTCTTTCACAGGCACGATGGGCTGAATGGCCTCCTTCTGTGCTGTATGATTCTATGAACCTTGCCACTTTTATTTTAATGATAACTGATACAAATGCTAGCATCAGTTTCTGCTGGGGTGAGTTTGGTCAACACCATCGGATTTCTTTGGCCAGATTTCTGCTGGTCAGGCTGATCAGGACTCACCTGCAATAACCACTCATTTTGCACCTCTGAAGTGGTTTTGACGGCCCCTTAACTATTAAAGAAATGTCCGAGAATGTTCATCCTGCTCTAAATATCAGGAAATAAATTAAACCTTGCACTGAAATTGCACAGCCTAATTAACTGACAACACTGTCTGATTTTTGAAAGACAATTTTATTATCCCAGGTGCTCAACCCAAAGTATTTACTCTCGTGTGTAATCAACATCTGAGTTTTGAAATCAGAAACAACGATTAAATTTACAAACTGTATGCATCATCTGCCTGTCGAGATTGCATTATAAACTGTCACATGATCCGATGTCACATGATCAGACCTCCAGGAAAAATGCCTGGCACAGTCCATGGTGTGGGGCTTTCCAATCTGCCTAGGTTTTTCCTCCTCCTCCCCTGAAGGTGCTGACTCAAGGTGGGGTGGGGTTCCAGGAGCATCCACAGGCCTCGGGTGACCATGCTTTGTGTGTGTGAACCTCAAGCCCTAACAGTGAGTGCCAGTGGGCTATTCAGTGATGGGGGTAGGATTGCCAGCCCTCTCAGATTGTCCGAGTCTCTCCTGGAATGGAGGATTTATCTCCCAGGCACAGCCACTAGCAGCCCAGGAGACAAGAACTGCACATCCGCTGTTTGCGCCCGGAGTGCAGGAGCACCAGGATCGCGTTGTATCCCCTCACATTCCCCATTGCAAAAGTAATTCTCCCCAGTCCCGATCTTAATAGCGCATGAGGGACAAAGGAATAGAAGGTTATGCTGATAGGGTTAGATGAAGGGGGGTGGAAGGAGGCTCATGTGGAGCATAAACGCCGGCATGGACCAGCTGGGCCGAATGGCCAGTTTCTATGCTGTATATTCTTTGTAATTCTATTTAATAGGATCTGTTCTGCAATTCTGGGGGTTAATGGCGGATATCCCTACCCTGAAAGCATGGCATGCTAGAATATACCCTATCCATTTTACAGGAAACCAGCTGGATCTCGTAGTTCAAATATTGTCACACTTTATCAGAGTACTTAATGCGTACTTGCCGTTCACATTTAAGAAACAAAGTACAGGAATAACTGAATTAGCAAAGCTTTAAATTTAATACAACAACAACAACTTGCACTTATATAGCACCTTTAACGTGGTAAAACGTCCCAAGGCGCTTCAGAGGACCGGAGCAATTAAAATCGGAGATGTGCAAGAGGCAAGAATTGGAGGAGCGCAGAGATCTCGGAGGATTGTAGGGCTGGAGGAGGTTACAAAGATAGGGAGGGGCGAGGTCATGGAGGGATTTGAAAACTTGGATGAGAATTTTAAAATCGAGGCATTCCCAGACCGGGAGCCAGTGTAGGTCAGCGAGCACGGGGGTGATGGTTGAACGGGACTTGGTGCGAGTTAGGATACGGGCAGCAGAGGTTTGGATGAGCTCAAGTTTAGGGAGGATGGAATATGGGATGCCAGTCGGTATAGCATTGGAATAGTCCAGTCTGGAGGAAACAAGGGCATGGATGAGGGTTTCAGTAGGAGATGAGCTGAGGCTGGAGCGAAGACGGGCGATGTTACAGAAGTGGATGTAGGCAGTCTTGTGATGGAGCGGATATGTGGTCGGAAGCTCATCTCAGGGTCAAATAGGACACCAGGGTTGCCAATGGTCCGGTTCAGCCTCAAACAGCGTCCAGAAAGAAGGTTGGAGTCGGTGGCTAGGGAATGGAGTTTGCGGTGGGGACCAAAGACAATTGGTCTTCCCAATATTTAGTTGAGGAAATTTTTGGTCATCCAATACTGGATGTCAGACAGGCAGTGTGACAAATCAGAGACAGTGGAGGGGTCAAGAGAGGTCGTGGTGAGGTAGAGTTGGGTATCGTCAGTGTACATGTGGAATCTTACGTCGTGTTTTCGGATGATGTCGCCAAGGGGCAGCATGTAGATGAGAAATGGGAGGGGGCCAAGGATAGATCCTTGGGGGACTCCAGAGGTAACAGTGCAGGAGTGGGAAGAGAAGCCATTGTAGGTGATTCTCTGGCTACAACTACGCAGTGCCACCCAGCTGGATGACGAAGGAGAGGCTTTAGAGGAGGATGGTGTGGTCAACCGTGTCAAAGGCTGCAGACAGGTCAAGAAGGATGAGGAGGGATAGTTTACCATTGTCACAGTCACGTAGGATGTCATTTGTGACTTACATCCTCCTCACAATGTGCTTACAGCATATCTTCCATCAAACTGAGCTAATTTCATTCTTTATATTAAGTGCTCAAGCAATCATTCTCTAAATTACATCAATAAAGGGGTAAACGTCAGTACATTACAATAGAAAATAATTTCAAAAAATTAAGTCACAACATAAATCATGCTCCCTTAATTCAGAGAATAAAGCGCATAGTCACGTTTTGAATATTTTTCAGTTGGTAATAATATATGAAACGAAACAGTGACTGATAGGATTTTCTCCTGTACATGGCAATCTCACCTTACCCACACGTTTGATTTTTATATTTCTATTGGTCAGTCCCTTTGGGACTTTTCTGTAATGTGTGAGAACATGGTTTGAAATCTCTGCTGATAATTTTAGCAAAAAAACTGTTGTGAGTGCAGAACGGGATTACTTGCTATGTATTCACCTCATCGTTTGTGGTAAAATCCCTAATTTCACAACACGGGGGGCTCTTTCCATGTCAGCTGGTGAACTTAGTAACTTGTCCTAAATTTTCCTGTATGGAGGCAAAGAGCTGTGTTATGATTTGATATTAACCTTTCTTGCTATCAAAATTCAAATTTACAGGAGGCAAAATTAGTAGACAGTATGTACCCTGGAAACTATGGAGAAATTTTAGTTCTTCTGAACATTTAAACTAGCTTCTAAAAATAAACGAGATCAGCAAAAAGAAAGAAGAAAGAACTTGCATTTATATAGTGCCTTTAATGACCTCAGGTCATCTCAAAGCTCTTTACAGCCGATTAAGTAGTTTTTGACATGTAGTCACTGTTGTAATACAGGAAACGCAGCAGCCAATTTGCACACAGCAAGGTCCCACTAACAGCAACGTGATAATGACCAGATAATCTGTTTTTAGGTGTTGAGGGATAAATATTGGCCAGGACACCAGGGAAAACTCCACAGTTCTTCTTCGAAATAGTGCAATGGGATCTTTTACGTCCACCTCAGAGTGCAGAGGGGGCCTTGGTTTAACACCTCATCTGAAAGACGGCACCTCCGACAGTGCAGCACTCCCTCAGTACTGGCACTGGAGTGTCAGCCTGGATTTTGTGCTCAAGTCTCTAAAGTGGGGCTTGAGCCCACAACCTTCTGACTCAGAGCTGAGATTGTTACCACTGGTGAGCCACAGCTGACACTAAAAGGCTAATATACCTAATTCCACTACATCCCGCTGGAGGTAGGCTCTCCCTTGCTCCTGCAACTGGATTAGACGGGTTGTACTTGCAAATCCATTTGGGAGTTCTTTATGTGCAGAATGAGGTTTGTACTCTCTGCGGTGACATGATCCTGTACACATTGGCTGTCTTGACCTGTTTAAATCACATTTCATACTTGGAAAAACACCATCATCTATCTGGTTTTGATTTTACTTGCCCTACGGGTTGAGAGAGTGGAAGTGGAACGACTGCCTCTCACCCAGTTATCGAGGAGATCCGGAGACAGATCCATTGCTTTTAGAAAGTTGTTTTAATAGAGAAAGCTCCTTTTACACAACTGTTTACAAAAGATATGGGAAAATAAATAAATAAATCTTGATATCCGGAAATGCTAATGATGCTGCTGTCAGTTCCACGAGAATTTATTTTAATAGGTATGTTTTTCAATTAACGTGACTGTTTAGACATAAGTCTTCAGAAGTTTAATGCTTCGTTGGACGTATTAACATATTTTACAAGTTCCAGACAAGGAGAAATAGACTGCAAGGGTTAGAAGAAAGTGTTTCTAGCATGTGTGGCCTTACTTTATAAGGTAAAGGCAATAACATTTGCAAACTGCGTCAGTCGTCACGTGATCTGACATCAGGTGACCAATCCTCTGGAAATACGTCCAACCAGAGTTAACGACCCTTGATGTGATGGCGGGGGGGGGGGGGGACCATCAGGCTCACCTGACTGCACACATGTACAGGAATCACTAGATAGCATCCGGGAGGCCAGATAATTCAACACAGACCAGGAATAGAACCCGGGAACTTCCTGATCAGTATGGTCCATAAATCCACTAAGCCATTGGGTGCTCCCCAACTAACCAGCTTTTAAGAAAAACACTGACGGGAACAATCCCTTACATAACAGTTCGTTACGGTGTATGTGTCTGTATACGTACCACTATATAGAAAATGAATATATTCGCCAGTGCACATCAATGCAAGAATCATGTTCTTTTCCTACTTCTCGTTTTACGGACGAACCTAATCGCGCCGATGCTTGCCGAGTAAAAGCTTGGAAACTTGGACTTAAAACGCTGGTTCAATTGGAATGGTAGCATGAGACACATAGAGGGCAAATGGAGTGTATAAAATGGCACTTCAATTGCCGGATAAGTGGTCACCTCAAGCTGATGGTGATACATTTGATCGTCTGTCAGGCTCAACATGATTTGCAATCACTGTAGCAGCAGGGACTGCCTCCAGTTCCCGAGCATGCTGATACCACAGAGTATTACCAGTGTTGCCTGCTGCTGATTCAGGTGGCTTCAGTCGCCACAGCTTACAAATTAGAAAGTGACCAGAATTCCTGCTTCAGCGAACAGAATGGAATATCTGTGGAAGTCAGTGGTCGGTCAACAGTCGAAGATGAAATAAAAACAGAAAGTGCCGGGAAACGCTCAACAGGTCGGGCAGCATCTGTGGAGAGAGGAACAGAGTTAACGTTTCAGGTCGATGACCTTTCATCAGTGGAAGATGAAACACTGGACACCCGTTCTAGTTTTTAATTGAGTAACCAAGGTGTAGGACCGTGGCCCATATTGCTCAAAAAGGGCAAGGGAGAAGATGAGGTTCATTTAAAAAGGAGTGGGTTAGGTAAAGCCAAGCTTGGATTTTAAAAGCTTGTCTACTGTCTAGTCATGTTGCTCCAGCAATGTGGGACAGGCTTGATTGTGTTTTCCTGTCATTTTCATATGTTCGTATGAGGAAGCACAAATAGTGTAAAGTAAAGATTTCTATAGTTTTGTGGCCCTGGAAAGAGTTGATTTGGAGCAGGAGGTGCTCAGATAAATTTTGATTTCAGCACAATGAATTACATAGAATTTACAGCACAGAAACAGGCCATTCGGCCCAACTGGTCCATGTCGGCGTTTATGCTCCACATGCGCCTCCTCCTACCCTTTATCATCTAACCCTATCGATATATCCTTCTATTCCTTTCTCCCTCTTGTGATTATCCAGCTTCCCCTTAAATGCATCTACGCTATTCGCCTCTACTCCTTGGGGTAGCGAGTTCCACATTCTCACCACTCTCTGGGTAAAGAAGTTTCTCCTGAATTCCCTATTGGATTTATTGGTGACCATCTTATATTAATGGCCCCTAGTTTTTGTCTCCCCCACAAGTGGAAACATCTTCTAAACATCTCCCCTATCAAACCCATTCATGATCTTAAAGACCTCTATCAGGCCACCCCTCAGTCTTCTCTTTTCTGGAGAAAAGAGCCCCAGCCTGTTCAGCCTTTCAATGAGGAAGAAGGGAGGAGGAAGACCATCCACAGTGGTGTCATTGGGGCTTAGCAGGAAGTGAGATAAGTTTAGAAGAGGATTAATTATAGTAGTATTGTAAAATTGAGAAAGAGAAGAAAGATTGCAATGGACAGAGAGATTTAAATGGGGAGTGAGCCTTTGGATTTGAGGTAGCATTCCTGCCTCTGAGTCAGAAGGTGAAGGGTTTGATCCCCACTCCAGATGGGAGGCTCAAAACTGTTCACAATACTCCAACTGTGGCCTTGCTCAGCAGTATTTGGCACAAGTATCGTATGTTACAGCAGAGGAGGAGACCATTCAGCCCATTGTGCCTGTGCTGGTTCTTTGAAAGAAGAAGGAATGTAAGGAAGCATTTAACTAAAAAGAAGGGGAGAGGTCTTCTGTTTCAAGAAACATAGATAAAGGGTCAAAGTCCACAGTGCAAGACACCACCAAAGTCGGAAAGGTTAGGAGAGAAGACTTGGTAAACCAAGGAACAGAGGGTCAGTGACACATTGTTGGAATGGAAGACTGAGAGTTCTGATGCCCTGGGAAAGAAAGAGTTGCAGGCGAAGGAGGTGTGATGAATCTTGATTCCGCCAGTGTCAGCCAGGACTCAGTTGGGAGCACTCTCGCCTCTAAGTAAGAAGGTTGTGTTTTCAAGTCCACACAGAGACTTGAGCACAAAATCTAGGCAGACACTCCCAGTGCAGTACTGAGGGAGTGCTGCACTGCCAGAAGTGTTGTATTTTGGATGAGATATTAAGCTGAGTTAACTGACGTTAAACCAAGACCCCGTCTGCCCTCTCAGGTAGACGTAAAAGATCCCATGACACTAATTTGAAGAAGAGCAGGGAAGATTTTCCTGGTGTCCTGAGCAATATTTATCCCTCAACCAACATCAATAAAACAGATTATCTGGTCATTATCACATTGCTGTTTGTGGGAGCTTGCTGTGCGCAAATTGGCTGCCGCATTTCCTACATTACAACAGTGACCCTTCGATAGTATTTAATTGGCAGTAAAGTGCTTGCTTGCTTGCTTTCTTTCAATAGGATGTGGATGCGGGGAGAAGGAAGGGAGTCTTGTAAATGAATGGTGCTGATGCTTTTATTAATACACTCTTTAAATTGCCTCCAGCTCCACGTTACGCAAAATTGACCTTGCTATCACTAAAATTTCAGGACATCATAAATGAAAGTGTTCTTATAATAGCATCAGTGGTTACAGCAGCACAGCTCAGGATGTTCCTGCTGTCAGCTTTTTATGCTGTCAAGTCTGGCACTGAGGTCATTGCAAAAAAAACAGTCTCATTCACATAGGAAGTGACAGTCTGCAACAGAACAAATGTACAACATTCTCCTCTCCCCACACATGAAAAGGATAAGTATGGCCTAATGGAAACTGCGGCTGTGAACGCGAGAACCTAACCCAAGCCAGTCTGTAATCATAGAATCATAGAATCATACAGCACAGAAGGAGGCCATTTGGCCCATCGTGCCTGTGGCACTCTTTGAAAGAGCTATCCAATTAGTCCCACGCCCTCGCTCTTTCCCCATAGTCCTGCAAATTTTTCCTTTTCAAGTATTTATCCAATTCCATTTTGAAAGAGAAACTGAGACCTTAGGATCCCTATATACTGTTCTGTGCCATGCTAACCTCGCTCTTTATATCTGTTCTCATTATATTTGGTTTTTATCTCAATTAACAAAAACTGGAAAATGCCATCCTCATCAATAGCGTTTCCTGGCACAAATTGGACCAAAAACACAGAAGAGAAACACCCACTACCGCATTAATAACGATATGTCTCTCTTAATTAATAGCCAGCACAAGAGATTGATTTCAAAGCTGTAATCTGATCTCATTGCTCAGACGGCTGTTGGAAACTGCTCATGCTTATGTCAGGGCAGAAGGTGGGATTGCAAAATAAAGACTATCTGAATGTAACCACAGTATCAAAAGTATTACTTTCAGGCCTCTCGAAACCTTGCAAAAGCAGTACACAGAATCTGTAATGTGAGTCCCGGGGAAGGCATGAATACACAATCAGAGTTTCATTTCAGTCCCTTTGTCTCCTCAAACACAGTTCCGCAAGTATCTTGATGGATTATCCTGCATTACCCAAGGTTAAAAAATATTCCGATTCAGACTCGTCGGTGTGAACTATTTGATTTTAATCCTCTAATGGCCCTCGTGTACTGGGATGATTGCGGCTATCAGGCACTGCCTACTTCATTTTAGTACCAGTCTGGTGCCTGAAAATTACACAGCATGATGTGGGAACATTGCGTGCTCTGCAATAGATGTGACAAACGTTATAGGGTCTCTCATATTAATAATTGGAGCGTCCAACACTTGCCCATCATTCCACAATTGATCCCAACATATGGGAGAGCTGTTGCACGGTTCACCGTTGAAATAGCTCACACAAGGTAATTTTATTTTAATTTATTTTTTGCAAATTTTCTGCTCAATGAGGGCTGTTAGTGCCGAGAAATGGAACATGTTGCATTTCCCGCATTCAGTGTCAGTATCAAGCATTCCCAAGCAGGATGGAGCACATGTTATGACATTCAACGGCATTACCATCACCGAGTCCCCCACCATCAACATCCTGGGGGTCACCATTGACCAGAAATTCAACTGGACCAGCCACATAAATACTGTGGCTACAAGAGCAGGTCAGAGGCTGGGTATTCTGCGGCGTGTGACTCACCTCCTGACTCCCCAAAGCCTTTCCACCATCTACAAGGCACAAGTCAGGAGTGTGATGGAATACTCTCCACTTGCCTGGATGAGTGCAGCTCCAACAACACTCAAGAAGCTCGACACCATCCAGGACAAAGCAGCCCGCTTGATTGGCACCCCATTTACTCCCTTCACCACCGGCGCACCGTGGCTGCAGTGTGTACCATCCACAGGATGCACTGCAGCAATTCGCCAAGGCTTCTTCAACAGCACCTCCCAAACCTGCGACCTCTACCACCTAGAAGTTTTCAAATCCCCCAATTTTAATCGCACCACCATTGGCGGTTGTGCCTTCAGCTGCCTAGGCCCTAAGTTCTGGAATTCCCTCCCTAAACCTCTCCGCCTCTCTACCACTCTCTCCTCCTTTAAGATGCTCCTTTAAGGGGCAGCAGGCACATGGGAACAACACCACCTGCACGTTCCCCTCCAAGTCACACACCATCCCGACTTGGAAATATATCGCCGTTCCTTCATCGTCGCTGGGTCAAAATCCTGGAACTCCCTTCCGAACAGCACTGTGGGAGAAACTTCACCACACGGACTGCAGCGGTTCAAGAAGGCAGCTCACCATCACCTTCTCAAGGGCAATTAGGGATGGGCAATAAATGCCAGCCTTGCCAGCGACGGCTACATCCCATGAACGAATAAAAAAAAATGTTAGATGCAAAGTAAAGCTTCCAATGTACCTGAGCCCCATTACTGCACTGGATGACATTTCTCCACTGTTTCACTACAAGATTGCTAATTTAATGCCGATTGCTGACAAATATTTGTGCTGAAGACCATTGCCTAGCAGGAATTGGGTTGAAACTGCCCAAGCTCATTTCACAAAGGCCCTTAAGGAATTTAATTTCTGATCTTAGTCGTTGCCAAATTCTAGTATTAAAAAGTGGCCACGACAGTTAACACATCAATATAGTCACAATTTTCCTACCAATCGTGTTGCACGTTGGGTGAAACCAAGCAGGAGAACCTGTTGTGTGGACATTTGCACTGACCGAGGCTGAACCAGACCGTTCTCAACCGTGGCTTCCCATTTGACCCTGAGATGAGCTTCCGACCACATATCTGCTCCATCACCAAGACCGCCTGCTTCCACCTCCATAACATTGCCCGTCCCCGCCTCTGCCTCAGCTCATCTGCTGCTGAAACCCTCATCCATGCCTTTTTTTACCTCTAGACTTGACTATTCCAGTACACTCCTGGCTGGCCTCCCACCTTCCACCCTCCATAAACTTGAGCTCATCCAAAACTCTGCTGCCAAGCCCATCACCCCTGTGCTCGCTGACCTACATCGGCTCCCAGTCCGGGAACGCCTCGATTTTAAAATGCTCTTCCTTGTTTTCAAATCCCCCAATTTTAATCGCACCACCATTGGCGGTTGTGCCTTCAGCTGCCTAGGCCCTAAGTTCTGGAATTCCCTCCCTAAACCTCTCCGCCTCTCTACCACTCTCTCCTCCTTTAAGATGCTCCTTAAAACCTACCTCTATCACCTGTCCTAATATCTCCTTATCTGGCTTGTGTCAAATTTTGTTTGATAACATTCCTGTGAAGCTCCTTGGGATGCTTTTCTGTGTTAAAGGCAGTATGTAAATGCAAGTTGTTGTTGTTGTTTTTGTTGTGTGCAAGGTCAGAGGTTTCACCAACCTGAACCAGGTCAGGACCTAAGACCGCGTTGGGTAGCAGGAGAGAGCTGCTACATTAATTCAAAGCACATAAGAACATAAGAAATAGATCAGGAGTAGGCCATCCGCCCCCTCGAGCCTACTACGCCATTCAATAAGATCATGGCTGATCTTCGACCTCAACTCCACTTTCCCGCCCAAACCCCATATCCCTTGATTCCCCTAGAGTCCAAAAATCTATCGATCTCAGCCTTGAATATAATCAACAACTGAGCATCCACTGCCCTCTGGGGTAGAGAATTCCAAAGGTTTACAACCATCTGAGTGAAGAAATTCCTCCTCATCTCAGTCCCAAATGGCCTTCAGCCATTGTAACCAGGCAGCCCTGACGATGCCAGGCAGTTTGCCTAAAGAGCAAATACGCGTAACATGATGCCAGGTAAGCATGTCCATGCAATATAGTGTTCTTGACCAAATGACTGATGTAATGTGCAGGTCGTGGTAGTAGCAGAGGAGACAAGCCTCTCAGGAACATTTCAGTGTGTCCTGTGCAGTCAAAAGTTTTGTTGACATTGCTCAGGGCAGTTTACCTCAGCAAGAGAGAAACAGGTTCTTGCAAGTACTGCAGAAGTGACACAAATGAGTGACTGTCTTCCCTGGTTGGTGGGAAGGGTCATGTGACAAAAGCAGA
Source organism: Heptranchias perlo (assembly GCF_035084215.1). Lineage (NCBI taxonomy): Eukaryota > Metazoa > Chordata > Chondrichthyes > Hexanchiformes > Hexanchidae > Heptranchias > Heptranchias perlo. The sequence goes on from NC_090334.1 coordinate 74,559,720, forward strand.
GCCTTTCCCCAGGATCAGATTGGGAAGATTTCTGTATTTTCTATGATTTGAGATGGACAGGGGCAAAGGTATTTTGAAAATCGACTTTAGCCAATGATATCTATAAGGGAAGCACATTGCATCTGTAGGATGGAGACTTGGGGCAGTGGTGTTTGAACTGATTGGTTCTTTGAAGGACAGTGGGTATTTTATACGTTAACTCCAGCTCACGGCAATCAGATGAAGAGTCACAATTTCAATTACTGTCAGATGTCAAAAGCAATGAGGCTGTCAGAAGGCCAGGAGGCTACAGTTCACACCTTATTGATTCAAGTGTTTAATAACCTGAGAATTGGAAAGTTGTTTGTTCAGCCAATGAGCCTGCTTTCACTTCAAAGCAAAGAAAAGTATGTATTTGAAGAACTACCTTGCAGATCCCAGTTCCCCAATTCTTACTCCCTTCGTTACGTGAGGGACTAATTGGGCTCCATTTAAGATCAGGTCACCTAGTAACTTCCATCAGACACTCAGAGAGAAGTCTGAGTTTTTGAATACAAAGAAATTCATGACTGCCTTGCATTTGGGATCAGATTTGAGGATAAAGGGGAAGGAAGTTGAAGGAGGTGGTTTGTAGTGGAGATCAGAGTTTGGGATTTCCCTTGCTCTCTGGGCTGACCCCGGACTATTAAGAGGGGATTCTGTTTCAGGTGATTGACCCAGATGCCATATTGTGAGCTTGAGTCTGTGGCTCTTGAATTTGATGACGCAAAGATGGACGTTGTACCACTGGGAGAGTTGGAGGTGAGACACCACCAAGAATCTGGTGAAGACAAGGGCATTGAAAGCAGAAGCAAGAGAGCTACTGAGTAGGTTGATAGAGGCAGCATCATTGTGACAGCTGTACGGTTAGAGGAGAAGGAGCTTGGCAAGCAAGCTGGCTTAGTCTTTCCAGGGACATCCTGCGATGATAAAAAGGTTGGAGGTGGACAGAGGGATCTGGATGGCAAGGGAAACAAGGAAGTGATCAAAAATAGTCGTATTAGTGATCTCAAGAGCACTGAGGCCTCATGTAATGGTAAGTTTGTTCCCTCAACCTCATGTTTATTGGCCATATTGCAGTAATTTAAAAGCCTTCAGCTCCTGTCCTATAAGTCAGTTCTAGATCAGGTTTTATTTTTCAGGTTTACTCAGGCTAACCACCATCACAGCCAGGTCACTGACCTGAGAACCAGGGCCCCACCTATGATGTGTTCATCACACAGCTTAACTGTGCGTGAACATCTATCCAATAGCGATCATAACATGATCGAGTTCAAGGTAGTGTTTGAAAGGGAAAAAAGTGAATCAGCTGCTAAGATTCTAGACTTGGGTAAGGCCGATTTCAATGGGATGAGACAAAGACTGTCAACAGTAAACTGGTCAAATCTGTTAATGGGTAAAACGACTGATGATCAGTGGGAAATGTTTAAAGAAACATTTAATGTGATACAGACCCGGTTTATACCCCTGAGGAGCAAGAACTCTACTTGCCAAAAAAATACAGCCATGGACAACTAAAGAGGTAAGGGACAGTATAAAACATAAGGAAAGGGCACACAAAAAGGCAAAAAATGGCACAGATCCTGGTGAATGGGAAAGATACAAAGATCAACAAAGTGTCACAAAACAGAAAGTAAGAGCAACAAAAAGAGAGTATGAAAAGAAACTTGCAAGGGATATCAAAACCAATACGAAGAACTTTTATAGTTATATTAGGAAAAAGAGGGTGGTCAGGAGCAGTGTTGGCCCCTTAAAAACTGAAAGTGGGGATATTGTCATTGACAATGGGGAAATGGCGGACATGTTGAATAATTACTTTGCATCAGTATTTACAGTAGAAAAAGAGGATAGCATGTCGGAAATCCCAAGAAAACTAATATTGAATCGGGGACATGGACTCAATAAAATTAACATAAGTAAAGCAACAGTAATGAAGAAAATAATAGCACTAAAGAGTGACAAATCCCCAGGACCAGATGGTTTCCATCCCAGGGTTTTAAAGGAAGTAGGTGAGCACATTGCAGATGCCCTAACTATAATCTTTCGAAGTTCTCTAGATTCAGGAACTGTCTCTCTAGATTGGAAAATTGCACATGTCACTCCGCTTTTTAAGAAAGGAGAGAGAGGTAAACCAGGGAATTATAGACCAGTTAGCTTAACATCTGTTGTGGGGAAAATGCTGGAATCTATAATTAAGGATAGGGTGACTGAACACCTCGAGAATTTTCAGTTAATCAGAGAGAGCCAGCATGGATTTGTGAAAGGTAGGTCGTGCCTGACAAACCTGATTGAATTTTTGAAGAGGTGACTAAAGTAGTGGACAGGGGAATGTCAATGGATGTTATTTATATGAACTTCCAGAAGGCATTTGATAAAGTCCCACATAAGAATCTGTCAGCTAAGATAGAAGCCCATGGAATTGAGGGAAAAGTACGGACTTGATTAGGAAGTTGGCTGAGCGAAAGGCGACAGAGAGTAGGGATAATGGAAAGGTACTCACATTGGCAGGATGTGACTAGTGGAGTCCCGCAGGGATCTGTCTTGGGGCCTTAATTATTCACAATATTTATTAACGACTTAGATGAAGGCATATAAAGTCTAATTTCTAAATTTGCCGATGACACAAAGATTGGTGGCATTGGAAGCAGTGTAGATAAAAACATAAAATTACAAAGCGATATTGATAGATTAGATGAATGGGCAAAACTGTGGCAAATGGAACTCAGTGTAGACAAAAGTGAGGTCATCCACTTTGGATCAAAAAAGGATAGAACAGGGTACTTTCTAAATGGTAAAAAGTTAAAAACAGTGGATGTCCAAAGGGACTTAGGGGTTCAGGTACATAGATCATTGAAGTGTCATGAACAGGAGCAGAAAATAATCAAGAAGGCTAATGGAATGCTGGCCTTTATATCTAGAGGACTAGAGTACAAGGGGGCAGAAGTTATGCTGCAGCTATAAAAAACCCTGGTTAGACCGCACCTGGAGTACTGTGAGCAGTTCTGGGCACCGCACCTTCGGAAGGACATATTGGCCTTGGAGGGAGTGCAGCGTAGGTTTACTAGAATGGTACCCGGACTTCAAGGGTTAAGTTACGAGGAGAGATTACACAAATTGGGGTTGTATTCTCTGGAGTTTAGAAGCTTAAGGGGTGATCTGATCGAAGTTTATAAGATATTAAGGGGAATAGATAGGGTGGATAGAGAGAAACTATTTCTGCTGGTTGGGGATTCTAGGAGTAGGGGGCACAGTCTAAAAATTAGAGCCAGACCTTTCAGGAGCGAGATTAGAAAACATTTCTACACACAAAGGGAGGTGGAAGTTTGGAACCCTCTTACGCAAATTTAAATCTGAGATAGATAGCTTTTTGGCAACCAAAGGCATTAAGGGATATGGGCCAAAGGCAGGTATATGGAGCTAGATCACAGATCAGCCGTGATCTTATCAAATGGCGGAGCAGGCACGAGGGGCTGAATGGCCTACTCCTGTTCCTATGTTCCTATGTTCTTGACTGCGTCCTCCAGGTATTTGGTGCCTACCAAGATTCTCCAATTTGCAGCTTTCATTGACACCCATCAACATCAGACATCCAGTTTATGTACCCATTAACTTATTAATGAAACATCAGCCTCTGCCTTCCTTGGGGCAGTGTTCCCATTGAACTGGTTTATCAATCACTGAACTCTGTAATGCTGTGTAATCAACACTTCAATTCTTTGGTCTGCGAATGTTGTTAGTTGCACTTAAACTTTGAAGCTTCTAATAAATAAATGTATCTATTTCTCAAATGTAAAAATGTATAATAAGAGTTACAGCTGCTGTATTTTCTCCGACTAATGCACCTTCTCCAAGCAAATTAACCCCACAACAAGTCTGAGCAGAGGAGGCATAAGGTATATATCATCAGATCAGGACTGTGATATTGATGAACAAGTGATGGCATTGGCAATCCTTCACAATAAATCCAATGGAAGCTTCCTTCGATACCACATGTGAAACCATGCAAGAACCATTAACTTAGGTACCCAATTCTAACACTCAATCTGGTTCAGATAGCAAATCTTCCTTTTTTACTGAATTACTCGTTCTTTTCAGGGGACTTGTGGTGACTACATTCAGGAGACACGAACAATATCATAAACTCCTGCAAAATCTCAAAGCATGCCCCTTGATTTAATGTTAATATTTCAAACCTCTTGGGTTCAGAACAAACATGTTCCCACAAAGAAAAAGGGTGGGACTGCCAAATCTAGAGCCCTTTGGGTGACAAGGAGCATACAGGGTAAGATAAGGCAAAAAAGGGAAGCTTATGTCATTCACCGAGAGCTCAATACTGCAGAAAGCCTCGAGGAGTGTAAAAAGTGCAGGGGTGACATTAAAAAGGAGATTAGGAAAGCAAAGAGAGGGCATGAAAAAATGCTGGCAAGTAAAATTAAGGAAAACCCAAAGATGTTTTATAAATACATAAAGAGCAAGAGAATAACCAAGGAAAGACTAGGGCCTATTAGAGACCAAAAAGGTAACCTATGTGTGGAGGCGGAAGATGTCGTTATGATTCTTAATGAATACTTTGCGTCTGTCTTCATAAAAGAGGGGGATGATGCTGAGATTATAGTTAAGGAGGAGGAGTGTGAAATATTGGATGGGATCAACATAGTGAGAGCGGAAGTATTAAGGGGTTTGGCATCTTTGAAAGTAGATAAATTGCCAGGCCCGGATGAAATGTATCCCAGGCTGTTAAGAGAAGCAAGGGAGGCTCTGACCATCATTTCCAATCCTCCCTGGCTACAGGCATGGTGCCGGAGGATTGGAGGACTGCTAATGTTGTACCATTGTTTAAAAAGGGAGAAAGGGATAGACTGAGTATTAATAGGCCAGTCAGTCTAACCTCGGTGGTGGGCAAATTATTGGAATCAATTCTGAGGGGCAGCATAAATCGCCATTTATAAAGACACGGGTTAATCAAGGACAGTCAGCATGGATTTGTGAAGGGAAGGTCTCACTAACTTGATTGAATTTTTTGAGGTGGGTCGATGAGGGTCACGCGTTTGATGTAGTCTACATGGATTTTAGCAAGGCTTTTGACAAGGTCCCACATGGCAGACTGGTCAAAAATGTAAAAGCCCATGGGATCCATGGGAAAGTGGCTAGTTGGATCCAAAATTGGTTCAGTGGCAGGAAGCAAAGGGTAATGGTCGACGGGTATTTTTGTGACTGGAAGGCTGTTTCCAGTGGGGTTCCGCAGGGCTCAGTACTAGATCCCTTGCTTTTTGTGGTATATATTAATGATTTAGACTTAAATGTAAGGAGCATGATCAAAAAGTTTGCAGATGATACAAAAATCGACTGTGTGGTTGATAGTGAGGAGGAAAGCTGTAGACTGCAGGAAGATATCAATGGACTGGTCAGGTGGGCAGAAAAGTGGCAAATGGAATTCAATCCAGAGAAGTGTGAGGTAATGCATTTGGGGAGGGCAAACAAGGCAAGGGAATACACAATAAATGGGAGGATACTGAGAGGTGTAGAGGAACAGAGGGACCTTGGAGTGCATTTCCACAGATCCCTGAAGGTAGCAGGACAGGTAGATAAGGTGGTTAAAAAGGTATACTGGATACTTTCCATTATCAGCCAAGGCATAGAATATAAGAGGTTATGCTAGAACTGTATACAACATTAGTTAGGCCACAGCTTGAATACAGTTCTGGTCACCACATTACAGGAAAGAGGTGATTGCAATAGAGAGAGTACAAAGGAGATTTACAAGGATGTTGCCAGGGCTGGAGAATTTTAGCTATGAGAAAAGATTGGATAGGCTGGGGTTGTTTTCTTTGGAATACAGGAGGCTGAGGGGAGATTTAATTGAGGTGTATAAAATTATGAGGGGACTAGATAGAGTGGATAGGAAGGAATTATTTCCCTTAGCAGAGGGGTCAGTGACCAGGGGGCATAGATTTAAAGTGATTGGTAGAAGGGTTAGAGGGGAGCTGAGGAGAAGTTTTTTCACCCAGAGGGTGGTGGGGGTCTGGAACTCACTGCTTGAAAGGGTGGTAGAGGCAGAAACCCTCAACTCATTTAAAAACTACTCAGATGTGCACGAAGTGCTGTAACCTACAGGGCTATGGACCAAGTGCTGGAAAGTGGGATTAACCTGGATAGCTCTTTTTCGACCAGCACAGACACAATGGACCGAACGGCCTCCTTCTTCCGTATCTTTCTATGATTCTATGATTCTCTCGGAAGGGTCCTTCGCAGCTGTTTCAGAAGCTGTCACAAGGATCACTTCGAACCTCTTTTCTAAATCAGAAGACACATATTTTATAAAAGCAAAAAACTGAATGCCCCTCAGACCTGTGCCTAAACTTAAGTTACACACAAGGATCCGAAACCCTTCCTGTTCATTGATGTTCACTCTCCAACCCATACCTCCTCAATTAGTCAGACAATAGAGGGGGCAATTTCACAAACTTACAATGATCTGAGACACCACTGTGGACAAGATGATCAGGTTGGGGTGGGGCTGCCAGTTTGATTTATGTTAGAGTCTTTTACCCTTCATGTACCCATGTATTCTCTCCTCCTCTATCCCCATGTATTCTCTCCCCCTCCATCCCCATGTATTCTCTTCCTCTCCATCCCCAAATATTCTCTCTCCCTCCATCCCCTTGTATTCTCTCCCTCTCCATCCCCAAATATTCTCTCCCCCTCCATCTCCTTGTATTCTCTCCCCCTCCATCCCCTTGTATTCTCTCCCCCTCCATCCCCATGTATTCTCTTCCTCTCCATCCCCAAATATTCTCTCTCCCTCCATCCCCTTGTATTCTCTCCCTCTCCATCCCCAAATATTCTCTCCCCCTCCATCTCCTTGTATTCTCTCCCCCTCCATCCCCATGTATTCTCTCCCCCTCCATCCCCTTGTATTCTCTCCCCCTCCATCCCCTTGTATTCTCTCCCCCTCCATCCCCAAATATTCTCTCCCCCTCCATCTCCTTGTATTCTCTCCCCCTCCATCTCCATGTATTCTCTCCCCCTCCATCCCCAAATATTCTCTCTCCCTCCATCTCCTTGTATTCTCTCTCCCTCCATCCCCTTGTATTCTCTCTCCCTCCATCCCCTTGTATTCTCTCTCCCTCCATCCCCTTGTATTCTCTCTCCCTCCATCTCCTTGTATTCTCTCTCCCTCCATCTCCTTGTATTCTCTCTCCCTCCATCCCCTTGTATTCTCTCCCTCTCCATCCCCAAATATTCTCTCTCCCTCCATCCCCATGTATTCTCTCTCCCTCCATCTCCTTGTATTCTCTCCCCCTCCATCTCCTTGTATTCTCTCCCCCTCCATCCCCTTGTATTCTCTCCCTCTCCATCCCCAAATATTCTCTCTCCCTCCATCCCCTTGTATTCTCTCCCCCTCCATCTCCTTGTATTCTCTCCCCCTCCATCTCCTTGTATTCTCTCCCCCTCCATCCCCTTGTATTCTCTCCCTCTCCATCCCCAAATATTCTCTCCCCCTCCATCCCCTTGTATTCTCTCCCCCTCCATCTCCTTGTATTCTCTCTCCCTCCATCTCCTTGTATTCTCTCCTCCTCCATCCCCAAATATTCTCTCTCCCTCCATCCCCTTGTATTCTCTCCCCCTCCATCCCCTTGTATTCTCTCTCCCTCCATCCCCTTGTATTCTCTCCTCCTCCATCCCCATGTATTCTCTCCCCCTCCATCTCCTTGTATTCTCTCCCCCTCCATCCCCTTGTATTCTCTCCCTCTCCATCCCCATGTATTCTCTCCCTCTCCATCCCCAAATATTCTCTCTCCCTCCATCCCCAAATATTCTCTCTCCCTCCATCCCCTTGTATTCTCTCCTCCTCCATCCCCTTGTAGTCTCTCCTCCTCCATCTCCTTGTATTCTCTCCCCCTTCATCCCCTTGTATTCTCTCCTCCTCCATCCCCTTGTATTCTCTCCCCCTTCCCTTCCCTTCCAGTCTTTCCCCTGGCATTCCCTAGTCCCGTTCATCTCCTTGCACACTCTCCCTCCTTCCATGACTTGTATTATCAATAGAGCATAATTGAACAGTGCAGATTACGAGGCGCTATGATGGAAATGTTTAAAATTATGAAAGGATGGGACAGGGCAGATAGAAGCGGAGTATTTCCAGTAGTAATGAGGGTCTAGAATGAGGGCTATAGGTACAAGATTAAACGTAAGAGATTTAGAACAGAGTGCAAGAGAAACTCCTTTACACAGAGGGTACTGAGGCTGTGAAATTCACTTTTAGGGTCAGTGATTGAGGCAGGAATTATGGCAACATTCGAGATTATATTAGATGGGCGGATGAAGGATAAAGGAATGAAATGATATGGGAAAAGGGTGGGTAAGTGTGATTAGAACTATTTGCTCACATGCAGGGTAAGTTCCAACAATGGACTGAATGGAAGGCACAGCCTGTTTCTGTATTGTAACTTCTATGTATTGTGGGAGATTTTTAATTATCCAAAAATAGACTGGGATAGGAAAAAGTTTTGTGATTTAAAAAATAATCACAAATATTTTTGCTGTATTTTCAGGACTGTTTTCTCTGCCACTGTGTTGCTGCTCCAACAAGGAAAGAACCGCTTGCCATGAGTTTTGGTAATAAAGCAGGGCAAGCAAGCTGTTTCCATATCTTCACACTCTTCCCTCAGAGGGGATGTGTGAAGTAATGTGAAGGATTCACAGGCTAATTAATAGTCTGACAGGCCATGATGTGAACACTTCTTCCATGGCCACAACCATCTTTATACCAGCCAATAGGGTGGCTTATCCTATACGATGAGAGCATTTTAAGGGGCTCCCACATCCCATACAATGGCAGGAGGTACCCATCAGAGGCAAGCATCCCTCCAGATTCAGAACCAGTTTCCATACACTAAGGCAGTCTAGAGCGGGGCTCGAACCCTGCATCTTCTGACTTAGAGGCACCCTGCATCTTCCTGCTCTATGTGGGAAATCAGGGACCCTTCCGGTGTCCCTGACGACCATGTGTGCGGGAAATGTATCCAGCTGCAGCTACTGACAACAAACCGCATTGTGGCACTGGAGCTGCGGATGGATTCATTAAGGAGCATTCGCGATGCTGAGAACATCGTGGATAGCACGTTTAGTGAGATGGTCACACCGCAGGTAAAGGTTGTACAGGCAGGAAGTAATTGGGTGACCACCAGGCAGAGTAAGAGGAGCAGGCAGGCAGTGCAGGGGTCCCCTGTGGCCGTCCCCCTCTCAAACAAATATACCGCTTTGGATATTGTTGAGGAGGATGACTTATCAGGGGAAGGCAGCAGCAGCCAACTTCCTGGCACCAGGGGTAGCTCTGCTGCACAGGCTGGGAGGAAAAAGAGTGGAAGAGCTATAGTGGTAGGGGATTCTATCGTAAGGGGAACAGACAGGCGTTTCTGTGGCCGTAAACGTGACTCCAGGATGGTTTGTTGCCTCCCTGGTGCCAGGGTCATGGATGTCACTGAGCGGCTTCAGGGCATTCTCAAGGGGGAGGGTGAGCAGGCAGAGGTCGTGGTCCACATTGGGACCAACGACATAGGTAGGAAGGGAGATGAGGTCCTGCATCAAGAATTTAGGGAGCAAGGTAGCAGATTAAAGAGCAGGACCTCAAAGGTTGTAATCTCTGGATTACTCCCAGTGCCACGGGCTAGTGAGTATAGAAATAGGAGGATAGAACAGATGAATGCGTGGCTAAAGAGTTGGTGCAGGAGGGAGGGTTTCAGTTTCCTGGATCACTGGGCCTGCTTCTGGGGAAGGTGGGACTTGTACAAGTCGGACGGGTTGCACCTGAACCAGAGCGGGACAAATATCCTTGCGGGGAGGTTTGCTAGCACTGTTGGGGGGGGTTTAAACTAACTTGGCAGGGGGATGGGATACAGAGTGGAGCTACAATAGGGGGTGATGTGCAGCCAAATATAGAGAAAAAAACAAGTCAGCTTGGAAGACAGGGCAAATATGTAAGGGCAAGGCTGGATGGCATCTATTTTAATGCAAGGAGTCTTGCAAATAAGGTGGATGAACTGAAGGTGTTGATAAACACATGGGAGTATGATATTGTTGCTGTCACAGAGACATGGTTGAGGGAGGGGCAAGACTGGCAGCTCAATATTCCGGGGTACAGAATCTTCAGGCGAGACAGAGGGGGAGGTATAAGAGGAGGGGGGGTCGCAATATTAATTAAAGAATCAATTACTGCCATAAGGAGGGATGATATATTAGCAGGTTCCTCTAATGAGGCCATATGGGTGGAGCTTAAAAACAAAAAGGGGGCAAGCACTTTGATGGGAGTGTACTATAGGCCCCCAAACAGTCAGGGGGAGATAGAGGAACAGATATGTAGGCAAATCTCAGAAAATTGTGCAAATAATAGGGTAATAATAGTGGGGGATTTCAACTTCCCCAATATTAACTGGGATACTCAGAGTGTAAAAGGCTTAGAGGGTACAAAATTCTTAACGTGCATCCAGGAGAGCTTTTTGAGCCAGCATGTAGAAAGTCCTACAAGAGAGGGGGCGGTACTGGACCTAATTCTAGGGAATGTGGCCGGCCAAGTGGAAGAAGTGCTAGTAGGTGAGCACTTTGGTGACAGTGACCATAATTCGGTGAGATTTAAGGTGGTCATGGAAAAGGACAGGGAGGGGCCGGAAATAAAGGTTCTAAATTGGGGGAAGGCCGATTTTAATAGGATAAGGCAGGATCTGGCCAAAATGGACTGGGATCAGTTGCTTGTAGGAAAATCCGCATCGGAGCAATGGGAGTCTTTCAGAAGGGAAAGACTCCCAACATGTTCCCGTAAAGGTCAAGGGTGGTTCCAAGAACTCCAGGGAACCTTGGATGTCAGGGGATATACGAGAATGGATTAGGAAAAAAAGGAGGGCTTTTGGCAGATACAAAAGGCTAAAGACGGAGGAAGCCCTAGAGGAGTACAAAAAGTGCAGGGGGATACTTAAAAAAGAAATTAGGAGATCAAGGAGGGGCCATGAAATAACACTGGCGAGCAAAATAAAGGAAAATCCTAAGATGTTTTATAAGTATATTAAGGGTAAGAGGATAACTAGGGAAAAAATAGGGCCCATTAGGGACAAAAATGGCAATGTGTGTGTGGAGCCGGAAGATGTAGGAGGGGTTCTAAATGAATTTTTTGCATCTGTTTTCACTATGGAGAAGGACGATGTAGACATAGAAATACGGCAGGGGGACTGTGATATACTCGAACATATTAACATCGAGCGGGAGGAGGTATTGGCGGTTTTAGCAGGCCTAAAAATGGATAAATCCCCAGGCCCGGACGAAATGTATCCCAGGCTACTGTGTGAGGCAAAGGAGGAGATTGCGGGGGCTCTAACACATATATTCAGAACCTCTCTGGCCACAGGGGATGTGCCAGAGGACTGGAGAACCGCTAATGTAGTACCATTATTCAAGAAGGGGAGTAGGGAAAAACCAGGGAACTACAGACCAGTGGTAGGAAAATTATTGGAAAAAATTGTGAAGGACAAAATTAGTCTCCACTTGGAGAAGCAAGGATTAATCAGGGATAGTCAACATGGCTTTGTCAAGGAAAGATCATGTCTGACTAATTTGATTGAATTTTTTGAGGGGGTGACTAGGCGTGTGGATGAGGGTAACGCAGTGGATGTGGTATACATGGATTTCAGTAAGGCCTTCGATAAAGTCCCGCACAGGAGACTGGTCAAGAAGGTACGAGCCCATGGAATCCAGGGTGCCTTGGCACTTTGGATACAAAACTGGCTTAGTGGCAGAAGGCAGAGGGTGATGGTCGAAGGTTGTTTTTGTGACTGGAAGCCTGTGGCCAGTGGGGTACCACAGGGATCGGTGCTGGGTCCCTTGCTGTTTGTGGTCTACATTAACGACTTGGATATGAATGTAAAAGGTATGATCAGTAAGTTCGCTGATGATACAAAAATTGGTAGGGTGGTAAATAGCGAGGAGGATAGCCTCAGTCTGCAGGACGATATAGATGGGTTGGTCAGATGGGCGGAACAGTGGCAAATGGAATTTAACCCAGAAAAGTGCGAGGTGATGCACTTTGGAGGGACTAACAAGGCAAGGGAATACACAATGAATGGGAGGACCCTAGGCAAGACAGAGGGTTAGAGGGATCTTGGTGTGCAAGTTCACAGATCCCTGAAGGCGGCGGAACAGGTAGATAAGGTGGTAAAGAAGGCATATGGGATACTTGCCTTTATTAGCCGAGGCATAGAATATAAGAGCAAGGAGGTTATGATGGAGCTGTATAAAACACTGGTTAGGCCACAGCTGGAGTACTGTGTGCAGTTCTGGTCGCCACACTACAGGAAGGATGTGATCGCTTTGGAGAGGGTGCAGAGGAGATTCACCAGGATGTTACCAGGGCTGGAGCGCTTCAGCTATGAAGAGAGACTGGGAAGATTGGGTTTGTTTTCCTTGGAGCAGAGGAGGCTGAGGGGGGACATGATTGAGGTGTACAAAATTATGAGGGGCACAGATAGGATGGATACTAAGGAGCTTTTTCCATTCGTTGAGGGTTCTATAACAAGGGGGCATAGATTCAAGGTAAAAGGCAGGAGGTTTAGAGGGGATTTGAGAAAGAACTTTTTCACCCAGAGGGTGGTTGGAGTCTGGAACTCACTGCCTGAAAGGGTTGTGGAGGCAGGAACCCTCACAACATTGAAGAAGCATTTGGATGAGCACTTGAAATGCCATAGCATACAAGGCTACGGACCAAATGCTGGAATATGGGATTAGAGTAGACAGGGCTTGATGGCCGGCGTGGACACGATGGGCCGAAGGGCCTCTATCCGTGCCGTATAACTCTATGACTCTATGACTCTAGGAATGCTACCCTCTAGGCCAAAGGCTCGCTCCCAGCAAGTGAGGTGATCCAGAAGTAAATCTGGGCAACAGTGGCCACAACATAATTAGGTGCACTTGGGTTAGACTTGATGGGCTGAATGGCCTGTTTCTAAGCTGTAACATTCCATGATTCTCTGGCCACGGCCAGCCCTGGTCCTGAAATACTAGCTGTTCTGCGAGAATAGTGATGTAACTCATCCAGTTTACAGCATTAGCCCCGGGGGCCCCCACGTGTGCTGACACTGAGACAGATGCTAAATAGATTGCATCTAATGCAGCTGAGCAATGAACGTTTACCCAATGTGTACTGCACATGAGTGTAAGGGGTGGGTTTGTGTCACCCAGCCCTGCTCCATCGAGCTTGTCTGAAAATAGCAGTAATTAGGATAATTGCTAGATTTTTTTTTCCCCTCATGTAATTGGTCTCAGGTAAAGCTTATCAGCCTGGCAGCTTGCAAAATTAAGATTCTTCCCATCTGCTCGATGAGCCCAGTGACTGATATACTAAAGAGGTGCTGCCTTTGTAGCCAGGGAATGAGAAGATCCTGGATCCGAGTGCATGATTCGCATTAAGCATGTGTCCGGGTATATAATCAGAGTGCAGTTACCTACTTGGACACCACATAGCTGTTTAAAAAAAGATTATTAATGTTAATGATGTTGTCTACTGAAAGATTCTATAACAAAACCTATCCATTTCATTTGTAGCATCAAATCAAACTGCTCCTCTTTCCAAACTTCTGTGAAGTTAAGCAAAACTGAGATTAACCACACCAGACTAAATAAGGTGCCAATAAAGCCGACCCATTTTTAGGGGGTTGGATATAAGGTGTAGGGGAAGTGTAATCCAAAAGAGCAGGGAACAATGCAGGGAAATATACAAGAAGAATAAAGCATATTAGGGATTTATAGTGGAACAGTTATATACAGATAATGGATATATGAGAGTGAGTTACACACTAGTCTTATCAAGGGCTTCAGATGGATTTATATGTGGAATAATGGACAGCCAGGTGTGAGTTCATAAAATCTTACAGCACAGGAGGAGGCAATTCGGCCCATCGTGCCTGTGCCAGCTCTTTGAAAGAGCTATCCAATGAGTCCCATTCCCCTGCTCATTCCCCAAAGTCCTGCAATTGTTTCTCCTTCAAGTCATTATCCAATTCCCTTTTGACGAGGTAAGCTCCGAAAGCTTGTGATTTTCAAATAAAACTGTTGGACTATAACCTGGTGTTGTAAGATTCCTTACATTTGTCCACCCCAGTCCATCACCGGCATCTCCACATCATCACTGTGACTGTCATTCCTTAATGGAATCCTCTGTCTCCACCAGCGAATCGAAGGAGTAAGTTCGCGCACTAAAACCCGGAAATCGTGAACTTGCTCCCGTTGGTTCGCTGGCAATTTGACAGCTGTGAATTAAAGGGGAATCGCAGACCATAATCATAGAAATCACTGAAAAATCGTAGGCTTGCCCATCTGGAAAGTAACTACTTACACCACCAAAAGGTACGCTGAAAAATACCAGGTCTGCGCTACTTTTTAAAAGCACGATGACTCTTAATGACTGCCAAACAACTAAAAATTAAATTTAAAAAATGTGGAGTCTCATATTACTCCTTGCTGTAATATTTTTTGGTCATTAAAAAAATTTTTAAAGATTAAAACAAAAAGTTACATTTTTTTTTAACTTTTCACTTCTATCTCTTTAATTTAATTAAATTACTTTACTTTGGCTTTTTATAAAAACAATTAAAATTTTTATTTATAATGACTTGCAGAATATTACTTTAAACGAATGAACTTTACTTGCCTGCTTGTGGGTGTGACTTCCCTTCCTGACAGATTCTGTGGGCGTGTCTTCCATTCTCACAGATATTTCCCATGCGAATCAACCCACACTGTCCAGAGGCTGGGTTGATGTCGCGCGTTTTTTGAAAACTTCCAAATCACGCAAGTCCACGCCGCGCAGCCCGCAGTGAGCAAACTCGTACATTGAATTCGCAGGAGCTGCAGCGAATGTTGCCACTCTGCTCTGAGTTACATTAGTAAGGTTACATTGCAGGCCCCCTAGTGGTGGGAGGGAAATAAAAGAGGAAACCTGTACATAAGATCTGTGAGATAAGTAGAAATGACAAAATTTGTTGTCCGAGGAGATTTTAATTACCCAGTAAAAGGAGAAAAATGAATTTTTTTAATTCATTCCCATTAGGATGTGGGCATCGCTGGCGAGGCCAGCATTTATTGCCCATCCCTAATTGCCCTTTGAGAAGGTGGTGGTGAGCCGCCTTCTTGAACCGCTGCAGTCCGTGTGGTGAAGGTTCTCCCACAGTGCTGTTAAGGAGGGAGTTCCAGGATTTTGACCCAGGGACGATGAAGGAACGGCGATATATTTCCAAGTCAGATGGTGTGTGACTTGGAGGGGAACATGCAGTTGGTGGTGTTCCCCTGCACCTGATGCCCTTTTCCTTCCAGGAAATTCCTGAATGGAAATTCCTGAAAAGTAGACGGGACTCCTTCCTCAAGCAGTGCATCAGAGTCAGCGGGAATCCATCTGCCTGTTTGTGCTGGCGTGAGGCCTGATCTAAATTTGGGTTCGGGGGCCTCATTTAAATGATTGTGGACGGCAAACAGGCGCCTCGCTGCAGTTCGCCGGTTGTGGGAGGGCGGGACATCGGCCGGCACCTGATGCTGACCCGGACAGCAGATCGGGGTCTTGGGGTGGGGAAGGGGGAGGCGATATCAGTGGGAGGTGGAGGAGGGGGGCCTCTAATGGGCCGAACGCTGGCCGGAGTTTTTTTTATGGGTCCATGAGGAAGCACTTGTTTTTGAGTGGCCCTTTAAGGATTGTTGGCTTGTACCTGAACTTTGCATTCGGGATCCTTCAACCAGAGTGGGATCCCAATTTGTATATTTAAGCAGCATTATGCTTGTGTCAGGCAGGTGGGCTGCTTGGACCTTTTGCAGGCCCGCCTGAGTATTGCATCACAGGGGTGAGTAAAGTGCTCCACACCCCACCCCACCCCACCAACCCCATTTTCAACTGCTGGCCACATGTTTTTTCAGGTGCAAAATGGGCAGCCTTGCTTTGAATTTCTACCCCACTGTTTCCAGTGATTGAAGTGGGGGGGGGTCCAGAACAAGGGGACAGGGATATAAGATTCATTCTCATTGATTTAGGACAGGGAGCAGGAGAAATACTTTTACACAGAGGGTTGTGAGGCCGTGGAATGTCCTGGCGGAGTTGGTGATTGAAGCAGTGAGCATGTCAACATTTCCAGAATAGATTGGGGGAACAGAGCAGGCGCATGAGATTAGGACTACTGCTCGTGTGGAGGAGAAACACGAGCACAGACTGGCTGGGCCGAACAGCCTATTTCCATGTTGTAATTTCTATGCGGTATGTAGGATAATGGATGGCCGGGGGGTGAGATACAGACTGGAATCTAATCAAGGGGTCCAGATGGTTTATATATATAGAATAATGGATACCCGAGAGTGATTTACAGGCTGGAATATAAGTGAGGGGTCCAGATGAATAAAAGAATAATGGTTACCTGGAAGTGATAGAGAAATAGTAATGTCGTCAAGGATTCAGGTGACATCACAGCCCCAAGGAGAAGATTAAGTAGTTTAAAACCATAATGTGAAACCTAAGATTACATTACGACCTTGAAGTCATCTGTCCCATCCTTTTCTTGTTGCTACAGTAATGGATTTTGAGATGGTTTCATTGAATTTTGAGGCTATCAGTGGTTGTCTGCTTGAATATTGTAAGTTGGTGCATTAAATGAGAGATCATAGTTGATCAAGAACTAATTTCCTGTTGATTGATAAATAATACAGCCAATATATATCATCAATAAAAATATGAATATAACATTGTTTTTTAAGTTTTAAAAGTGTCAGACTTGAATCAGTGAAATTGAGACTGTGGGAAAGAGCGACAGATGCATTCTGCACAGCCAGGCAAAAGCTGACAGTTCACTCACATCTGGTATCGTACAGCTGACGCATGGCTCGCCAATGTGTGTCTGTGTGTGTGTTGTAATCTGGGTCCGTTTATACCCATTACAGCAAAGCAGCTGATATTTGAGAGGATGGCAAGCTGTGTCGATGATGGAGGAGTCAGGGTGTCTTTGTTTCGCGTCGCAGATGTGGAGACGCAGCGTATAAATGGTCTGCACCTCCTTACAGATGGTGCATGTGACCTGTACACATTGCGTGCAGCTCCTGCTATGAGACCCATGTGTTACAGTATCTGTGCCAAAGCCAGCCATATCTTTTTAAAACCATTGTCAAAGCTGATAGCCACCTCACTCATGCCTGCCACCATATGCAAAATGGGGTTTTAAGTGGGATGAATACACACATATAATGTCATATCTAAATACAGTAAGCTACTAATAATTAATTAAACCACAAATGACACCAAAACAAGTTGCCAGAATGCTAATCAAATTTAAATAAAACACTATTTGTTGTGTCAGGTTCTGAACAACATTGCTGTGTCTTCTTAAGAAATTCCCTTTTTTCCCCTCCACCTCTTTCAAAGGTTTCGGCTCCTGCTGGGATTTGCTCTGGCAGGTATCAGGCTTCTTCCAGTATCTCACCTGAGTGGCCCATTCTTCCTGTAAATATCAGTGGGCCATTCGGCGGTGAAGGGGACATGGCAGCCAAACCTTACTAGGAATCAGAAGCATCTGACCTCCCCCCCCCCGACCCCCACCTTACCTAAACCAGGGGCGCTGAAGGCTGATTGTAGTGCAGCTCTGGTCATGATCAGCTAACTCAGCACAGACTAGAAATCAAACACGGGGCTTTCTGGCCTGTGGGGAGGTAAGTCCCACCTCTTAAAAGGTTTGCGATTTCTTGATTTTGAAGAGTTTTTACTTTCCGGCCAGGAATTTCTGCACCATGGTGAAAATTACAGGGGTAATTTTTTTGAAATCCTGGCCTTCCAGCAGGGAGCTGCACTGACGAGTCAGAGAATTGGGGCTATAATGCTCTAGCATTATCTCCTACCTGAGTGTGAGGCTTCTCGCTGGGAACACAGCAACATAGATTTACCCTTACAACACCAGACCTTTAGCACCAAAATCCGTTACGTTCTCCCTTCTCACTCCCTCTGAGAGCCAGGCTGTAGTTTGACAAGTGCCAACAGATCTCTGTCACATGGGCATTCTTTGTGTGTGACCCTAGACAATTGAGATCAGTTGGCAAATCGACTGTAAGGATTACATAGAATTAGAATTCACAGTACGGAAACGAGCCATTCAGCACCTTCCACGACCTCAAGACGTCCCAAAGTGCTTTACCGCCAATTAAGTATTTTTGAAGTGTAGTCACTGTTGTAATGTAGGAAACGCAGCAGCCAATTTGTGCACAGCAAGATCCCACAAACAGCAATGTGATCATGAGCAGATCATCTGTTTTTTAGTGATGTCAGTTAAGGGATAAATATTGGCCAGGACACTGGGGAGAACTCCCCTGCTCTTCTTCAAAATAGTGCCATGGGATCAATTACGTCCACCTGAGAGGGCAGACGGGGCCTCAGTTTAACGTCTCATCTGAAAGACGGCACCTCCAACAGTGCAGCACTCCCTCAGTACTGGCACTGAAGTGTCAGCCTAGATTTTGTGTTCAAGTCTCTGAAGTGGGACTTGAACTCACAACCTTCTGGCTTAGAGGGGAGAGTCTTACCCACTAAGCTACGGCTGACACGTATCATAATAGTTATAATAGCATTGATGGGCCGTACAAATAATGGGTTTTCTTGTTTAGGACATCCCTTATTACTGTGTTATGTTTGCTCGAGTTGTATACATTACAAGAAGTGAAAGAGATGCAGGGTATAACAGGGGCATTGTTGTGTTTTGCTGGTCCTCTCGCTCTCTGTTATTACAGGCAGTAAGCCTTAAACAAAGGAGCACAAAATCGTTTCCAGCATCCTTCTTTTATGCCCTTACCGATCTCTGGGATTAGGTTGCGGGCTGAATTTTCTTTCCCATTTTTTTGACAGCTAAAAATGTTTTAAAAATTTTTTTTGGTTGCGATGAAGCTTTGTGTTGCTACTTGAATATTTTAATTGATGTCATTTGACTAATGTTCTTTATTGACAAAAGTACAAAGTAATATGGGCCAAGTGCAGGCAATTGGGACTAGCTTAGTGGTACAAACTGGGCGACATGGACATGTTGGGCCGAAGGGCCTGTAAACTGCTATGATTCTATAATGTTGAACACTAGAAATTATACAACAACAACAACTTGCATTTATATAGCACCTTTAATGCAGTAAACCGTCTCAAGGGGCTTCACAGGAGCGATTATCAAACAAAATTTGACGCAGAGCCACATAAAGGAATCAAGGAATATGGGGATCGGGCGGGAAAGTGGAGTTGAGGTCAAAAAATCAGCCATGATCTATTGAAAGGCGGAGCAGGCTCGAAGGGCCGTATGGCCGACTCCTGCTATTTCTTATGTTGTCAAGTGACCATTACTCGGTCAAAGAGGTAGGTACAGCATGTCTGCATTCAGTCAATGCTTCTAATCACAAGGTCTATTGAAATAATAAAGTGTGTAATCTCCCTCGATGACAGGACACCACCCAAACATACAAACAGTGAATGGATAGCTGTAGAAATGAGCTTTTGACATTTCAGTGAGCCGTCAGACTGCATTTGAGGCTTTGACCAGACAATTTTTATGGTTTACTCAGTTAAAAAGTTGCAGAGGGGAACTAGAAATCTATAATCCAGTTTCTGAGCCAGAATAAAAACACAGAAGAGAACAAGAAGAAACTATACTGGAGAGTGAAGGAGGACATTCTCCCAGTAATACACAAGTGTGTTTAAAAACAATGAATTTAGGGATTTGTTAAAGTCAATGGGTACAGGGGAACATTGGGGTCTGAGATAGGAACCTTGTTTAAGAACCCTGAGTGATATTCACAGAAAGACAACTGATGATCTCATCCTAATGTTCAAATCCTTCCATAGCCTTACCCCTCCTTATCTCTGTAACCTCCACCAGCTCGAGATCTCTGCGTTCCTTCATTTTTGGCCACTTTTGCAACCCCATCTTCCTTCTTTCCACCATTGGCAGTCGTGCCGTCAGCTGTCTAGGCCCTAAGCTTCTGAGATCCCTCCTTAAACCTCTTTGCCTCTCCACCTCTCTCTCCTCCTTTAAAAACTCTGCTTACAATCTACCTCTTTGACCAAGCGTTTGGTCACCTGTCCGAATGTCTCCTCTTTTGGCTCGGCATCAATTTTTGTCTCATTACGCTCTTGTGAAACGCCTTGGGACCTTTTACTACCTTTAAAGTACAATATAAATGCAAGTTGTTGTAATGAAGGCCGAAAAAAATTCTTTAAGTTAAAAAGGAAATGCTGGAATTGAAACTGGGCCGAGCAGAGATACAACAAACTTCTTATCACATTTATATGAAATTCCTTTGTCCGGCATCTTAACAAAGGCTGCAACCTGTTGTTGCAAGTTTGCAGCAGTGCCAGTCACTCCTATAAGCGGTCTGAGCATCTGATGTTCAGGGGTGTGCCTGTACTGCTCAATATCTAACTGTATGATTGTGTAACCCAGGGGTGTAAAAACAGGATCACCTTGTGAGCTGAAATGAATAATCGTGTCATTCCCACATGTACTTCCTCAACCTCTCTAAACGTGGACCAAGCAAACACTTGGTGAAATGGGGCCGGTTATAAATTACTATGCTGCTTTATCTCACAGCACGCCAACATATCGAGCAACAGCTATGATTGGTTTCACTTATTTTAATCAGCACAATATAACTTTACGCAGCGAGTTGTTACGATCTGGAATGCACTGCCTGACAGGGTGGTGGAAGCAGATTCAAAAGGAACTTTCAAAAGGGAATTGGATGAATACTTCATGGGAAAAAAATTACAGGGCTATGGGGAAAGAAATGGGGACTGGGACTAAATGGATAGCTCTTTCAAAGAGCCGGAATAGGTATGATGGGCCTAATGGCCTCCTCCTGTGCTGTACCTATTATGATGCTATGAAAATAATGAAGAGGCTACACTTCCTCACATCATTGGATCGTCTTGCTTTACTTAAACAAAATAACTCCTAACTACGTTCCTCGACTCTAACCTTCTTGCAGCCTTTGCTGGACCTGACCGACTGTGTTTCTGTCTCTTGTTTTCTTAAATCTCCTACATTCACAGCCAAAAAGGAACCAAAGACTTCCCAACACCATGGATGCACAGCATTTATTGCTTGCTGAGAAAGGCTAACAAATTTCTTATTATTTACGGTCAATGGTGAAACAACATCAAAGCTAGCTCGTTAATATATTAATCACCTATCATCTCAGAGACTTTGAAAAAGAATGTGTGAAAACATTTTGCTTTAAAAACTCAACATTTTTAAAAGTAGCTTTTTTTCCAAAATCTTTTTTGTGGAAAAATGGTCAAAAAATCCCAAAGCATGACACCTGTTTATTTTACCAGTTTACACCAGCGCTAACCTGGTTATTTTACAAGATTACACCAAAGCTAACCGAGTTACTTTATAAGATTACACCAGCGCTAACCTGATTATTTTACTAGGTTACACCAGCGCTAACCTGGTTACTTTACAAAATTACATCAGCGCTAAACTGATTACTTTAGAACATAAGAACATAAGCAATAGGAGCAGGAGTAGTACATATATCCCCTCGAGCCTGTTCCGCCATTCAATAAGATCATGGCTGATCTTCTACCTCAACTCCACTTTCCCTTGATTCCCTTAGTGTCCAAATATCCATCGATCTCAGTCTTGAATATACTCAACGACTGATCATCCACAGCCCTCTTGGGTCGAGAATTCCAAAGATTCACAACCCTCTGAGTGAAGAAATTTTTCCTCATTTCAGTCCTAAATGGCCAACCCCTTATCCTGAGACTATGACCTCTAGTTCTAGTCTCTCCAGCCAGGGGAAACAACCTCTCAGCATCTACCCTGTCAAGCCCGCTAAGAAATTTACATGTTTCAATGAGATCACCTCTCATTCTTCTAAACAACAGAGAGTATAGGCCCATTCTACTCAATTTCCCCTCATAGGACAATCCCCCCATCCCAGGAATCAAACTAGTAAACCTTTGTTGCACCCCCTCTAAGGCAAGTATATCCTTCCTTAGGTAAGGAGACCAAAACTGTACACAGTACTCCAGGTGTGCTCTCACCAGAACTCTGTATAATTGCAGCAAGACCTCTTTACTCCTACACTCCAAACCCCTTGCAATAAAGGCTAACATACCATTTGCCTTCCTAATTGCTTGCAGTACCTGCATGTTAACTTTCTGTGATTCATATACAAGGACATCCAAATCCCTGTGACTGTCAACATAACTTAGTATCTCACCTTTTAAAAAATATTCTACTTTTCTATTCTTCCCACCAACGTGGATAATTTCACATTTCCCCACATTATACTCCACCTGCCACCTTCTCGCCCATTCACTTAACCTGTCTATATCCCTTTGGAGCCTCTTTGTGTCCTCCTCGTAGCTTACTTTCCCACCTTTTCTTTTATTTGTTCATGGGATGTGGGCGTCGCTGGCGAGGCCGGCATTTATTGCCCATCCATAATTGCCCTTCAGAAGGTGGTGGTGAGCCGCCTTCTTGAACCGCTGCAGTCCGTGTGGTGAAGGTTCTCCCACAGTGCTGTTAGGAAGGGAGTTCCAGGACTTTGACCCAGCGACGATGAAGGAACGGTGATATATTTCCAAGTCGGGATGGTGTGTGACTTGGAGGGGAACGTGCAGGTGGTGTTGTTCCCATGTACCTGCTGCCCTTGTCCTTCTAGGTGGTAGAGGTCGCGGGTTTGGGAGGTGCTGCCGAAGAAGCCTTGGCGAGTTGCTGCAGTGCATCCTGTGGATGGTACACACTGCAGCCACTGTGTGCCGGTGGTGAAGGGAGTGAATGTTTAGGGTGGTGGATGGGGTGCCAATCAAGCAGGCTGCTTTGTCCTGGATGGTGTTGAGCTTTTTGAGTGTTGTTGCAGCTGCACTCATCGAGGCAAGTGGAGAGTATTCCATCACGCTCCTGACTTGTGCCTTGTAGATTGTGGAAAGGCTTTGGGGAGTCAGGAGGTGAGTCACTCACCGCAGAATACCCAGCCTCTGACCTGCTCATGTAGCCACAGTATTTATATGGCTGGTCCAGTTAAGTTTCTGGTCAATGGTGACCCCCAGGATGTTGATGGTGGGGGATTCGGCGATGGTAATGCCGTTAAATGTCAAGGGGAGGTGGTTAGACTCTCTCTTGTTGGAGATGGTCATTGCCTGGCACTTGTCTGGCGTGAATGTTACTTGCCACTTAACCATCCAAGCCTGGATGTTGTCCAGGTCTTGCTGCATGCGGGCTCGGACTGCTTCATTATTTGAGGGGTCGCGAATGGAATTGAACACTGTGCAATCATCAGCGAACATCCCCATTTCTGATCTTATGATGGAGGGAAGGTCATTGATGAAGCAGCTGAAGATGGTTGGGCCTAGGACACTGCCCTGAGGAACGCCTGCAGCAATGCCCTGGGGCTGAGATGATTGGCCTCCATCAACCACTACCATCTTCCTTTGTGCTAGGTATGGCTCCAGCCACTGGAGAGTTTTCCCCCTGATTCCCATTGACTTCAACTTTACTAGGGCTCCTTGGTGCCACACTCAGTCAAATGCTGCCTTGAAGTCAAGGGCAGTCACTCTCATCTCACCTCTGGAATTCAGTTCTTTTGTCCACGTTTGGACCAAGGCTGTAATGAGGTTTGGAGCCGTGTGGTCCTGGCGGAACCCAAACTAAGCATCGGTGAGCAGGTTATTGGTGAGTAAGTGCCACTTGATAGCACTGTCGACGACACCTTCCATCACTTTGCTGATGATTGAGAGTAGACTGATGGGGCGGTAATTGGCCGGATTGGATTTGTCCTGCTTTTTGTGGACAGAACATACCTGGGCAATTTTCCACATTGTCGGGTAGATGCCAGTGTTGTAGCTGTACTGGAACAGCTTGGCTAGAGGCGCAGCTAGTTCTGGAGCACAAGCCTTCAGCACTACAGCCGGAATGTTGTCGGGGCCCATAGCCTTTGCTGTATCCAGTGCACTCAGCCTAGCTTTGTATCATCAGTAAACTTGGATACAAGTTCCTCTAAGTCATTGATATAGATTGTAATCAGCTGAGGCCCAAGCACTGATCCTTGTGGCACCCCACTAGTTACAGCCTGCCAACCTGAAAATGACCCATTTATTCCTGCTCTCTGTTTTCTGTCCGTTAACCAATCCTCAATCCATGCTCATAAACTATGCCCAATTCCATGAGCTCTAATCTTGTGTATCAACCTCTCGTGTGGCACCTTATCGAATGCCTTTTGAAAATCCAAATATACAGCATCCACTGGTTCCCTCTTATCTACCTGCTAGTTACATCCTCAAAAAACTCTAATTGATTTGTCAAACACGATTTCCCTTTCATAAAACTATGTTGACTCTGCCTAATCATATTATAATTTTCTAAGTGCTCTGTTACTATGTCCTTAATAATAGATTGTAACATTTTCCCTAATATTGATGTCAGGCTAACTGGCCTATAATTCCCTGTTTTCTCTCTCCCTCCTTTCTTGAACAGTGGTGTTACATTTGCTACCTTCCAATCCACAGGGACTGTTCCAGAATCTAGGGAATTCTGGAAGATCAAAACCACTATCTCTGCAGTCACCACTTTTAAAACCCTAGGATGTAGGCCTCCAGGTCCAGGGATTTGTCGGCTTTTAGTCCTGTTAATTTCTCTAGTACTTTTTCTTTACTCATCTTAATTACTTTAAGTTCCTCACTCTCATTAAACCTTTGGTTCCCCACTATTTCCAGTATGTTTTTTGTGTCTTCTACTGTGAAGACAGATACAAAATATTTGTTTACACGATTACACCTGCGCTAACCTAATTATTTTATCAGGATACGATGGCACGAGGCCATTTATTTTACCAGGTTACCACCTTTATGTTAAACAGATTAGCAGCTTTATTAAAATAGACAGAAAAATTGATATGAATGTGTAAATCTGTTCGTTACCCATATCACACCCTGCAACCTGAACCCCTCTGAGACAGAAAATTGAGGAATAAAACAGAAAAGTAAATTTAAAAATTAATAGACTAATACCAGTGCTAATGGCAGAAAAGATTGAAAACAACACACACACAATAAAACGTTATTGGAATCATTAAAGATGAAATGTTCAATGAGCGATACAGACGTGTCCTTAGCACTGAAGTAGATTAAATACTGTAGCACTGCAGCTGAAAAATTATCTTCACTCAAGGCAAGTTCCAAAGGAGCAGCATTCCCACAGTACTGGCACTGGAGTATTCGCCTAGTTTATGAGCTCAAGTTGAGTGGAGCTTGAACCCATGACCTTCTGACTCAGAGACATGAGTGTTGCCACTGACTGAATCAAGGCTGATACCTAGACTGCCAGAAACACCGAGCAGGTCTGCACCATGGTGGGATAAGTGCATGCACAAGCCCTGTGGGTCATTTGGAGAACAAGCCTTTTTTACATAAAATTTCATATAATTCACAGCACAGGAACAGGCCATTTGGCCCAACTGGTCCATGCTGGTGTTAATGCTCCACACGAGCCTCCTCCCATCTTACTTTATCTCACCCTCTCAGCATATACTTCTATTCCTTTCTCCCTCATGTGCTTATCTAGCAGCCCCTTAACTGCATCTACGCTATTCGCCTCAACTACTCCTTGTGGTAGTGAGTTCCATAATTTAACCATTCACTGGGTAAAGAAGTTTCTCCTCAATTCCTTATTGGATTTATTTGTGATTATCTTATATTTATGGCCCCTAATTATGGACTCCCCCACATCTTCTGTACGTCTACCCTTTTCTTTCTTTTTTTAAATTCGTTCACGGGATGTGGGCGTCGCTGGCGAGGCCAGCATTTATTGGCCATCCCTAATTGCCCTTGAGAAGGTGGTGGTGAGCCGCCTTCTTGAACCGCTGCAGTCCGTGTGGTGATGGTTCTCCCACAGTGCTGTTAGGAAGGGAGTTCCAGGATTTTGACCCAGCGACAATGAAGGAACGGCGATATATTTCCAAGTCGGGATGGTGTGTGACTTGGAGGGGAACGTGCAGGTGGTGTTGTTCCCATGCGCCTGCTGCTCTTGTCCTTCTAGGTGGTAGAGGTCGCGGGTTTGGGAGGTGCTGTCGAAGAAGCCTTGGCAAGTTGCTGCAGTGCTTGTGGTAAATGGAAGCAATGAAGCTAGTGATAAATTATGCTTCTTGGTTGTCAGATACTTCAGTGGTGAGAAGGAGGTACTGGATGCCATCATTGGCGGTACTCTGACAGCTGAAAACATCTTCTAGGAGATGTTTTTTTAAAAGTGATGGCCGGTGAAAGCCATTCCAGGGAAAAATTGTATTGAGTTTTGACCAGGAAATGTTGCAGTACAATTAGGGTCCAGGAGCTCCGAGGGGGCAATTTTAACCTAACCCGCCCATCGGGAAACTGACAGGATTGGATGCAATGCTGGTTCTACAGGCCGCCTGCTTCAACGGAGAGTAATATCGGGCGGGGTGTAAATCCAGCATACCATCCGATCCCGTGGGATTCCCGCCCGACGAGTGAGGTTAAAATTGCGCCCACACTGTTTCTACAGGATGACATTGAGACAATTCTCCTGTACATGCACTTAGTTGTCCATCATGTTACCCTGCGCGTTGGGGTGTCTGGAGGGGAAGCAAACAGTCTTAAGTGCAGTTTGTTACAGATTTGCGTTACTACTTCAAGTCCAGCACCAAAGGAACAGAGAGGCTCAGAGAGGTTGCAACATCCTGTGATGTGGAATTCAAGAAGGTTTTGAAGCACAGTGGCGTGACTGTGCCTCCGGCCGCTGTTGGAAGAATGCTACTGGAATTGAATGTTCACAGGTCCCATTTGAACTCTGTTAAGTTTCTTGGAAATAATGGAAAAGACTCGAAATCTAGCAGAGATGTTACATTGACGTCAATGCGGAGCTGCAAATGCTTTTCCTACATTGTAAACGTCACCATCCTCTTAATGCAAAAGTTTTTAATGGAGCTGTGATCAAGTGATATGCTGATAGGGTTAGGAGGCTCATGTGGAGCATAAACCGGTTGGGCTGAATGGTCTGTTTCTGTGCTGTAAATTCGATGTAATTCTATGTGAAATGTGCTGATCAGGAAAGCGATCTAAGGATTATCATGGATATGTCAATGAAACCATCAGCACAGTGTTCAGCTGCAGCAAAAATGACATTATAAGGTCCTGGATTGCAATGGCAGAGGGATAGAGTAGGTGTCATTGCCATGTACGGCGATGGTCAAATCCCGACTTGGAGCGTTGTGTGTAGTGGTGCTCACCTAATCATAGGAAGGATATTTTCTGAAGACATTGCACATGAGCTCCCTACAGGTGTAAATCTCTTAGAAAAGGATTTTTTGTCTGCCACCAAATATTGGACCTTCGTTATCACACTGTGTGCACAGGTGGGAACATTTTGCAGCTGGGCAAGCTGTGGGGCAATCTCATTGCTGTTAGTGGGATCTTGCTGTGCACAAAATGGCTGCCATGTTTCCCTACATTACAACAGTGACTATACTTGAAAAGCACTTCATTGGCTGTAAAGCGCTATGGGGCGTCCTGAGGCCGTGAAAAGTGCTGTATGAATGTAAATCTTCCTTCTTTCTATTATTTAAATTTTATTTTGCTCCCTTTGGTTCCCCTTCCCATATCTCACGGTATCTCGCTGATAAGAAGGCGAGTGTATTACTTGCTGTCAGGTCTTTGCTAACATATTTTTGTAACATGTTCTTCAGGTACTTACAAGAATGCCATAGAGTGGATTGTCCTCCAACTGTTTGTTTGCTTGTTCCTAGTGCCACTCCCAAACTGCCCTTCTAAGAATGGGAACTCGCCTTGAATGGAAAATGAGCATCCAGTGGCTTTGTTATAGCAACAGGCGGCTTTGCTCCATTAACCTGTTTTTTAGGAATATATATATATATATATACACAGCCCCAGAATTTGCTGAAAAAATAATGGTGTATGAACGACGCATGCCTAATTAATGGCGGGGAAGAGATACCCCGTGAATTGCGAATTGCCACAAGTGACCGGCCAATTTGGCGTTAGCTTCATGAAAATGGCATCTTGCTTTTAACCTCCCCGTGAATTTCATGAAGTTGATGCATTTGCACATTAATTGCCCAAGTTAAGTCTTGTAATTAACAGCGTAAGTACCCTTTTAACGACATGATAATTGTTAATGACTGCCAGTCAACCTCTCTTGCCCAGAAAGTGAGCAATTAAAATTGTGACGCCTCATTCCTTCAGGTTGTGAATTGTTATTGGAGATTTTTAAAATGTCAAATTAAAAATTTTTACATTTTTTTGTCTTATTTTTCCATTCTGTCTCTTTTTTTTCTCTCTCTCTTAATCCAATCTTTCTTTCCCCTTCTTTATTTCTCTTTCTGTACCTGATTTGACAATGACTCACCCTCCTTCTCAGTCCTTCCTCTGTTTATTTCTCAATCCTCAAATCTCATTGATTAAGGAATTACCTTGTTTGTCCCGTTGTTCACCAAGGTCCCAGAAGCCCCGTTCCCCTCACTGTGCCCGGTATTAGCCCGCACTTCCAGCAACTTTGTGGGTAAAAAATTTTAAAACCTAAACACGCACA
The DNA here is from genome assembly GCF_035084215.1 of Heptranchias perlo. Lineage (NCBI taxonomy): Eukaryota > Metazoa > Chordata > Chondrichthyes > Hexanchiformes > Hexanchidae > Heptranchias > Heptranchias perlo. The sequence continues at coordinate 74,588,342 of NC_090334.1, forward strand.
AACAAGTTTAATTAAGAGGGCAGGCCGCGAGATGCCCCACTCCAGCAAAATCTGGGCCATAGAAATACAGCAAGTTTTTGGAACAAGGAAAGGACATTTGACCCAACAAGTCTGCACTATTTTTGGTTGATCTCAATTGGACTTTTCTGTCTTCTTTCCCTGTCCCTCAATCTCCTCTTTCTCCAAAAGTTTATACTGTGGTTCCTTGGACACATTTACACCCCTTGTTACAGTAACCTTCCCTCGTAACTTAGTCCATAAGTCTATTATCCTTTGAGTGAAAATAGTTCTTCCTGAATTCCCTACATTATGCCCCTTCATTTCAAAAGGGGTAAATGCCCATTACCTTTTAAATATCCCAGACTGATTTATATTTGGTCCAAATTTCCATAAATGGATTTGCTCTGCTGTGCCCTTAATTGTTTCCCCAGCATCCGTTGTGACAAAAGTGGCCTGACTTCAAATCCTTACAAGTCAGAGAATGTCAGACAACTGATATTCCTTCACATTATCACCCTGCCTTCTATGATATCGGCCCCTTTGACTATTTACACTGGGGGAAAAAACCCACATATTCAAGGAGTTTGTAGTGGGAGATTTAACATAAAATCTATCTCCAAAACACATACTATATTCTAATATTGTTAAGGTAATGTCAAACTACCCATTTCTCCTCCTTTTCTTTCTTCTCTTAAGGCAATCTTTGACTTTGGTGCAATGTCACCCTCCAACGTAAATTGGGCCAAATCAGAAGCCTTTCCCCTTGAATAGATGCTGATTTTAGAAAGTCACCCAATTGCCTGGTGTATCTGGGGGATCAGTATTGCCGCTATTCAAATATGCTGCTGGATATTGTTATATTACGTTGACAAATTGCTCTCAACAAATAAAAGGAGGGGATTTGCTTCCATCGCTCTGCGAGGAAGCTGACTTCATTAAAATGAACGGCTTGTCATGCATTAGCAGCCTGCTCTCCGTCCTCCCTGTAGACATTCAACAAGAGATTAATAAGCATGTTTTCTGACTTTTAGTTGCATGGTAAGACTCTGAACGTTAGTTTAGTTACATTTCAATGACATAAATGGAGGAGAGGCCTCAGCCTCCCAGCACCACACAAGTATGATCCAACTTTCAAGATGCAATTTAACGCTTTCTGCATAAATCCACTAGAAGTGAAGCTTGGTTGAAGGAGGGGAGCCCTCAGGAGATTCCACTGAAGAAATTGTTTTACATTCACTCAATGTATTAAAACATACATATAACCATGTAATTTATGCCTCAGTGCCTAGTTGGGCAGAGATTTCTGCAAGCAGCAGAGGTGAAGCAACCCTGGGTTGCTGTGTTCTACTCTGACTTGACACCCTCCCAACACTAAGCATTTTCATTGCTGTACAAAGTGTTGTTATATTTACAATTATTTCTTTGTGGCTGTGGCTTTGTACTTGGTCATTTTTTGCAGAATAGTGCTAAGGTTTTCGTTTTCAGATTGTGGCTTGATGAAGCCACCCCGCCTCCGTGCCCCCCCCCCCCCGCACCCCATGGTCGAATAGGCCATTGAAAGGTCAAAATTGCATGTGTATATGAGCAACGCAACTTGGCCTCAAAAAGAACCAACCAACCAAGAAAAAATTTAAAATACACGGAAGGTTTTGTGGCTTCAATGAAACAAGACAATTTGAGGGTACGTTGAGTTCTTCCAGGAGGGAGCCACGCCCAGAGGGAACGCGGACTGGAAATAGGGCTTACAACACCGGTTCTCCAACCAGTGCTCCCTTCAAGCACAGCTTTGCAGTGAGAATACTGAACTTCAGTCTCTTTTTAGAAAAGGAAGAAACCCTCCCCCACAAATTGCCATTTTTAAAAATGAAGCATCAACAACATCAACAACTTGCATTTATTTTGCGCCTTTAATGTAGTAAAACGTCCCAAGGCGCTTCACAGGAGCGATTATCAAACAAAATTCGACACTGAGCCACATAAGGAGATATTAGGAGAGGTGACCAAAAGTTTGGTCAAAGAGGTAGGTTTTAAAGAGCGTCTTAAAGGGGGAGAGAGAGGGAATGAGGCGGAGAGGTTTAGGGAGGGAATTCCAGATCTTAGGGCCGAGGCAGCTGAAGGCATGGCCCCCAATGGTGGAGCGATGGAAATCGGGGATGCGCAAGAGGCCAGAACTGTAAGAGCACAGAGATCTCAGAGGGTTGTATGGCTGGAGGAGGTTACAGAGATTGGGAGGGGCGAGGCCACAGATGTCTCTTCTACCCTGCTCCAAATTGCCAGCACTGCATATGTCCATTAATTATACACCGAGTAGTGAAATGACTGAAATGCATTAGCTCTATGGTTTCATATATTTAAAGGGGCAATGCCGGGCGTATAAACCTGTATACTTCCAGTGGCTGAATGCACTATGTGGTGTGGTATTTAGCTACAGAGACCAGTAAAATCCCAGGTCTGGGCGCTGCTCTGTGTCAGGTTTATTATTCTCACTCGGGGCAGGGGTGGTGGGGGTGGGGGTGGAGGGGAGAGCCTATAATTGGTCTCTGTGGCTTTTTCAGGGTGGGGGGGTGAGTGGGTGGTATTGACTGCTCTATGTGGTGTAGCAGGAAGCCACACAGGACAGCAACATCCCAGGGTCTATCCTTGAATTGGTCTGAGTTAGCTGACCTCAGGTTGAGGCATTGGTGGAAGTCCTACAGTCAGCGTCAGAACAGCGTAACGGGAGGGGTGGGTGGGGGAAGCAGCTGGGATCGCTGCTTCTGGTCACCATCCAGTGATCCCTGATGGAAAGTACCTGAGCATGGATATTGAGTGAGGACAGAATCTGGCCTAGATTGTGACGCCCCCAGCCCCTCCCCTTGAACCCCCCCCCCCTCCCCCACGGTCAAACATCTTGCCAAGAATTACTTTCTTCAGGAAGGTACAAATAATGGGGAAAAAATGCAAACTAGTAATCATAGTGTAGAAATGTCCCCATCAGTATCACCATTAACTCACACACTCATTGTATGAGAAGAGGAGATACATAAATAACTATTAGAATCATAGAATCTTACAGCACAGAAGGAGGCCACTCAGCCGGCTCTTTGAAAGAGCTATGCAATTAGTCCCACTCTCCCCTGCTCTTTCACATTATTGATTCATAATTTTAGTAATTTTGAATAACTCATGAAGGCAGGAGCACACATTGTCCTGTTGTATTGTGCTGATTTATCTTCATACCCTTCTTAATGCTTTGTGAAAGTGGATACTGCTTTATTATGCAGCGGTGGCATCTCTCTTTGATTGGCAAAAAAAACCTATCAAAATAAAAATCAAAATTAAAAGAGCCAGAGGGGGAGATAACGAGAATTTTTTTTTTATGCAGCGAGTTGTTCTGATCTGCAATGCACTGCCTGAAAGGGTGGTGGAAGCAGATTCAATAGTAACTTTCAAAATTGGATATACAATTAACAAGGAAACATTTGCAGGGCGATGGGGAAAGAGTGGGGGTGGGGGGCACAGCGGGTTGACTATTTAGTTTGGTCTTTCAAAGAGCCGACGCAGGCACAATGGGCCAAATGGCCTCCTTCTTTGCTGTAAGATTCTATGAATCGATGAAAAAAACGCTTCGAAAGAGAAGTGAAGAGACGAACAAGTCTTGATAAAAGTGTTGATTGAAGTAAATGCCAATAATGTAACTTGAATATATTCCTTCCATCTTGACTGTGAGAGGTTACTTTGAGGCAGTGATGTTACATAAATCTGGTCAACTATTTACGATTTTGTAGCTGTTCCTGGAGATAATGTTGGAATTCTGTAAAACGCTTCCGTTTTCTTAAAATAGAGGAATTTTATCCCACAATGTTTGAACCAGGTACAGATCAGCCATGATCTAATTGAATGGCAGAACAGGCTCGAGGGGCTGAATGGCCTAATCCTGTTCCTACGTAACAGGGTCAGGAGTTCTCATCACCAGAGAGTTCTTAAGAGACGAAGAGTTCATGCAGTAACAAATCTTGTTTGATAACGCTCCTGTGAAGTGCCTTAGGACATTTTTACTACTTTAAAGGCGCTATATAAATGCAAGTTGTTGTTGTTCATGAATTAGAAGAGACTCTTGGACTGAATCAGAAGGTATTCTTACTAAGGATAGACTTACCATTATAGACCTGGGTGTGAGAGGCGAGCGGTTCACACATAAAATGGGAGAGGAGAGAGCAGGAGAGGACCTGGTGTGAGAGGCGAGAGGCCCACACATAAAACGGGAGAGGAGAGAGCAGGAGAGGACCTGGGTGTGAGAGGCGAGAGGCCCACACATAAAACGGGAGAGGAGAGAGGCAGGAGAGCACCTGGGTGTGAGAGGCGAGCGGTTCACACATAAAACGGGAGAGGAGAGAGGCAGGAGAGGACCTGGGTGTGAGAGGCGAGAGGCCCACACATAAAACAGGAGCGGAGAGATGGGCAGGAGAGGACCTGGGTGTGAGAGGCGAGAGGCCCACACATAAAGTGGGAACGGAGAGATGGGCAGGAGAGGACCTGGGTGTGAGAGGCGAGAGGCCCACACATAAAACAGGAGCGGAGAGAGGGGCAGGAGAGGACCTGGGTGTGAGAGGCGAGAGGCCCACACATAAAGTGGGAACGGAGAGAGGCAGGAGGGGACCTGGGAAATCAATAAAAAGGTCAAAAAGTGAAATCACAGCACAGCAGGTAGGTGATTGGCTGGTGAGTATTACCGTCTTTTTGCACTCCAAACTAGGGCAGCGGATTAAACTAAGAGCTGGGAAACTATAACTAGTACTTTATTAAATTAATATCTTAAAGTAGATAAACTAATTTGTTGATAAAACTAAAAATATTGAGTGAATAAAAACTTTATCTAATTAAATATATAAAATAAAGTTAGGTTGGGATGGCAGGGCAGGTGGTGTGTCGTAACTGCAGAATGTGGGATTTGTGGAGACCAGCGAGATGCCGAGCAAACACATCTGCAGTAAGTGTCTGCAACTCAAGGAACTTCGGCTCAGAGTTGTTGAGCTGGCGACCGAGCTGTAGACATTGCGATGCATCAGGGAGGGGGAGAGTTACCTGGACACTCTGATCTAGGAGACAGCCACATCCCTTAGGTTAAGTAGTAGCTTATGTACCTTCAGTGGTCAGGGACAGGAGGGTGTGACTGTGAGTCAGGCAGGTATGGGGACCCAGGATGCAGTGATGGAGGTGTTTCAGCCTTTAACTTTGTCCAACAGGTACGAGGTACTTGCTACCTCTGTGGATAAGAATAAAGACTGTAGGGAGGATGGGCAAATTGACCACGGCACCGTGGTACAGGAGGCCATTCAAGTGCGGGGAGCGAAACGAATGTGGTAGTGTTAGGAGATAGTATAGTCAGGGGATGGACACTGTTCTCTGCAGCTGCGGCCAGGAGTCCCGAAGGCTGTGTTGCCTGCCCGGTGCCAGGGTTAAGGACACCTCCTCGCGGCTGGAGGAGAACTCTGAGCGCGAGGGGGAGCATCCAGTTGTCGTGGTCCGCCCAGGAACCAACAACATAGGTAGAACTAGGAATGAGGTTCTGCTGAGGGAGTTTGAGGAGCTAGGGTCAAAATTAATAAGCAGAACCTCAAAGGTAATAATCTCTGGATTACTGCCTGAGGCAGGTGCAAATTGGCATAGGGACAAATAGACTAGAGAGTTAAATGCATGGCTCAAAGAGTGGTGTGGGAGACAGGGGTTTCAATTCATGGGGCACTGACACCAGTACTGGGAAAAGAGGGAGCTGTTCATTGGGACGGGCTCCACTTAAACCGGACTGGGACCAGTGTCCTGGTGAATCGGATAACTAGGGCAGTAGATAAGGCTTTAAACTAAAAAGATGGAGGGGAAGGTTCAGGTAAGGGTAAATTTATAATTCTAAAGAGAAAAGTCAAGGCTATAGAGCAGTGTAGTGATTTGGGTAAAGATAAGCAGAGTGTGTCAGGAAGGGACAGAGAGTTTAACGGTAATAGTGCATCAGTGAATGAGGTCAAATTAGGGAAAAATAGTATAAAATTAAAATTAAAGGCGCTTTATTTGAATGCATGAAGCATTCATAACAAGATAGATGAATTAATGGCACAAATAGAGATAAATGGATTTGATCTATTACTGAGACATGGTTGCAAGGTGACCAAGGTTGGGAACATCCCGGCTGTAGTGCTGAAAACTTGTGCTCCAGAATTAGCCGTGCCTCTAGCCAAGCTGTTCCAGTACAGCTACAACACAGGCATCTACCCGACAATGCGGAAAATTGCCCAGGTATGTCCTGTCCACAAAAAGCAGGACAAATCCAATCCGGCCAATTACCGCCCCATCAGTCTACTCTCAATCATCAGCAAAGTGATGGAAGGTGTCATCGACAGTGCTATCAAGCAGCACTTACTCACCAATAACCTGCTCACCGATACTCAGTTTGGGTTCCGCCAGGACCACTCCAGACCTCATTACAGCCTTGGTCCAAACATGGACAAAAGAGCTGAATTCCAGAGGTGAAGTGAGAGTGACTGCCCTTGACATCAGGGCAGCATTTGACCGACCAACATCCAGGCTTGGGCTGATAAGTGGCAAGTAACATTCGCACCAGACAAGTGCCAGGCAATGACCATCTCCAACAAGAGAGAGTCTAACCACCTCCCCTTGACATTCAATGGCATTACCATCGCCGAATCCCCCACAATCAACATCCCGGGGGCCACCATTGACCAGAAACTCAACTGGACCAGCCACATAAATACTGTGGCTCCAAGAGCAGGTCAGAGGCTGGGTATTCTGCGGTGACTCACCTCCTGACTCCCCAAAGCCTTTCCACCATCTACAAGGCACAAGTCAGGAGTGTGATGGAATACTCTCCACTTGCCTGGATGAGTGCAGCTGCAACAACACTCAAGAAGCTCGACACCATCCAGGGCAAAGCAGCCCGCTTGATTGGCACCCCATCCACCACCCTAAACATTCACTCCCTTCACCACCGGCGCACCGTGGCTGCAGTGTGTACCATCCACAGGATGCACTGCAGCAACTCGCCAAGGCTTCTTCAACAGCACCTCCCAAACCCGCGATTTCTACCACCTAGAAGGACAAGGGCAGCAGGCACATGGGAACACCACCACCTGCACGTCCCCCTCCAAGTCACACACCACCCCGACTTGGAAATATATCGCCGTTCCTTCATCATCGCTGGGTCAAAATCCTGGAACTCCCTACCTAACAGCACTGTGGGAGAACCTTCACCACACGGACTGCAACGGTTCAAGAAGGCGGCTCACCACCAGCTTCTCAAGGGCAATTAGGGATGGGCAATAAATGCTGGCCTCGCCAGCGACGCCCACATCCCATGAACAAATAAAAAAAACCTAATTATTCCAAGTTACTTGACTTTTCGAAAAGATAGACAAAATGGAAAAGGAGGGATGGGGCTAGCCCTGATAGTAAAGGATGACATAAAGACAATAGTGAGAAAGAATCACAACAACAACAACAGCAACAACAACTTGCATTTATTGAGGGCCTTTAACATAGTAAAACGTCTCAAAGTGCTTCACAGGAGCGATTGTCAAACAAAATTTGACACCGAGCCACATAAGAAGATATTAGCACAGGTGACCAAAAGCTTGGCCAAAGAGGTAAGTTTTAATGAGCATCTTAAAGGAGGAGAGAGAGGTGGAGAAGTTTAGGGAGGGAATTCTAGAGCTTAGGGTCTAGGCAGCTGAAGGCACAGCCGCCACTGGTGGAGCGATTAAAATTGGGGATGCGCAAGAGGCAAGAATTGGAGGAGCGCAGAGATCTCAGACGGTTGTAGGGCTGGAGGAGGTTACAGAGATAGGGAGGGGCGAGGCCATGGAGGGATTTGGAAACAAGGATGAGAATTTTAAAATCGAGGTGTTCCTGGACCGGGAGCAAATGTAGGTCAGCGACCACAGGGGTGATGGGAGAATGGGATTTGGTGCGAGTTAGGATATGACAAGCAGAGATTTGGATGAGCTCAAGTTTATGGAGGGTGGAAGATGGGCCTAGAGGTAACAAAGGCATGGATGAGGGTTTCAGCAGCACATGAGGTGAGGCAGGGGCAGAGATGGGCGATGTTACAGAGGTGGAAGTAGGCAGTCTTGGTGATGGAGTGGATATGTGGTCGGAAGTTCATCTCAGGTTCAAATAGGACTCCAAGATTGCGAATGGAAGATCAGGAAGTGGAATCAGTAAGGGTGGAGATAAGAAATAACAAGGGGCAGAAAACACTGGTGGGAGTTGTTTATAGGACCCTACCAGTATTTATGCTGTTGGACAGAGTATTCATCAAGAAATAAGAGGAGCTTGTAACAAAGGTAATGAGATAATGAGACATTAATCTTCATATAGACTGGGCAAATAAAATTGGCAAAAGTAGTTTGGAGGATGAGTTCATGGAATGCATTCGAGACAGTTTCCGAGAACAATACATCGTGGAACCAACCAGGGAACAGGTTACTTTAGATCTTGCCTTGTATAATGAGACTGGGTTACTTAGTAATCTCATAGTAAGGGGAAGAGTGATCATAATATGATAGAATTTCACATTGAGTTCAAGAGTGACGTACTTAAGTCCAAAACTAGAGTCTTAAAATTAAACAAAGCCAATTACATAGGTATGAGGGGTGAGTTGGCCATGGTTGGGAAATTAGATTAAAGGGTATGATGGTAGATAAGCAATGGCGAACATTTAAAGAAAAATGAATATACATTCCATTGAGGAATAAAAACTCTACGGGAAAAGTGATCCAACTGTGGCTAACTAAAGAAGTTAAGGATAGTATTAGATTAAAAGAGGCTTATAATGTTGCCAAGAAGAGTAGTAAGCCTGAGGATTGGGAAAGTTTTCGAAACCAATAAAGGATGACCAAAACATTGATAAAGAGGGATAAAATAGAATATGAGAGTAAACTAGCAAGAAATATAAGAACAACAATTGTAAGAGCTTCTACAAGTATGTAAAAAGGAAGAGAGTAGCAAAAGTAAACGTGGGACCCTCAGAGGCTGAGACAGGAGACAGTATAACGGGGAATAAGGAAATGGCAGAGATATTAAACAAATATTTTATATCTGTCTTCACCGTGGAAGACACAAAAAACATACCAGAAATAGTGGGGAACCAAGGGGAACAAGAATGAGGAACTTAGAGTAATTATTATTAATAAAGAAGTACTGGAGAAATTAATGCGACTAAAAGCTGACAAATCCCCTGGAACTGATGGTCTACATCCTAGGGTTCTAAAAGAGGTGGCTGCAGAGATAGTGGCTGCATTGGTTGTGATCTTCCAAAATTCCCTAGATTCTAGAACAGTCCCAGTGGATTGGAAGGTAGCAAATATAACCCCGCTATTCAAGAAAGAAGGGAAGAGAGAAAACAGGGAACGACAGGCCACTTAGCTTGACATCAGTCATCGGGAAAATGCTGGAATCTATTATTAAGGACATGGGTAACGGGGCACTGAGAAAATCATAATATGATTGGGCAGAGTCAACACGGTTTTATGAAAGGGAAATTGTGTGACAAATCTATTAGAGTTTTTTGAGGATGTAACTAATAGGGTAGATAAGAGGGAACCAGTGGATATAGTATATTTGGATTTTCAAAAGGCATTCGATAGGTGCTACATAAAAGGTTGTTACACAAGTTAAGAGCTCATGGGATTGGGAGTAATATATTCGCTTAGATAGAGGTTTGATTAACGGAGAGAAAACAGAGAGGACTAAGCGGGTCATTTTCAGGTTGGCAGGCTGTAACTAGAGGGGTGCTGCAAGGATCAGTGCTTGGGCCTCAGCTATTTACAATGTATATTAATGACTTAGATGAAGGGACTGAGTGTAATGTATCCAAGTTTGCTGACGATACAAAGCTAGGTGGGAAAGTAAGCTGTGAGGAGGACACAAATAATCTGCACTTTGGTATGAAGAAATAGAAAACCAGAATATTTTTTAATGGTGAGAAACTATTAAATGTTGGTGTTCAGAGGGATTTGCGTGTCCTTGTACACGAAACAAAGACAGTTAACGTGCAGGTACAGCAAGCAATTAGGAAGGCAAATGGTATGTTAGCCTTTATTACAAGGGGGTTGGAGAACAAGAGTAAGGAAGCCTTGCTGCAATTGTACAGAGGCTTTGGTGAGACCACACCTGGAGTATTGTGTACAGTTTTGGTCTCCTTATCAAAAGAAGGATATGCTTGCCTTAGAGGCGAAGCAATGGAGGTTAACTAGATTGATTCCTGGGATGAGAGGGTTGTCCTATGAGGAGAGGTTGAGTAGAATGGGTCCATACACTCTGGAATTTAGAAGAATGAGAGGTGATCTCATTGAAACATATAAGATTCTGAGGGGGCTTGACAGGGTAGATGCTGAGAGCCAGTTTCCCCCGGCTGGAGAGTCTAGAACTAGGAGTCTTAGTCTCAGGATAAGGGGTCGGCCATTTAGGACTGGGGTGAGGAGGAATTTCTTTACTCAGCGGGTTGTGAATCTTTGGAATTCTCTACCCCAGAGGGCTGTGGATGCTCAGTCATTGAGTACATTCAAGACTGAGATCGATAGATTTTTGGACTCAAGAGATATGGGGATCGGGCGGGAAAGTGGAGTTGAGGTCGAAGATCAGCCATGATCTTATTGAATGGCAGACCAATCCCGAGGGGCCGTATGGCCTACGCCTGCTCCTATTTCTTATGTTCTTATGTATAGACTTTCACACTGTATTTGCATTTATTTAGTACTTTTAGTTTTTGCTGATTATTGGGTTTTATATTGATATTTATTTGTAAATTAAGATAATAGTTGCTTTAGTTTGGAATCCTCCAGCCTGCGAGATTGCTCACAAAGTGTGAGACTGCGTTGAACTCAGTAGGCAGATTATTGGTTAATGTTCACCTTTGAGTATGCTACTTTGTCAGGGTAGAGGAGAGAAAACATTACAGCTTCCAGATCCTGGAGGAGACACTTGCTGAACTGCGCCACTGAATATAGCACAATCGATATAAAATATAAACAGCAATGGATGTACAAGCAGATTGATGTAATGTAGTGCTCAGTGATGATATGACATCACAGCGGGCTGTTGCCTTGTCAAAGAAATGTACTTTCCATTGCAATTTTCCAAAGTGCATTTGTATTTTGGTCGGCTTGATGTCTGATCTATGTGACAATCCAATCACCATGTTTAAGAGGCTCCAAACCAAGCAACTGAAAACTACTCAGCTGCAGTTTATATCTAGAATACATACTTCATCTCAGCAGGGACACACACCTGTCCAGAGAGCCCGACCTAACTCCTCCTCTCCCCATCCCTCCCGGATGATAGTCACTATTAGGTCATTAGACACCTGACGAGTGCGGGTTTAAGCTCTTGTTAGGTGGACAGCAGGTACCAGAACTCCTCCTCAGCATCATGCTGGGCAGCACAAGTCACCACGAAATGTGCGAGTGCATCCTCCTAAACACAGCATGAAGACACACCATACCCCATTAAATGATGTGTTCACCAGCTGAAGGTGTGGAGATTCAGCACCAGATGCTTATTCCTCTGTAACCCAATCATGAGAAATACCAAGCCCTGGATATATATATATATATATATATGGGCCCGCATTCTTATACGCAACCTCCAGGTAATGCCTTCCGGCAGCTGTTGGCCCAAGTCTCAGTTGCTCATTAGCCAGTCGACAGACATGAGGCAGCTTGTGTTGTGCCAGCCGCCTCGATGGTCTAGACATCTAAGTCCGGTCGTGCACACCTGGATTACTCACTTTTGGATTAACAGCTAGAGGGAACAATGCTTTGATGGGCCGGGCTGCAGGAATGCTGTGTACCAGGATCCTAGTGTGCTGATCAGGTAAGAGATATATAGTGAACAAATATCCACAGTTTTGAAAAAAATGGCAAAAAAAGCCTCTTGGTTGCATTAGGACAAGGATAGAGAAAGAGAATATAAATGAAGCTTTATCGTTACTTTTATTGGCCAGGCCCTTCTGGAATACAGGGTCCTTGTGCGCAAATTGGCTGCCGCATCTCCTACATTACAACAGTGACTACACTTCAAAAGTACTTCATTGGCTGTAAAGCAACGTGGGATGTCCTGAGGTTGTGAAAGGTACTGTATAAATGTAAGTTCTTTCCCTTCCTCCATTCCTTCCTTTCTTCCTTTCTTTCATTCTCCCTTCCTTCCTTCCTTCTTCGCAGTCTGCGTCAATGAAGCTGAAGGAGATTTTAAATTGTGCATGGTGTTTTCCACTCCAGTATCTTTACACACAGGTCTTTTATTGTACTCCTGAGGCTTTGCATGTCACTCAGGTCCTGTGGTGATATGGCAATGACGGACACTGTCGACATAATGATGCAGTCACGAACCTACGTATGGGTGTCTCAGATCAAAATTGACTGGTTATTGAAGCTAAGACGCCAGCACTAGTAGCAGCCTGAGCAGCTCTCTTTAGGGAAGGTGGAGATGGGCTAGAAAAGGTGGTGTAAAAAATACGCGTCTCATCTACACAGTTGCAGAAGCTACTGCTGGGACGCCATTCATTGTTGTATTCAAAATGGTAAAAAAAAACGGAACTCAATCATCATTGCAGCAGGGATTATTTGTATACTCATAAGGGGTCATTTTGATTTTAGGCAATAGTGTAAAACAGGTGATATTGATTCAGTCGCCCGTTACACATCTCTCCCAATTTTCATTTCCACTGACTTTAATAGCAATGAAAATGGGGAGAGATGTCCAACGGGTGGCTGAAGCGAAATCGCCCGTTTTACACCATTGCTCAAAGTCAAATTCTGCCCATAGACGGGGACCTGGAACTGGAGATGACGACCAATGCTCAGTCTTCTGTAAAGTAGCTGAGGGACATGACTGTTTACAGAAACCATCTTGAAAGCCCTCAATCAAAGCTTTACATACACCATCTTAGATCACTGATACAAGTCTCATTGTGAGTTCACTTAAGAGACTTAAAAAAAAAGCTCAGCCAAACCAACATGACCAGCACGCTGGAAGATGGAGATGAAGGTTTGGCGTTTTCTACAATGAATTCTACAATGTTTAGCACAACCATGGCAGTCTCAGGCATGTTCTGAAAGCAATACTGAAAATATCAACAGACAACTGAGAAGAAGCAGCATTTGATCGGCTGAGATGACAGTGCGCAATCACTGCCAATATTGCTGACTTTGAGCCCAATTAGAACCCAGTGTGTGACACCAAGCAACTGCCATGAAAACAGACCATTGGGTGAGCTTCTCTCTTCATGTTGTGACATGTGGTGCCATTCAAAAGGAAGGAAATTTACATGTCAATGCCTTCAAAGAGCAGTAAGATCTTAAGACATCTTGTTCATCACGCAGCAGTTTAGCCCCAGTGGGGAGGATTAAATGAATGTGGGAAAGAAAGAATGAGCTTGCATTTACATGGTGTATTTCATGTCCCCAGGACGTCCTAAAGCTCTTCATAGCCCGTTAATTACTTTTGAAGTCACCGTTGCAATGTAGGAAAACATGGCAGCCATTGTGCGAGGTCCCACAAATGAGATAAATGACCAGTTACTCTGTTTTCGGTGGTCTTCGAATAGTGCCATGGGATCATTTTACCTCCACCTGAGCAGGCAGACAGGGCCTCGGTGAAGCATCTTTTCCGAATGACAGCACCTCTAACAATGCAGCACTCCCTCGGTACTGCACTGGAGTGTCCGTCTAGATTATGTGGTCAAGCCCTGTAGTGGAGCCTGAACGTAGGTCCTCCTAACTCAGAGGTTAGAGTGCTACTCATCAGCTGAGTTGGCACCGTAAAGATAATAATAAACGGAGAATAATTGCTGAGTGGTCATCAGTCCATTAAGATGAGCCACCTGAACTGGTTATCTCTCTGTGGCTCTGCGCGGTCTTGGGCTGTAAACAGAACACATTTAGAAAGGTGAACTGCACCACCTGAACATCCCAAAAAGCACCCCTGTGCCCTGACCACCTCCCTCCCGGGGCCAGGACTTTAGAAATGAGCTAGTATGGTGTTTCTGCTAGCGGTACTCTTTGTGAGCTGAACTTTGAACTGCTATGTGCAAGGTATTACTGCGCCCCTCTGCAATTATGCCCTCTGACTTCTCTTGTATGAAGGAGTGTTGTGAGAAGGGATGAATGGTTCCTGTTTACTATCTCCCTGAAGGTGCAGGAACATTGACACTGGTGCCACATCTTCAATAGAGGAAGAGTGAGCATGTATACAAAAGCGGGTACATTTACCTCGGCACTTGTCCTGCTACTGGAAAACTTCTTCCTCGTGTGCTCCCAAGAATGATGGACCAAGAAGACTACATTTTCTGGCTTTGCTATCTCAACTGATGCATCTTGAACCTCTGTCTTAACAGGTGTGTGGACTTTAGTTCCAAAGAAGGCCCCCCCTCCCCCGGACATACATAAGAACATAAGAACATAAGAAATTGGAGCAGGAGTAGGCCAATCGGCCCCTCGAGCCTGCTCCGCCATTCAATAAGATCATGGCTGATCTGATCCCAACCACAAATCTAAAGAACACAAGAAGTCGGAGCAGGACCCGGCCACATAGCCCCTGGGCCCTCTCCGCCACCCACAGGGCATTGACCGATCCGAACTCAGCTTCATGTCCAATTTCCTGCCCGCTCCCCATAACCCCTAATTCCCTTTACTTCTAGGAAACTGTCTATTTCTGTTTTAAATTTATCTAATGATGTAGCTTCCACAGCTTCCTGGGGCAGCAAATTCCACAGACCTACCACCCTCTGAGTGAAGAAGTTTCTCCTCATCTCAGTTTTGAAAGAGCAGCCCCTTATTCTAAGATTATGCCCCCTAGTTCTAGTTTCACCCATCTTTGGGAACATCCTTACTGCATCCACCCGATCAAGACCCTTCACAATCTTATATGTTTCAATAAGATCGCCTCTCATTCTTCTGAACTCCAATGAGTAGAGTCCCAATCTACTCAACCTCTCCTCATATGTCCGCCCCCTCATCCCCGGGATTAACCGAGTGAACCTTCTTTGTACTGCCTCGAGAGCAAGTATGTCTTTTCTTAAGTATGGAGACCAAAACTGTATGCAGTATTCCAGGCGCGGTCTCACCAATACCTTATATAACTGCAGCAATACCTCCTTGTTTTTATATTCTATCCCCCTAGCAATAAAAGCCAACATTCCGTTGGCTTTCTTGATCACCTGCTGCACCTGCATACCAACTTTTTGATTTTCTTGCACTAGGACCCCCAGATCCCTTTGTACTGCAGTACTTTCCAGTCTCTCGCCATTAAGAAAATAACTTGCTCTCTGATTTTTCCTGCCAAAGTGCATAACCTCACATTTTCCAATATTATATTGCATCTGCCAAATCTCCGCCCACTCACCCAGCCTGTCTATATCCCCTTGCAGGTTTTTTATGTCCTCCTCACTCTCTACTTTCCCTCCCATCTTTGTATCATCTGCAAATTTTGATATGTTGCACTCGGTCCCCTCCTCCAAATCGTTAATATAGATTGTAAAGAGTTGGGGACCCAGCACCGACCCCTGTGGAACACCACTGGTTACTGGTTGCCAGTCCGAAAATGAACCATTTATCCCAACTCTCTGCTTCCTGTTCGATAACCAATCCTCCACCCATGCCAGAATATTACCCCCAATCCCGTGATTTTTTATCTTAAGTAATAATTTTTTATGTGGCACCTTGTCGAATGCCTTCTGGAAGTCTAAATACACTACGTCCACTGGTTCCCCTTTATCCACCCTATACGTTATATCCTCGAAGAACTCAAGCAAATTTGTCAGACATGACTTCCCCTTCATAAAGCCATGCTGACTTTGTCCTATTAAATTATGCTTATCTAAATGTTCCGTTACTGTCTCCTTAATAATAGACTCCAAAATTTTACCCACCACAGATGTTAAGCTAACTGGCCTATAATTTCCAGCCTTCTGCCTACTACCCTTTTTAAATAACGGTGTTACATTAGCAGTTTTCCAATCTGCCGGGACCTCTCCTGAGTCCAGGGAATTTTGGAAAACTATCACCAAAGCATCCACAATCCCTACTGCCACTTCCCTCAAGACCCTAGGATGGAAGCCATCAGGTCCAGGGGATTTATCCGCCTTGAGTCCCATTATTTTACTGAGTACCATCTCCTGAGTGATTTTAATCGTATTTAGCTCCTCCCCCCCGAGAGTCCCCTGTTTGTCCAGTGTTGGGATATTCTTAGTGTCCTCTACTGTAAAGACTGAAACAAAATATTTGTTCAGCATTTTTGCCATCTCCATGTTTCCCACCATTAATTTCCCGGTCTCATCCTCTAAGGGACCTACGTTTGCCTTAGCCACCCTTTTTCTTTTTATATAACTATAGAAACTCTTGCTATCTGTTTTTATATTTTTTGCTAATTTCTTTTCATAATCTAACTTCCCTTTCTTAATCAATCCTTTAGTTACTTTTTGCTGTCTTTTGAAGAATTCCCAATCTTCTATCCTCCCACTAAGTTTGGCTACCTTATATGTCCTTGTTTTTACCTCCAAGGAATTGGGCGTTAGACTCTGGAGTTTCCCCCATTGGTATCATTGCACACACTTTAGCGGTGAGACAACGCTCAATCTCCACCCAGCTGCTACACTCCTTCAATAGTATGAAGCTCCAATTTTATGGTGAGCAGCAGCCCTTTAAAAGCTGCTGACTCACCCAAATTTACATCTCCCAGCCAGAGGCTTTTTCATGTGCAGTGAACATGCGTAAATGATAGAGGTCTTTGCCTCACAAGATTGAGGAAGGCCAGCCTTCTCGTGCCTGTTGCCGCAGCTCTCAGCTGGCAAATTTTTGGACTTGCAAAATCATTGTGAATTTGTACCGCTTTAGATACTTACGTGCCATTTCCACTGATTGCTATAAAATATGTAAGCAATTTTTTTCACAGTTAGGACCTTATGCAGATTTACAGCCTTGCAGATGGGTAAATGAGCACACACACGCATGTGAGAAGCACTGAGGAAAAATAAGCTATGAGCACATCAAGCGTGTTTCAAATATCAACGTTATTAATGGTCTTCAGGCAGCTGTCACGGTGTGAAATTGGTTTTTATGTGACTGCTTTTCTAGAATCTTACATGTATAAATCCTTTGTCTTTCTCCCTCCTTGTGAACCAGGGTATGATTAACTTCTCAGTTCCCTCTGTAAGGCCAGTTGAAGAAGCTTTTCATTTAATTTATTTAATTTCACTATTGATTTTATCTAAAGTTTGTTCGATTGTCTTCCCCTGCTATTGATAAATGTTCTGAGCTATGCCATTCGGGTTAAGGCTAAGTAGATCAAGAATGTACCAGGTTCACTCCCTGGCTTGTGTTGTTAGCTCATCCCTGGGGAAACTACAATTAACTTCAGTACCTCAGGGCAACTGGGGGAGTGGGGGGGGGGAGCGGGGAAATCTGGTGAGTGGTATCTGGTGACTCCGGCTGAAAAATTGGTTGAGCTGGTTAGGCTGGGCTGTGATGTCCCTATGATCTAATGGTTTGCCAACACTCACTGTCTAGGCTCACAGAGTGACTTGGAAAAAGTACTGGAGGTCAGCTGATACTAGGAAGAGGTGTTCCCTTCCAGGACGCTGGGGGCGGGGACGGGGGCAGATTTGGCCAGTTCAAATCCCACCGTGGCAACTTGAGAACTTGAATTTAGTTTAAAAATTCTGGAAAAGTGAATTGGATTCTCATAAAAACCCAACTGGTTCATTCATGTCCTTCAGGGAAGGAAACCTTCTCTGGCCTATATGTACCTCCAAACCTACACAAATGTGGTTGACTCTTAACTGGTACATTAATCTCAGTGGTGGGCAAATTGTTGGAAAAAATTCTGAGGGACACTATTAATCGTCGTTTAGAAAGGCACGGATTAATGAAAGACAGTCAGCATGGATTTGTTAAGGGAAGGTCGTGTCTGACTAACTTGATTGAATTTTTTGAGGCGATAACAAGGAGGGGCGATGAAGGTAGCCCGTTTGATGTAGTCTACATGGATTTTAGCAAGGCTTTTGACAACGTCCCACTTGGCAGGCTGGTCAGAAAAGTAAAAGCCCATGGGATCCAAGGGAAAGTGGCAAGTTGGATCCAGAATTGGCTCAGTGGCAGGAAGCAAAGGGTAATGGTCGACGGGTGTTTTTGTGACAGGAAGGCTGTTTCCAATGAGGTTATGCAGGGCTCAGTACTAGATCCCTTGCTTTTTGTGGTATATATCAATGATTTTGACTTAAATGTAAGGGGCATGATCAAGAAGTTTGCAGATGATACAAAAGTTGGCTGTGTGGTCGATAGTGAGGAGGAAAGCTGTAGACTGCAGGAAGATATCAATGGACTGGTCAGTTGGGCAGAAAAGTGGCAAATGGAATTCATTCTGGAGAAGTGTGAGGTAATGCATTTGGGGAGGGCAAACAAGGCAAGGGAATACACAATAAATGGGAGGATACTGAGAGGTGTAAAGGAACAGAGAGGCCTTGGAGTGCATGTCCACAGATCCCTGAAGGTAGCAGGACAGGTAGATAAGGTGGTTAAACAGGCATATGGGATACTTTCCTTTATTAGCCAAGGCATAGAATATAAGATCAGGGAGGTAATGCTAGAATTGTATAAAACACTGGTTAGGCTACAGCTTAAGTATTGCGTGCAGTTCTGGTCACCACATGACAGGAA
This sequence comes from Heptranchias perlo, assembly GCF_035084215.1. Classification (NCBI taxonomy): domain Eukaryota; kingdom Metazoa; phylum Chordata; class Chondrichthyes; order Hexanchiformes; family Hexanchidae; genus Heptranchias; species Heptranchias perlo. The sequence continues at coordinate 74,607,043 of NC_090334.1, forward strand.
AGATGTGATTGCACTAGAGAGGGTACAGAGGAGATTTATGAGGATGTTGCCAGGAGTGGAGAATATTAGGTATGAGGAAAGATTTAATAGGCTGGGGTTGTTTTCTTTGAAACAGAGGAGGCTGAGGGGAGATTTAATTGAGGTGTATAAAATTATGAGGGGTCTAGATAGAGTGGATAGGAAAAACCTATTTCCCTTAGCAGAGGGGTCAATAACCAGGGGGCATAGATTTAAAGTAATTGATAGAAGGATTAGAGGGGAGTTGAGGAGAAATTTTTTCACCCAGAGGGTGGTGGGGGTCACTGCCTGAAAGGGCGGTAGAGGCAGAAACCCTCATCGTATTTAAAAAGTGCATTTGGAATGCCATAACCTACAAGGCTATGGACCAAGAGCTGGAAAGTGGGTTTAAGCTGGATAGCTCTTTTTTGGCCGGCATGGACCTGATGGGCTGAATGGCCTCCTTCTGTGCCATAAATTTCTAAGATTCTATGATTAAAAGAAGTTAGAGAAGAGATAACAGAGGCACTATTATATATATATATATATATATTATATATATATATATATAAATATTCACTAGAAAAGGGAATAGTGCTAGAGGACTGGCGGACAGTTAATGTGATTCCTATATTTCAAAAGGGAGATAGAACCAGTCCAGGGAACTATAGACCAATTAGCTCAACGTCGGTGGTAGGAAAGATAATGGAATCTTTACACAAAGATGAAATAGAAAAACATCTAGAAACTGAATATATAATAAAGAATAGTCAGCACGGATTTCGAAAGGGAAGGTCATGCTTGACCAACTTTATTGAATTCTTTGAAGAAATAACAGAAAGAGAAGACCAGGATAATGCAGTAGATGTAATATATTTAGATTTTCAAAAGGCCTTTGATAAGGTACTACATAGTAAACTCATGACTAAGGTCAAAGCATGTGGAGTCAGGGGACAAGTAGCAGAATGGACAGCAAGCTGGTTACAAAGCAGAAAACAGAGAGTAGGGGTTACGGGTAGTTACTCAGACTGGCAAAAGGTGGGAAATGGTGTTCCACAAGGATCGATGCTGGGACCACTGTTGTTCACCATTTACATAAATGATTTGGACTCGGGAATCGGATGTACAATTTCAAAATTTGCAATGATACCAAATTGGGGGGTATAGTTAATACCAAGGAGAGCTGCGTCAAAATACAGGAAGACATTAATAAACTTACAGAATGGGCATGTAATTGTCAAATTAATTTCAGTATAGATAAGTATGAGGTGGTACATTTTGGCAGAAAGAATAAGGAGGCCACATACTCCTTAGAAAATAAGAGTCTAAATAGGGTAAAGGAGCAGAAGAATCTGGGGGTACAGATACACAAATCACTAAAAGTAGTGACGCAGGTTAATAAGGCCACAAAAAAAAAGCAAACAAAGCACTGGGGTTCATTTCTAAATGGATAGAATTGGAAAGCAGAGAAGTTATGTTAAATTTATATAGCACCTTGGTTAGACCACATTTGGAGCACTGTGAACAGTTCTGGTCTCCATATTATAACAAAGATATAGAGGCACTGGAGAAGGAGCAAAAATGATTTACCAGGTTGATACCAGAACTGAGAGGTTATACCTATCAGGAAAGATTGAGCAGTCTGGGGCTCTTTTCTCTAGAAAAGAGAAGACTGAGGGATGACCTGATAGAGGTGTTTAAGATTATGAAAGGGTTTGATAGGGTAGACGTGGAGAAGATGTTTCCACTTGCAAGGCAGACCAGAACTAGGGGCCATAAATATAAGAAATCACTAATAAATCCAACAGGGAATTCAGGAGAAACTTCTTTGCCCAGAGACTGGTTAGAATGTGAAACTTGCTACCACAAGGAGTAGTTGAGGCGACTAGCATAAATGCATTTAAGGGGAAGCTAGATAAGCACATGAGGGAGAAAGGAATAGAAGGATATGCTGATAGGGTTAGATGAAGTAGAGATGGAGAAAGCTCGTGTGGAGCATAAACACCAGCATGGACCAGTTAGGCCAAATGGCCTGTTTCTGTGCTGTACGTTCTATGTAATTCTATGTAATTAACTCCACTCTTAAGTGGCCTAGCAAGCCACTCAGTCAAATCGAACTGCTACAAAGAATACTACAAGGACTGCAGAGGTTGAAGAAGGCAGTCCACCACCACCTTCTCAGGGCAGCTAAGGATGGGCAATAAATGCTGGCGTTGCCAGCAACTCCCACATCCCGAGAATACATTTTTTAAAGAGGCTGAAAGGCAAAGGGGACTAAGATGTGACAGGCAAAACTGAAACCCATGGCGCACATATATAAGTCCACATACAAGTAATGGAACAGCCCTACACTCGACTGGTGCTAAAGTGGAGGTGGTTGCAAAATAGATAGCAATCAGTGTTAATCTGATTGATTGTGCCTGCCTTCTGCTGCATGGTAATTGGAGGTGTCCCTGTAGCAGTTCATATCGCTCTCCTCTGCCTCTCTGCTGACATGAACTCTGTGACGACGGGACCCCATGGTCACTTCCAGGTAAGTATGACAGAGCCTGCAGACATGGTTGGCTGCGAGTGCAGCCAATCAGCGTACGCTGCCTGTTGGGAAACCTTGTGTGCCTGAAAGCATGACATATTGTGATTTGGGTTGTCCCAAGGAAGCATCCAACATTATGATTGGTAATCATCTGCTGTCCTACCTTCCTTTGGGAAGAAGAGCAGGTACATGCACTAACTATGCGTGTGATGCAGGTTCACCTCTGACTGCAGACACGAGTATGAAGGTCCAGGAGGGTACAGGCCGCAGAGCATCGTTTGTGCAGCCTGACCCACCTGGTGTCCCTCCGTAGGTCCCCCTCCTCCTGCAGAGACCTCAGAGCTTTTAACGTCGCCGTGAACAAGAAGACAGGCCGATTTAACATCTCATCGAAGGACGGCACCTTTAGCCGGGTAGCACTCCCCCGGTACTGCACTGGGAGTGTCAGCCTAGATTATTTGCTCAAGTCTCTGGAGTGGGGCTCAAAACCACAACCTTCTAACGAGCTTATGACCAATTGAGCCAAACTGACACCAACAGTAGAGTTCAATGACGACCCAGCAACAAAAAATAAAATACATGATCTTTGACGAGCGCAGGAAATAACTGTTTATAATGATATTTAATAGCTTAATCTAAATGATAGAGTACTATATTGAAATGGTGTACTATACCATGAGCAGCCTTGCTTGAATACTGCAGGAAACACCTCATGATTTAGGTGTCTTTGCAACAAAACAGCATCGCAGGTAGCCCAGAATCATGATTTCTATTTGATGGGATCTGTTGACCCTTGTTTGACCCATTCACTTTTTCCCACCTAACTCATGCCTTGTGGTGAGTGGCCTCCACCAATTTAGTCCTCCTACCCGCTCACTTTTTTTTTTTGCTTATTATTGAGATGATTCCCCTTTAAAAGATGACCATACTGTGAAAGTCCCTCTGCAGTCATGCCTAAATGTTGTAAAATTGTTCGAATGTAAATGAACTCTCCCATGGCTTAGTGGTAAAGTCATTGCCTTGGGTAGTAGTGTGCTTTTTGCAAATCGCAATCCTCATTTCCACTCTTTCACTGCTATAATATGACTGTATTAGCATTACGCAGACACTGGCATGGTATTCATTTCTTTGTTTACCCATAACATGAATTTATCCTCCAGCTCTCCTTTTCTACTATAATAAATTAAACAGGTCACTTCAGCAAACTAGGTTTTTCTCCCTCTCTCCTTTAGTGTATCTCATCTGCTTTTCATTTTTAGCTAAAGAAAGAACCTGCATTTATATAGCGCCTTTCACGACCTCAGGATGTCCCGAAGCGCTTTGCAGCCCATGAAGTACTTTTTGAAGTGTAGTCATTGTTGTAATGTCGGAAACACGCTACCAATTTGCTCACAGCAAGGTCCCACAAACAGCAATGACCAGATAGTCTGTTTTAGTGATGTTGGTTGAGGGATAAATATTGGCCAGGATACCGGGGGAGAGCACCCCTGCTCTTCTACGGTGTGCCATGGGACCTTTCACGTCTACCTGAGAGAGCAGACAGGCCCTTGGTTTAACATCTCATCCGAAAGATGGCACCTCCGACTGTGCAGCAAACCCTCAGTACTGCACTGGAGTGTCAGCTGGGATTATGGGCTCAAATCTCATGAACCTGCGACATTTTGACCCAGAGTGGGACAGTGCTACCACTGAGGCACGGCTGACACTGTCATTTATGACCCACACCCCAATCATACAATTCCTTCTCCAAACATAGCCGTATATGTTTCGAAGTTCAAAGCAGAGGCAAGAATATTATTGGAGGGAGAGTCCCTGGGACACTCTCCAGCACCTCCCTGGACTCTTGACTGTAATGTAAAGTTGTTGTCCTCTCCGTATTGATTCAGAAAAAGTTTAACAGACTGCTCTTTCTGTGTTTTTTTGGGGGGTTTGATGGCGTCACCCTGACCTTAAACTGTCTGAGGGCTTTGCAGACTTTGCAGAAATAAACTCAGTGCTGAGACCGAGCCGCTTTCCACCAGCTAAACTGCAAATTAATCTTTTAAAAGCTGTAATTAAGAGAGTCAGTCAGTAAACTTGCAAAGATTAAGTGCTTTGCCACTCAAGGCACTGGTTTCTATTGATTTGTGAGGTACACTCCACCGTTCATTACAGGCTAAGCAATGGAAAATAATCACTGCAGAACTTCACTGTAAGTGAGTTGTAATTTCATTATAACAGGAGTGTTGTTTCTCAAAGTGATTTGGAATGCGTTCAATTTAAATAGCGTTATCTACGTATCTGAGTTACTCCAAATGTGTACCCTATATCGATTTAAAGGGTGGTCTCGATTTTAAAATTCTCATCCTTGTTTTTGAATTCCTCCATGGCCCCTCACTATCTTTGTAATCTCCTCCAGCCCTTCATCCCTCCGAGATCTCTGCGTTCCTTCAATTCAGGCCTCTTGCGCATCCCCAATCTTCATCGCTCCACCATTGGCGGCCGTGCCTTCAGCTGCCTAGGCCCTAAACTCTGGAATTCCCTTCCTAAACCTCTCTGCCTCTATAGCTCTCCTCCTTTAAGACGCTCCTTAAAACCTACCTCTTTGACCAAGCTTTTGGTCGCCTTTCTTAATATCTCCTTATGTGGTTCAGTGTCAAATTTTGTTTGATATTCGTTCCTGTGAAGCGCTTTGGGACATTTTACTACATTAAAGGTGCTGTATAAATGCAAGTTGTTGTCGCTGTTGTTGGGCAGAACTTTCCATGCCATCAATGGGGGGGGGGCCTCACACACAACGGGCAACTTATCGTAAAATGGCAGGTGCTATGCCTGTGATTTCCATCCGGGCAGCGTACACTAATTCTCCGTTAAGCTGCTCACTGTGTGTGAGGCCCTGTCAGTGGCACATGGTCTTTGGAAGCTTCGCCCCCGCCATCATCATTTTCTAATTTGTGACGTTAGTTTTTTTTTTACCCTGACAAAGAACGCTCCGAAAAGATTGGAATTAAAATTGGCGATTCCCAATATTTACATTCCTGTACCTGGGTAGGCTTTCTCGACTACCCAGGCATCTTTGTGGCGGGGTTGGAACTAGTTGTAAAGAAACTGAAAAATTAAACTCAGCCTCCAGCAAGTAACGAGTATCCTAATGCCTCCACTTCCCATCTTTCTTATAATCATTTGGACCTATTATGATTCTTCCCTACTCCACTGGCTAGCAGTTTATCTATATTCTTACTCCTTATGTCTTTTTTCTACCTGCAGTGTTCGGGCTTATAAAACTCATAAGCAATGTAAGGGACAAGAAAAGTCCATTTTGCAGAAAGAAAGCGAGAAAGAAAGCAAGCAAGCATGGCATTTATAAAGCACCTTTCATGACCTCAGGATGTCCCAAAGTGCTTTACAGTTGATTAAGTTCTTTTGAAGTGTAGTCACTGTTGTATTGCAGGCAACGAGACAGCCAATTTGCGCACAGCAAACAGCAATGAGATAATGACCAGATAATCTGTTTTAGTGATGTTGGTTGAGGGATAAATATTGGTCAGGACACCAGGAAGTACTCCCCTGCTCTTCGTCGAAATAGTGCCATGGGGTCTTTTACGTCCACCTGAGAGGGCAGACGACGCTCTCAACCCTCAGTTGAACCTCAACCCTCGTTACGTACTGAATTCGATCTGAGCAAATCCCTGGTTTCAGTCCACTTTTACCCTGCTCCTTCATGATGTGGACTGTTAGTAATGGGAACAGCCACTCAGACCTACATGAAATCCTGTTTTGCCGACCCACTGGTAACAAACTAACGTTTCGCGAAAATAGGGAAATTCTTGGTTTGCTTTCTTCGGCCCAATGAGGAGTTCAAATGTGACGTGCAGGTAGACAAAAAATGGGGAGAGAAAAATAAATGGGAAGTTATGGAAGTTTAACAAATAGAGGCAGCGATGAAGATTTAAAGTGTTTTTGGGAGCCTCCCAATAGTGATATCACTGTGTTGACACAGGCAATGACTGAGTATCAAGTGGTGCCTCTGTCAGTGAAAGAATTAAAACCGTATCGATAGATTGCGCCTGGAACATGAGAATACTGCCAATAGGTTAATGTCAAAGAAATTGTTATTTATAATGTCCAGTCAGCTTGCATTGACCTTTCAGTCAACCTTACTCTGGCACACAGAGACACAAACCCCATTTGTTTTATAGTAATAGCCAGGAAAAAGACATTCCCTTTTCCCATGAGGCCAGCACAGAGACAATGTGGAGAATAGGATTTTTGCCAGAGTTTATTTTCGTGACATTTTTGAAGTGGCTTGCTTTACCAAATTAAGGAAAGGAACGCTTCCCTCCCCATCTCCAGTATTTCTTGCTGGGTGTAGAGCATGTGTGTTGTTAATGTCTGTATCCGCTGTCTAGACTGCAAGCTGATGCAACGGGATACTGCACTTATCTTCAATTTATTGTAAGGACAGAAGTGTCAAAAGAAACAAACAGTAAAATAATGTAGGCAGTGCTAGCAGGAGTTTCCATAGTGAGAGGAGCAGACAGCCGCTTCTGTAACCATAAACCTGAGTCTAGAATGATGTGTTGCCTCTCAGACGCAAGAGTAAAGGACGTAATGAAGCTCTTGAAGTTGGGGGGGTGGGGGTGGGGCATGTGGAGGGGTGGAATCAGCTGCAAACCACAGTCTATGTCAGAACCCACATTGTTGGGAAGAACAGGATTCAGATCCTGAAAGAAGAGTTACATGAAGAAATAGCGCCTCAAAGAAAGAAAGAAATAACTTCCATTTATATAGCGCCTTTCATGACCTCGGGACATTCTAAGGCGCTTTACAGCCAATGAAGTACTTTTGAAGTGTAGTCACTGTAGGAATCTCAGGATTTCCACACGTACCCATACACTAGCCAGTATAGCAGCAGCCAAATTAAGGGGGTAAACACATGACTAGAGATTTGACATAAGAGAGATGGGTTTAAATTCCTGGTTCATTGGGACCAGTCCTGGGACAGGTTCGAGCTGTACCACTAGGACAGCCAAAGGCTGCACAGAGTTGGGGCCAATCTCTCCAAGGGGAGGTTGACTTGAGTTGTGGGGGAGGGTTTAAATTAGTATGGCGGGGGTAGGGAAAAGCAAGAGAGTAGAGTAGGCAAGTTGGATGGGATTGTAAGCATTGGGTGTAAAGGGAATGAGGTAAAAAGGGTGAAAGAGGATAAGCAGGACAAGATAATAAAAAGGGCAAAGGCAAGAACATAAACAGCCAATCCAAGGAATTAAAATTAAAATATGCATATATTAATGCATAGAGTATTAGAAATAAAATTGGGGAACTAAGTCATTGATTACAATAAAACATCATAACATTATAACAATAACTGGAACATGGCTGCAGCTGGGACAGGATTGGCAATTAAATATACCTGTGTATAAAACTTTCAGGAGTGGTAGGGAAGGGAGATGGGATAATGGAATCAGTTCGAAACAGTGTCTGTTTTTCGGGTGCTACTCAGACTACTAAGACCCCAATATTGCGGCGGGAAGTGCGATGCTTGACATATTGAGTAAGGACAGGAAGTATATAAATAAGCGGCCTAACGCCTGTTTGAGGTCCCCTCTCCAAGATTGGTTTGTCCTGAGAGAACCAGCGCCATCACTCTCAGGGAAACCAAGCCTAAGGATCACCCACTAAGTCCAACCAAGAAAGTAACTAACTTACCTGAACGTGGAACCGGGAGGAGCAGGAGTTCTCCCCTCAAACCCACATTAAAGGCCCCCTCCAGTGCCCCGCTCCCAACACCGACCCCCCATCTCCTGACCCCAACCTCCGATCTCCCGACCCCGACTTCTGATCTCCCAGCTCCGACTCCCGCTCTCCCGGCCCCGACTCCCGCTCTCCCGGCCCCGACTCCTGATTTCTCTCCCTCAACTCCCGATCCCCCCTCCCTCAGCTCCCGATCTCCAGACTCCCGAACCCCCTCCCTCGACTCCCGACCCCCCCTCCCTCCGTTCTCCCAACTCTCAATCCCCCTCCCCTGACTCCCAATCTCCCGGCCCGGACTCGCAATCCCCCAACTCCCGATCTCCTGACTCCCGATTTCCTGGCCTTGACTCCTCATCCCTGGCCCCTGCTATTCTCAGACCCCCGACCACCTGAGGCCTGATCCCTGGTCCCCGATTCTCGGAGCCCTGATTTTTGACTGCCCGGCCTCGCCTTGGACTTTGACCGTTCAGTGTAGATTATAAAAATAAAAGCCGGGATAACTATAGAGAATGTAGGAAAGTGGCAAAGAGTGAAATTAGAAAGACTAAGAGGGAATTAAGAGAGAAAATGCATTTTGGAAATTAAGATATGGGGAAGAACGTAGGTTTCCCATTTTGAAGAAACTCCCATTTTGAATATAAGAAACTGAGAAGCAAGGAAAGTTGTGAAATACAGGGGCAATTGAGTTTAAATCCTTAAATCGCACTCACTGTCTCAGGGACGAGGCCCTGAGGCGCACCCACATATAATGAGCCCTTAAATGTTTAGAAAGGGGGAAGAATCCCCCATTCTCCAGACGTTTAAATTGAGTTGAGGTGAGTTTACAAAGTGCCTAAGGTCTTGTGGATCCCCTGAGCACTTTGTAAACCAGCTTTAGAATCATAGAATGGTTACAGCACAGAAGGAGACCATTCAGCCCATCAAGCCCGTGCCAGCTCTATGTAAGAGCAATCCAGTTAATCTCATTCCCCTTCTCTTTCCCTGAAGCTCTGTAACTTTTTTTCCCTTCAAGTATTTATCCAATTCCTTTTTGAAAGTCAAGATTGAATCTGCTTCCACCGTCCTTTCAGGCAACACATTCCAGATCATAACGACTCGCTGCGTAAAAATAGAATTAACACCAGACCGGATTTACACTCCATGTGGTCTCACACCAAAGCACTGTAAGACCTCCCCCCGCCACACGCCTCTTGCTTTGCTCCAGAGTTAGGTTACTCTGAATTTACACTGCCAGTTTATCATCACTTCCCATCGATGCTAAATTTGTAGTTTGTCCTGCTTCAAACAATTTACTTGAAAATCTGGATCGTACACTCTGATTTCCCCACTTTCTCACGTATTCTCCTCTCTCACATTTCCCTCCCTGCCCATTTCATTCCTCCCTCTCCCTGTCCCATTATCTCCCTTTCTTACTATTTTTCCTATCTTTACTATTTTTACTTTTCCTATTTTTACTATTTCCCCCTATTCTGTCTGAGGACGTAAGTGGTACAAGCTGGCATCTAGTCTGACAGTGTTGTCTGAAGCACAAACGAAGAACCCCAAAGTAGGAAGGACACTATAGAACCTGTTGTGAACAAGAAACATCATTATATTGCTCACTTGATCTATACTGGATATACTTCCACTTCTGTTTCCTTTGGTGCTCTGTCCATACCAACTTGCTGCAATATTGGTGCCTCAGTCCTATGGCACCCGTGATCTGCAAGTGATCTCTCTGGTTTATCTCCAACCAGTGAAAGTGTGAGATCTTCTATGTTAGGTGAGTGCTCGTGCTTATGGCCAGTACCGTACATACATGCAGGTGTTTCAGCCCCTGTGCTTGTACAGTAGTGCTTGGTGTTTGTGTTTGGTTGTGTGGTGTCAGTAATCTTGGACTCATGTTCAGGTGTGGAAAACTTTACAAAACTTAAGAGCCAGAAAAAGAACTTGTATACTAACAAAGAGCCACAGTATTAAATATAACAGACTGTGAACCCGATATTTATGGGGAGGCGAGAAGGGAGCTGGAGAACTTTTAGCGGCCGGCAAACCCGGAAATGCCAGGAGAGCGGAGGTTTAACGGCAGGACCTCATTTGAAATTTCTTTCTCCGTTTCCGGCTGCCGGCCAGATTGAGAGGCTGGCTGTCAGGCGGGAAGGCATGCAGCACAAGGCTGGAGAAGAGGGAGGAAAGGAGGGAAGGGGAGATCATGGCGAGGGGCGTTGGTGGGGTGGGGAGGAGATCGGCCGGGGAAGAGATCACGCTGGGAAGAAGATCGCCGTTGGGGAAAGAGATCATGGGGAGAGGAGATCGTTGGCGGGGGGGGGGGGGGGGAAGAGTTCACGGGGGGTGGGGGGGGCGAGATTGCGGGGGGGAAAGAGGTCGTGGGTCGGCCTGGAGATCGCGGGGGGGTCGTCAGATCGTGGGGAGGGAGGCCGATCGCGGGCAGGTTAGCTTGAAGGGCCGGGGGGAAGCACTCCTGCTCCTCCTGGCCCACAAGCAGTGCTACAAAAAGCATTTGCCTGCTGGATCCGGCCATTCTCGCCTCCCTTCAGCTGCCGGGTTTCCCGAGCCCTGGGATGCCCAGCTCACAGCCATTAAACCCAAATGGCTTCTAAAATTTGAGGCAAACTACCTCATTTACATATTTAAATAACTGACCTGCCTCTCGAGGGCAGGTTACTCGCCCCGTCTCCCAACCCGTCCTGATTAAACCGGAAGTCGGCGTGTTCGAGACGGGTTGGGGTCAGGTTTCAGATTTTTAAGAATTTAAATGCCCCCCCTCCCCCCCACCCCTCTCCCGCCCATCCTGGGAGGTTAAAATCCCCCCCCCCCCCATATGTTTCTTGATGCTCTGACACAAAGTGCCTTTTGACACGCCCTGCTTCAATCTATTTACTTTTACACCCCGTAGTGCAAAATAAAACTAAGATGACTAGCAATCTTAAAAAGACAAGTCTAAGGGCATTGTGTCTTAATGAGCGGAGCATTCGCAATAAGCTAGATGAATTAACAGCGCAGATAGATATTAACGGTTATGATATAGTTGTGATTACGGAGACATGGCTGCAGGGTGACCAAGGATGGGAACTGAACATCCAGGGGTATTTAATATTTAGGAAGGACAGGCAAAAAGGGAAAGGAGGTGGGGTAGCGTTGTTAGTAAAGGAGGAAATCAATGCAATAGTGAGGAAGGATATTGGCTCGGAAAATCACGATGTGGAATCTGTATGGGTGGAGCTAAGAAACATCAAGGGGCAGAAAACGTTGGTGGGGGTTGTCTATAGGCCCCCAAACAGTAGTGGAGATGTAGGGGAGGGCATTAAACAGGAAATTGGAGACGCATGTAAGAAGGGTACAGCTATAATCATGGGTGACTTTAATCTACATATAGATTGGTCAAACCAAATTAGCAATAATACTGTGGGGGAGGAATTCCTGGAGTGCGTATGTGATGGTTTTCGAGACCAAAACGTTGAGGAACCAACTAGAGAACAGACGATCCTAGACTGGGTATTGAGCAATGAGAAAGGATTAATTAACAATCTTGTTGTGCGGGGTCCCTTAGTGAAGAGCGACCATGACATGATAGAATTCCTCATTAAGATGGAGAGTGAAGTAGTTGAATCTGAAACTGGAGTCCTGAAGCTAAATAAAGGAAATTACAAAAGTATGAGGTACGAGTTGGCTATGATAGATTGAGGAACTTTAATAAAAGGGATGACGGTGGATAGGCAATGGCTAATATTGAAAGAACGTGTGCAGGAATTACAACAATTATTCATTCCTGTCTGGCGCAAAAATAAAACAGGAAAGGTGGCTCAACCGTGGCTTACAAATGAAATTAGGGATAGTATTAGATCCAAAGAGGAAACATATAAAATTGCCAGAAAAAGCAGCAAGCCTGAGGATTGGAAGCAGTTCAGAATTCAGCAAAGGAGGACAAAGAGATTGATTAAGAGGGGAAAAATAGAGTATGAGAGTAAACTAGCAGGGAACATAAAAACTGACTGTAAAAGCTTCTATAAATATGTCAAGAGAAAAAGATTAGTGAAGACAAATGTAGGTCCCTTACAGTCAGAAATGGGGGAAAATTTTTTTTATTCGTTCATGGGATGTGGGCGTCGCTGGCAGGGCCAGAATTTATTGCCCATCCCTAATTGCCTTTGAGAAGATGGTGGTGAGATAGGCCACTTCAGAGGGCATTTAAGAATCAACAAGATTGCTTTGGGTCTGGAGTCACATAAAGGCCAGACCGGGTAAGGACAGCAGGTTTCCTTCCCTAAAGGACATTAGTGAAGCAGATGGGTTTTTATGACAATCTGGTAGTTTCATGGCCACAACAGGACACAAATAACCTTCCAGAAATGTTAGGGAACCAAGGGTCAGGTTAGAAGGAGGAACTGAAGGAAACCAGTATTAGTATAAGGAAAGGGCATACAAAAAGGCAAAAAATGGCACAGATCCTGGCGAATGGGAAAGATACAAAGATCAACAAAGGGTCACAAAACAGATAGTAAGGGCTACAAAGAAAGAGTATGAAAAGAAACTTGCAAGGGATATCAAAACCAATATGAAGAACTTTTATAGTTATATTAGGAAAAAGAGGGTGGTCAGGAGCAGTGTTGGCCCCTTAAAAACTGAAAGTGGGGATATTGTCATTGACAATGGGGAAATGGCGGACATGTTGAACGATTACTTTGCGTCAGTATTTACAGTAGAAAAAGAGGATAGCATGCCGGAAATCCCAAGAAAACTAATATTGAATTGGGGACAGAGACTCGATAAAATTAACATAAGTAAAGCAACAGTAATGAAGAAAATAATAGCACTAAAGAGTGACAAATCCCCAGGACCAGATGGTTTCCATCCCAGGGTTTTAAAGGAAGTAGGTGAGCACATTGCAGATGCCCTAACTATAATCTTTCAAAGTTCTCTAGATTCAGGAATTGCCCCTCTAGATTGGAAAATTGCACATGTCACTCCGCTTTTTAAGAAAGGAGAGAGAGGGAAACCAGGGAATTATAGACCAGTTAGCCTAACATCTGTTGTGGGGAAAATGCTGGAGTCTATAATTAAGGATAGGGTGACTGAATACCTCGAGAATTTTCAGTTAATCAGAGAGAGCCAGCATGGATTTGTGAAAGGTAGTTCGTGCCTGACAAACCTGATTGAATTTTTTGAAGAGTTGACTAAAGTAGTGGACAGGGGAATGTCAATGGATGTTATTTATATGGACTTTCAGAAGGCATTTGATAAAGTCCCACATAAGAGACTTAGCTAAGATAGAAGCCCATGGAATCGAGGGAAAAGTATGGACTTGGTTAGGAAGTTGGCTGAGCGAAAGGCGACAGAGTGTAGGGATAATGGGTAAGTACTCACATTGGCAGGATGTGACTAGTGGAGTCCCGCAGGGATCTGTCTTGGGACCTCAATTATTCACAATATTTATTTACGACTTAGATGAATGCATAGAAAGTCTCATATCTAAGTTTGCCGATGACACAAAGATTGGTGGCATTGTCAGCAGTGTAGATGAAAACATAAAATTACAAAGGGATATTGATAGATTAGGTGAATGGGCAAAACTGTGGCAAATGGAATTCAATGTAGACAAATGTGAGGTCATCCACTTTGGATCAAAAAAGGATAGAACAGGGTACTTTCTTAATGGTAAAAAGTTAAAAACAGTGGATGTCCAAAGGAACATAGGGGTTCAGGTACATAGTTCATTGAAGTGTCATGAACAGGTGCAGAAAATAATCAATAAGGCTAATGGAATGCTGGCCTTTATATCTAGAGGACTAAAGTACAAGGGGACAGAAGTTATGCTGCAGCTATACAAAACCCTGGTTCGACCACCTGGAGTACTGTGAGCAGTTCTGGGCACCTCACCTTCGGAAGGACATATTGGCCTTGGAGGGAGTGCAGCATACGTTTACTGGAATGATACCCAGACTTCAAGGGTTAAGTTACGAGAAGAGATTACACAAATTGGGGTTGTATTCTCTAGAGTTTCGAAGGTTAAGGGGTGATCTGATCGAAGTTTATAAGATATTAAGGGGAACAGATAGGGTGGATAGAGAGAAACTATTTCCACTGATTGGGGATTCTTGGAGTAGGGGGCACAGTCTAAAAATTAGAGCCAGACCTTTCAGCAGCGAGATTAGAAAACATTTCTACACACAAAGGGTGGTAGAAGTTTGGAACTCTCTTCCGCAAACGGCAATTGATACTAGCTCAATTGCTAAATTTAAATCTGAGATAGATAGCTTTTTGGCAATCAAAGGTATTAAGGGATATGGGCCAAAGGCGGGTATTTGGAGTTAGATCACAGATCAGCCATGATCTTATCAAATGGCGGAGCAGGCACGAGGGGCTGAATGGCCTACTCCTGTTCCTATGTTCCTAGTAGAAAAATAGTGCTAGTGATAGTAATGGGGCTAAAGGCTGACAAATCCCCAGGGCCTGATAATCTACATCCCAGAGCACTAAAAGAAGTGGCCCTGGATGCATTGGTGGTCATCTTCCAAAATTCTCTAGACTCTGGAACAGTTCCTACAGATTGGAGGGTGGCAAATATAACCCCACTATTTAAAAAAGGAGGGAGAGAAAAACCAGGGAGTAACAGACGAGTTAGTCTAACATCAGTAGTGGGGAAAATGCTGGAGTCTATTATAAAAGATATGATAACAGAACAGTTGGAGGGCATTAACGGGATTGGACAAGGTCAGCATGGGTTTATGAAAGGGAAATGATGCTTAACAAATTTTGGGGATGTAACTCGTAGAATAGATGGGGGAGAACCAGTGGATGTGGTGTACTTGGATTTTCAGAAGTTTTTGATAAGGTCCCACACAAGAGGTTAGCGTGCAAAATTAAAGCACATGGAATTGGGGGGAATATACTGGCATGGATTGAGAATTGGTTGTCAGACAGGAAACAGAGAGTAGGAATAAACGGGTCTTTTTCTGAGTGGCAGGCAGTGACTAGTGGGGTACCGCAGGGATCAGTGCTTGGGCCCCAGCTATTCACAATATATATCAATGATTTGGATGAGTGAACTAAATGTAACATTTCCAAGTTTGCAGATGATACAAAGCTGAGGTGGAATGTGAGCTGTGAGGAGGATGCAAAGAGGTTCCAATGTGATTTAGACAAGTTGGGTGAGTGGGCAAGAACATGGCAGATGCAGTATAACATGGACAAATGTGAGGTTATCCACTTTGGTTGTAAAAACAGAAAGGCAGATTATTATCTGAATGGTGATAGATTGGGAAAAGGGGAGGTGCAACGAGACCTGGGTGTCCTTGTACACCAGCCACTGAAAGTGAGCGTTCAGGTGCAGCAAGCAGTTAGGAAGGCAAATGATATGTTGGCCTTCATTGCAAGAGGATTTGAATACAGGAGCAGGGATGTCTTACTGCTGTTATACAGGGCCTTGGTGAGACACATCTGGAGTATTGTGTGCAGTTTTGGTCTCCTTATCTGAGGAAGGATGTCCTTGCCATGGAGGGAGTGCAACGAAGGTTTCCCAGACTGATTCCTGGGATGGCAGGACTGATGTATGAGGAGAGATTGGGTCGACTAGGCCTCTTTTCACTAGAGTTTAGAAGAATGAGAGGTGATCTCATCGAACCATATAAAATTCTAACAGGACTAGACAGACTAGATGCAGGGAGGATGTTCCCGATGGCTGGGGAGTCCAGAACCAGGTGTCACAGTCTCAGGATACGGGGTATGCTATTTAGAACCGTGATGAGGAGAAATTTCTTCACTCAGAGGGTGGTGAACCTGTGGAATTCTCTACCACAGAGGGCAGTGGAGGCCAAGTCATTCGATGTATTCAAGAAGGAGATAGATATATTTCTTAATGCTAAAGGGATCAAGGGATATGGGAAAAAAGCGGGAACAGGGTTCTGAGTCAGACAATCAGCCATGATCATTTTGAATGGTGGAGCAGGCCTAAAAGGCCGAATGGCCTACTCTTGCTCCTATTTTTTATGTTTCTATGTTAAAATCTGGATTGTACTTTCTCATTCCCCCCCCCTTCCTCACATTTCCCTCTCTGCCTATCTCATTCCACTCTCTCCATTAACTGTCTCTCTTACTATTTTTCCCCATCTTTAATGTCCCCCTCTTCCATTCCTTCTCTCCCCGTCTCGCTCATTCTCTCCTTTTCTTTTTTTATCATTCTCTCCTACCTCCTTGCTCTCATTCCCTCCCTCACGTTCCATGTCTCTTCATGCCATCTCTCCCATGTCTCTCAGAAACTGAGAAGAGAGGGAAAGTGCGAATTAGATTGGTAACGTAGAGTTCAAACTCTTCATCATGGACTGACGCTCTCAGGGTTGAGGCCCTGGGGTACACTGACATATAATGGGGCAAACTAGCACAGGCACTACAGGGTATGAACCCGACTATGACAGCCACATATAAGATAGCTCGATGACTGACATGTCACTTTATGACGTATACAACTTCCTTCATCGTCCTGTTTTCTCACAACATTTTATACTTGTAATCAGCGCAATCTGACATCAGAACATGGAACTTATTTTCCTGTAAATTGTACACTTCCGATGTCAGACACCCACTGTGATACTGATGAGTGGATATTAAATGCCCGCTTTTCTCCATTCGCCTATTATTCAAATTACACTGAGACAGTGTATTTTTTCATCAGCGGAGGCAAATATTACATTGAACAACAGATGCTCTGAGACTTCCGATGGGTGTATTTAAGATCCCTGAATGGCTTGAGCTTGTAGGCACATTCACAATCAAACAAAATTAGCCCAGAGCCGGCTGTGGATGATAATCCTGACATTCAGCCAGATCACACGTTATTCTATCAGGATAATATCGCAAGGCTTCACTCCCAGTATGGAGCCTCACTAGATGGGAGAGGGAGGGTCAGAGATGGGGCTATAACACTACAGGGTCAATTCTGAAATCTGCACTCCCATCTAGGGAGGTTCAGGAGCAGGACCTTTCAAATTGAGCTCTGATATCTAATGTAATGAATATTGATGTCGACTTATTTAACACTACAAAGGCTCCTGCGTCGAGAAGCATTGCTGCTGATCTCTGGAGATGGGGCTGATCAGCACTGAGCAGTTACAGACAGTGACCCCTTCTGACACTGAGAAATGTAAACCTTGTTAAAGGCTGTATCAGACCTGACATTACATCGTGATAATGCGGTGCATCAACTCTGCTGTTTTATAGATGGCTTGAAGGAAGAGTCAAGGTCGGGACAGTCTCTACAGCACAAAACAAACCCCGGACAACAAGCATTATCTTTTTACCCCATGGATTCATTGTGGAGGATATTATCCATATTTTTGCATTCTGAATGCTACAGAAATCAGATGATTATCATTTGATATTTCTTTTAATTTATGAAGCACAATCTACAATCCTCTAGGATTGTAAATTGTGTTTCATAAATTAAAAATCCATTTATGCTGCATCTTATTGTAATGCAGAACTGGACTTTGATTTTTTAGTAAGTCCTACCTCAGCCCCTTATCCCTGCTGGGGAGAAATCTGATTTGAACCAAGATGGTCTGTTATGTATATATATATTTTAAAATTCCATTTAAAGTCAATTGGTATTTCTCTGCTTGTCTTCCTAATGGATTCCTACCAATGGTGGTACCTGCCCAGATCTATTGTATGTCCACTTCACCATTCTGCTTCTGCTCAATACTACTGCCATCTGAGATCTTGGTTTTCTTGAGATTCAGTTGGGGGAGGGGGGTGGGTGCGTTTTGTTGGTGAGTGTGTAGAACTTGTTGCCATGACGCCACAATTAGAGTTCCCCTTCCTAGTTCCCCATAAAGGATATAGATATAAAATAAATGGAATCCAGTCCAGGGCAAACCCAGATTACCTTTTTGTTTACTGCAGGCAACATTGGACGCGGTTGGATAAGAACAAAAGCAATTCATTGAGACGCAAGAAAATAGGTTTATCACTCAGTGAAAGCCAGGGTGGATGATATTTCTGCTTCATACACAGTCCTAAGTGACTGAAAAGCTTGCAGCTCCGATCCAAAAATTACATATTGCTGAAACACCACACTTAAACACTCTGTTGCATTCTCCCCTATTTTTTTTCTTGCGTAGGTTATAACCATCAGGGAAGACTGAACAGGCTGGGGCTCATTTCTCTAGAAAAGAGAAGACTGAGGGGTAACCGAATAGAGGCCTTTAAAATTATGAAGGGATTTGGTAGAGAAGATGTTTCCACTTATGGGGAGACCAGAACTAGGGGCCACAAGCATAAATATAAATCCAACAAAGATTTCAGGAGAAACCTCTTTACCCAGGGAGTGGTTAGAATGTGGAACTTGCACCCACATGGAATAGTTGAGGAGATTAGCATAGATGCATTTAAGGGGAAGCTAGATAAACACATGAGGGAGAAAGTAATAGAAAGTAATAGGGTTAGATGAAGAGGAGTGAGAGAAGGCTCGTGTGGAGCATTAACACTGGCATAGACCATTTGGGCCGAATGGCTTGTTTCTGTGCTATAAATTCTATGTAATTCTATGTAAGGCCACCTTGGAAGTTGCTAATAAATTCTATAAGCTCTCAATAAATGGTTTGCCCCATGATTGATTTCTATAAACCAATATCATGGTTCTGTTGCTAGGAATTGGTCCATAAAATCTTCTCAGACACATCACTGCCTTAGCTCTCTGATTGGCTGTTTGGCTGTTTGTCCTTCTGGGAAAACGATTGAACATTCGAACTTGAACATTTTAGATAGTTCATTTCTCATAATAAAATTTACCTTTCTTTTCAAAGGGATCATAATATCCTACACTGAATATAAACATGTAGAGTATATAACCCCTGGTCCAGATGGATTGCATCTGCACATATTAAAAGAAGTCAGAGAAGAGATAGCAGAAGCACTATAACATATAGACAAACATTCATTGGAAAAGGGAATAGTGCCAGAGGACTGGCGGACAGCTAATGTGATTCCTATATTTAAAAAGGGAGAGAGAACAAATCCAGGGAACTAAAGACCAATTAGCTTAAAATCGATGGTAGGAAAGATAATGGAGTCCTTACACAAAGATGTAATAGAAAAACATCTAGAAAACAAAAATATAATAAAGAATAGTCAGCACAGGTTTCAAAAGGGAAAGTCATGCTTGACCAACCTTATTGAATTCTTTGAAGGAGTAACAGAAAGGGTAGACAAGGGTAAAGCAGTAGATGTAATATATTTGGATTTTCAAAAGGGAGAAGAGGCAGAATGGTTAGCATGCTGGCTACATAACAGAAAACAGAGAGTAGAGGTTAAAGGTAGTTACTCAGACTGGCAAAAGGTGGGAAGTGTGTTCCACGAGGATCGGTGCTGGGTCCACTGTTGTTCACCATTTACATGAATGATTTGGATTCTGGAATCAGAAGTACAATTTCAAAATTTGCGGAAGACACCAAATTGGGGGGTGTAGTTAATACTGAGGAGGACAGCGACAAAATACAGGAAGACATTAATAAACTTGCAGAATGGACGTGTAACTGTCAAATGAATTTCAATATAGATAAGTGTGAGGTGGTACATTTTGGTAGGAAGAATAAGGAGGCCACATACTCCTTGGATAATAAGAGCCTAAATAGGGTAGAGGAGCAGAGGGATCTGGGGGCACAGGTATACAAATCACTAAAAGTAGCGACGCAGGATAATAAGGCCATAAAAAAAGGCAAACAAAGCACTGGGGTTCGTTTCTAGAGGGATGGAAAGGAAAAGCAGGGAAATTATGTTAAACTTGTATAGAACCTTGATTAGACCACACTTGGAGTATTGTGAACAATTCTGGTCTCCATATTATAAAAAGGATATAGACCCACTGGAGAAGGTGCAAATAAGATTTACTAGGATGATACCAGAACTGAGAGGCTATACCTATCAGGAAAGATTGAACAGGCTGGAGCTCTTTTCTCTAGAAAAGAGGAGACTGAGGGGTGACCTGATAGAGGTCTTTGTGATTATGAAAGGGTTTGATAGGGTAGACGTAGAGAAGATGTTTCCGCTTGCAGGGCAGACTAGAACTAGGGACCATAAGTATAAGATAGTCACTAATAAATTCAATAGGGAATTCAGGAGAAACTTGTTTACCCAGAGACTTGTTGGACTGTGGAACTCGCTACCACAAGGAGTAGTTGAGGGAACTAGCACAGATTAATTTAAGGGGAAGCTAGATAAGCACATGAGGGAGAAAGGAATAGAAAGATTATGTTGATGGGGTTCGATGAAGAAGGGTGGGGGGAGGCTCGTGTGGAGCATAAACACCGGCACGGACCTGTTGGGCCGAATGGCCTGTTTCTGTGCTGTACATTCTATGTAATTCTATGTATATGAGGACAATGAGGTCCTGCAGGGTGGATCTAATCGTATCTCACTTGCCTTCTTCCCCCACCACCAAACAGTATCCCCTCATATAATTTTGATCAGTCTCCAATCCCCATTGAAGTGTGTGGTACTTTAATTAATTACAGGTTGACATAATGATGTAATTAGCAGTAATAGGGGATGGATTACCAGGGGTTGCACCACTATGACTTCAAGTCCTTGAATTCAAGTCAGTAATAGGGTTAGATGAAGAGGAGTGAGAGAAGGCTCGTGTGGAGCATTAACACTGGCATAGGCCATTTGGGCCGAATGGCCTGTTTCTGTGCTATAGATGTTTTTCTATTACATCTTTGTGTAAGGACTCCATTATCTTTCCTACCATCGATTTTAAGCTAATTGGTCTATAGTTCCCTGGATTTGTTCTCTCTCCCTTTTTAAATATAGGAATCACATTAGCTGTCCGCCAGTCCTCTGACACTATTCCCTTTTCCAATGAATTTTTGTCTATATGTTATAGTGCCTCTGCTATCTCTTCTCTGACTACTTTTAATATGTGCAGATGCAATCCATCTGGACCAGGGGTTATATACTCTACATATTTATATTCAGTGTAGGATATTATGATCCCTTTGAAAAGAAAGGTAAATTTTATTTTGAGAAATGAACTATCTAAAATGTTCAAGTTCGAATGTTTCAGGGTCCTGTGATGTTTGCCATAACCTTTTTTTAACTCTCCTTCTTTCGCCCATCATCCTTTTTTGTTTTGTAAACACCCACTTGAAATTTATCTTATCGTCCTTTCTTCTCCCCATCCTTTCCGTTCCTCAGTTCACCATCCAATTTTTTTCCCCCTTTAATTTTCACTTCTAATAGTCTCCTATTACAGTTCACTCTTTATCAGGGTCTCTGAAGGTAAAGTAGCAATACAACAATACAATTCGCACTGGTCCTTAAAACCGGTTTCTGCAACAAAAATAACAAAGAAAATCTCAAGATTCTTTCAGAATATCTTTCTAGAGTCCTCATAATTGCGTCTTTTAAATCCATAATATGGGTGCTTCAAACTGCACAGAATTCCATCTTGCATTGGTAACTTGAGCACCCGGGTCAATTGAACTGTAGTAGCTATGTCAGGACAAGTTGAGAAGGCTGTTAAAAAAGCATGTGGGATCCTTGGCTTTATAAGTAGAGGCATAGAGTACAAAAGCAAAGAAGCTATACTGAACTGCTATAAAACACTGGTTAGGCCTCAGCTGGAGTGTTCTGTTCAATTCTGGGCACCACACTTTGGGAAGGATGTCAAGACCTTAGAGAGGGTGCAGAAGAGAATTACTAGAATGGTACCAGGGATGAGGGTCTTCAGCTAGGTGGGGAGGCTGGAGAAGCTGGGGTTGTTCTCCTTAGAACAGAGAAGGTTAGGGGCAGATTTGATAGAGATGTTCAAAATCATTAATGGTTTTGATAGAGTAAATAAGGAGTTTCCAGTGTTAGGAGGGTTGGTAACCAAAGGATGCAGATTTAAGGTGATTGGCAAAAAGAACCAGAGGCGATGTGAGGAAAACCTTTTTTTTGTACAGCGAGTTATTGTGATCTGGAATGTACCACCTGAAAAGGTGGAGGAAGCAGATTCAGTAGTAACTTTCAAAAGGGAGTTAGATAAATATTGACGGGAAAAAAATTATAGGGCTATGGGGAAAGAGCAGGGGAGTGGAACTAATTGGATAGCTCTTTCAAAGAGTTTGCACAGGCACAATGGGCCGAATGGTCTCCTTCTGTGCTGTACCATTCTATTATTCTGTGTGAAGACCTCTTTGCCAAAACAAAATGTTTCATGTCACAGGAGCTAATGTTGAGACGACATTGGATTTTCCTAGCATGATACCCCATGATGGAGTAACGATTACGACAATGCTCAATCTCTTTCTTTTCGGTGGCAAACCCCGCATATATTGTCTGAGGAATCTTAATCAAACCAATTTTGCCAAATTGTGTCTGCAAATAATTAATATAAACAGAGGTGAGTCATCCTTTGATGCTACACACATTCCAGACAGTCTGTTTAGATGCCTCTCTCAAAGACAACAAAAACCTTTTCCAGGAAGCTATCAAGAGAAACAGGCTCAAATTGGTCATTAATATGTAACAACTCCAAGAAGAGTTATAATTTCAGCTGTTGGCTCGCAATCCATAAAGGACATAGAAAGCTTAACAGACACAGCAGCCACGGTTTCCATTTTAAAATGCCAATACCCTGGCCTCACTATAATTTTAATAAAAAGATATAAAATGGTAATGTTATTAATTTGCAATTTGACGTATCCCCTTTTCATCGCATCCTGTGCTGAGAGCCTTGATCCTTTAAATAAGGATCGATTAAATAAAACAATAAGTTAGGCCAGTAACAGTTCCGATTTTCTTGCAGCGACTGTTCTGTTTTGATGTTGAAAGGGTTCATGGCCTTATCAAATGGAAGGAACTTAAGTCCTTGTAAAACCTCTTGGAGAATTAAGATTACAAAATAGTACCACGGTGCCTCGGTGCTGAGTTAGCCCCTCCCTAAGCACAAACTATTGTCAGTTCAGCCGTATAAAACCATTGCATTGGAACACATTTCGTCAAGACTCTTTGCAGCATTAATTGAGCTATGGGGGGTGGGGGGTGGTTTAAACCCCAACAACATGTGGGTTGGAGTCGGGTGGCAGGTGAAAATAGTCGTTTTTTGGGTAGTGACCACAACCCGGGTAGAACGCGCCCACTTCCGGGTTTAACGTGGGCGCGTTTGGATGGGTGCGCGGAGCTGAATCGTCAAGGTCACGTCCCCAATTAGTGCTTGCGGGCGGGTTGTTATCAGGGCAATTAATGTAGTTAAGAGACATTAAGTCGCATTCTTTTAATTGGTTTCAACTGAGCTTTAAGTTTACTGCCTCCAGGACGGCTTTCCCGGGTCTCGTGAATCTCACCAGGTGAAAGGAGGCGAGAAGGGCCGGTTCATCAGGCAAGTGCCTTTATTGCACTGCTTTTGGGCCAGGAGGAGCAGGAATGTTTCCTCCAGGCCCAACAAGCTTACCTGCCGCGATCGGACCCCCACGATCGGCCGACCCCCCCCCACAATGTCCAAGCCACTCTCTCGATTGCTGATGTCTCACCTCACCTGCCCACGATCGCCCTCCCCCATCCTATCCCCGAGGAGACTGATCTCTTCCCGTCCTCCCCCATCCATCCCCCGAGGACACTGATCTCTCCCTCACCTTCCCCATCCAACCCCCGAGGACACTGATCTCTCCCTCACCTTCCCCATCCATCCCCCGAGGACACTGATCTCTCCCTCACCTCACCCATCCAACCCCCGAGGACACTGATCTCTCCCTCACCTCCCCCATCCAACCCCCGAGGACACTGATCTCTCCCTCACCTCCCCCATCCATCCCCCGAGGACACTGATCTCTCCCTCACCTCACCCATCCAACCCCCGAGGACACTGATCTCTCCCTCACCTCCCCCATCCATCCCCCGAGGACACTGATCTCTCCCTCACCTCACCCATCCAACCCCCGAGGACACTGATCTCTCCCTCACCTTCCCCATCCATCACCTGAGGACACTGATCTCTCCCTCACCTCCCCCATCCAACCCCCGAGGACACTGATCTCTCCCTCACCTCCCCCATCCATCACCCGAGGACACTGATCTCTCCCTCACCTTCCCCATCCATCACCCGAGGACACTGATCTCTCCCTCACCTTCCCCATCCATCACCCGAGGACACTGATCTCTCCCTCACCTTCCCCATCCAACCCCCGAGGACACTGATCTCTCCCTCACCTTCCCCATCCATCCCCCGAGGACACTGATCTCTCCCTCACCTCACCCATCCAACCCCCGAGGACACTGATCTCTCCCTCACCTTCCCCATCCATCCCCCGAGGACACTGATCTCTCCCTCACCTCACCCATCCAACCCCCGAGGACACTGATCTCTCCCTCACCTCACCCATCCAACCCCCGAGGACACTGATCTCTCCCCCACCTCCCCCATCCAACGCCCGAGGACACTGATCTCTCCCTCACCTCCCCCATCCATCCCCCGAGGACACTGCTCTCTCCCTCACCTCACCCATCCAACCCCCGAGGACACTGATCTCTCCCCCACCTCCCCCATCCAACCCCCGAGGACACTGATCTCTCCCTCACCTTCCCCATCCATCACCTGAGGACACTGATCTCTCCCTCACCTCCCCCATCCAACCCCCGAGGACACTGATCTCTCCCTCACCTCCCCCATCCATCACCCGAGGACACTGATCTCTCCCTCACCTTCCCCATCCATCACCCGAGGACACTGATCTCTCCCTCACCTTCCCCATCCAACCCCCGAGGACCACGATCTCTCCCTCACCTTCCCCATCCAACCCCCGAGGACCACGATCTCTCCCCCACCTCCCCCATCCAACCCCCGAGGACACTGATCTCTCCCTCACCTCCCCCATCCATCCCCCGAGGACACTGATCTCTCCCTCACCTCACCCATCCAACCCCCGAGGACACTGATCTCTCCCTCACCTCCCCCATCCATCCCCCGAGGACACTGATCTCTCCCTCACCTCACCCATCCAACCCCCGAGGACACTGATCTCTCCCTCACCTTCCCCATCCATCACCTGAGGACACTGATCTCTCCCTCACCTCCCCCATCCAACCCCCGAGGACACTGATCTCTCCCTCACCTCCCCCATCCATCACCCGAGGACACTGATCTCTCCCTCACCTTCCCCATCCATCACCCGAGGACACTGATCTCTCCCTCACCTTCCCCATCCATCACCCGAGGACACTGATCTCTCCCTCACCTTTTCCATCCAACCCCCGAGGACACTGATCTCTCCCTCACCTTCCCCATCCATCCCCCGAGGACACTGATCTCTCCCTCACCTCACCCATCCAACCCCCGAGGACACTGATCTCTCCCTCACCTTCCCCATCCATCCCCCGAGGACACTGATCTCTCCCTCACCTCACCCATCCAACCCCCGAGGACACTGATCTCTCCCTCACCTCACCCATCCAACCCCCGAGGACACTGATCTCTCCCCCACCTCCCCCATCCAACCCCCGAGGACACTGATCTCTCCCTCACCTCCCCCATCCATCCCCCGAGGACACTGATCTCTCCCTCACCTCACCCATCCAACCCCCGAGGACACTGATCTCTCCCCCACCTCCCCCATCCAACCCCCGAGGACACTGATCTCTCCCTCACCTTCCCCATCCATCACCTGAGGACACTGATCTCTCCCTCACCTCCCCCATCCAACCCCCGAGGACACTGATCTCTCCCTCACCTCCCCCATCCATCACCCGAGGACACTGATCTCTCCCTCACCTTCCCCATCCATCACCCGAGGACACTGATCTCTCCCTCACCTTCCCCATCCAACCCCCGAGGACCACGATCTCTCCCTCACCTTCCCCATCCAACCCCCGAGGACCACGATCTCTCCCCCACCTCCCCCATCCATCCCCCGAGGACCACGATCTCTCCCCCAACTCCCCCATCCATCCCCTGAGGATCACGATCTCTCCCCCACCTCCCCCATCCTATCCCCGAGGAGACTGATCTCTTCCCGTCCTCCTCCATCCATCCCCCGAGGACACTGATCTCTCCCTCACCTTCCCCATCCATCCCCCGAGGACACTGATCTCTCCCTCACCTCCACCATCCATCCCCCGAGGACACTGATCTCTCCCTCACCTTCCCCATCCAACCCCCGAGGACCACGATCTCTCCCCCACCTCCCCCATCCAACCCCCGAGGACACTGATCTCTCCCTCACCTTCCCCATCCATCACCTGAGGACACTGATCTCTCCCTCACCTCCCCCATCCAACCCCCGAGGACACTGATCTCTCCCTCACCTCCCCCATCCATCACCCGAGGACACTGATCTCTCCCTCACCTTCCCCATCCATCACCCGAGGACACTGATCTCTCCCTCACCTTCCCCATCCAACCCCCGAGGACCACGATCTCTCCCTCACCTTCCCCATCCAACCCCCGAGGACCACGATCTCTCCCCCACCTCCCCCATCCATCCCCCGAGGACCACGATCTCTCCCCCAACTCCCCCATCCATCCCCTGAGGATCACGATCTCTCCCCCACCTCCCCCATCCATCCCCTGAGGAGACTGATCTCTTCCCGTCCTCCTCCATCCATCCCCCGAGGACACTGATCTCTCCCTCACCTTCCCCATCCATCCCCCGAGGACACTGATCTCTCCCTCACCTCCACCATCCATCCCCCGAGGACACTGATCTCTCCCTCACCTTCCCCATCCAACCCCCGAGGACCACGATCTCTCCCCCACCTCCCCCATCCAACCCCCGAGGACCACGATCTCTCCCTCACCTTCCCCATCCAACCCCCGAGGACCACGATCTCTCCCCCACCTTCCCCATCCATCCCCCGAGGACACTGATCTCTCCCTCACCTCACCCATCCTATCCCCGAGGAGACTGATCTCTTCCCGTCCTCCTCCATCCATCCCCCGAGGACACTGATCTCTCCCTCACCTTCCCCATCCATCCCCCGAGGACACTGATCTCTCCCTCACCTCCACCATCCATCCCCCGAGGACACTGATCTCTCCCTCACCTTCCCCATCCAACCCCCGAGGACCACGATCTCTCCCCCACCTCCCCCATCCAACCCCCGAGGACCACGATCTCTCCCTCACCTTCCCCATCCAACCCCCGAGGACCACGATCTCTCCCCCAACTCCCCCATCCATCCCCTGAGGATACTGATCTCTCCCCCACCTCCCCCATCCATCCCCCGAGGACCACGATCTCTCCCCCAACTCCCCCATCCATCCCCTGAGGATCACGATCTCTCCCCCACCTCCCCCATCCATCCCCTGAGGAGACTGATCTCTTCCCGTCCTCCTCCATCCATCCCCCGAGGACACTGATCTCTCCCTCACCTTCCCCATCCATCCCCCGAGGACACTGATCTCTCCCTCACCTCCACCATCCATCCCCCGAGGACACTGATCTCTCCCTCACCTTCCCCATCCAACCCCCGAGGACCACGATCTCTCCCCCACCTCCCCCATCCAACCCCCGAGGACCACGATCTCTCCCTCACCTTCCCCATCCAACCCCCGAGGACCACGATCTCTCCCCCACCTTCCCCATCCATCCCCCGAGGACACTGATCTCTCCCTCACCTCACCCATCCTATCCCCGAGGAGACTGATCTCTTCCCGTCCTCCTCCATCCATCCCCCGAGGACACTGATCTCTCCCTCACCTTCCCCATCCATCCCCCGAGGACACTGATCTCTCCCTCACCTCCACCATCCATCCCCCGAGGACACTGATCTCTCCCTCACCTTCCCCATCCATCCCCCGAGGACACTGATCTCTCCCTCACCTCCACCATCCATCCCCCGAGGACACTGATCTCTCCCTCACCTTCCCCATCCAACCCCCGAGGACCACGATCTCTCCCCCACCTCCCCCATCCAACCCCCGAGGACCACGATCTCTCCCTCACCTTCCCCATCCAACCCCCGAGGACCACGATCTCTCCCCCAACTCCCCCATCCATCCCCTGAGGATACTGATCTCTCCCCCAACTCCCCCATCCATCCCCCGAGGATCACGATCTCTCCCCCAACTCCCCCATCCATCCTGAGGACACTGATCTCTCCCCCACCTTCCCCATCCAACCCCCGAGGACCACGATCTCTCCCCCACCTCCCCCATCCAACCCCCGAGGACACTGATCTCTCCCCCACCTCCACCATCCATCCCCCGAGGACACCGATCTCTCCCCCACCTCCACCATCCATCCCCCGAGGACACTGATCTCTCCCTCACCTTCCCCATCCATCCCCCGAGGACCACGATCTCTCCCCCATCTCCACCATCCATCCTGAGGACACCGATCTCTCCCTCACCTTCCCCATCCAACCCCCGAGGACACTGATCTCTCCTCGGCTGATTTCCCGTCCGACAGCCTGTCAATCAGGCTGGCTGCCGGGTGCGAAACCTGAAAGCAAAATATTTAACATTCAGTTAGGTCGCGATTGCTGATTCCAACCCGCCAACTTTATTTTCGGGTTTCCTGCGTGAAAATCTATGCCCTGCACAAAAGTCTATGCCCCCCACTCTCTTCCTGGCTCCAGGTAAAAATCGTGCCCATGGTGTCAATGTACTAATAGTTTATGGAGAAGAAATATTAATTTACCTGGTGCACCAAACAACAACAAACCAACAATAACTTGCATTCATATAGCGCCTTTAACGTAGTAAAACCTCCCAAGGCGCCTCACAGGAGCATCAAACAAAATTTGACTCTGAGCCACATAAGGAGATATTAGAACAGGTGACCAAATGCTTGGTCAAAGAGGTAGGTTTTAAGGAGCGTCTCAAAGGAGGAGAAAGAGACGGAGAGGTTTCGAGAGGGAATTCAAGAGCTTAGGGCCTAGGCAGTTGATAGCCCAGCCACCTACATCCCATCTCCAGCACTCGCTCTTGCCTCCCTACCCAGGTGGAGTGATGAAAATCAGGGATGCGCAAGAGGCAAGAATTGAACGAGCACAGAGATCTCGGAAGATCGTCGGGCTGGAGGAGGTTACAGAGACAGGGAGGGGCGAGGCCAAGGAGGGATTTGAAAACAAGGATGAGAATTTTAAAATCGAGGCCTTCCCAAACTGGGAGGCAAATTTAGGTCAATGAGCAATGGGGTGATGGATGAACGGGACTTGGTGTGTTATGTACACATCTACGTTTTGTGTTCCTTGTTGCCTCTGTCACCTCTCAGACATACCATTTAATTAAGAATCAGGGTCTAAATAAATTCCTTTTCTTGTTCCAAAAGCAAAATACTGCAAATGCTGGAAACCTGAAAGAGAAACAGAAAATGCTGGAAACACTCAGCAGGTCAGGCAGCATCTGTACAGAGAGAGAAACAGAGGTCATCGACCTGAAATGTTAACTCTGTTTCTCTCTCCACAGTTGCTGCCTGACCTGCTGAGTGTTTCCTGCATTTTCTGTTTTCAGTCCTTTTCTTGTTTGCTAGGCAGACCAAGAGCAAAATAGCAATACAGTCAATTAAAATTTTCAAGGCACCCAGAAAAACCGCAAAGTGCTTTGCATGCAACGAATTACAATGAAGTCCAAGGGCAGTTGTTATGCAGGCAACTACAGCTGTCAGTTTGAGCACAACAAGAACCTACAAAAAGCAATGAGATTAGATTAATGGCCTACAATAAAAACAGAAAATGCTGGAGAAACTCAGCAAGTCAGGCAGCATCTGTGGAGAAAGAAACAGTTAATGTTTCAGGTCAAAGTGAGCCCTGTATTGTTAACTCTGTTTCTTTCTCCACAGAGGCTGCCTGACTTGCTGAGCTTCTCCAGCATTTTCTGTTTTTATTTCAGATTTTCAGCATCCGCGGTATTTTGCTTTTGATTTAGATTAATGGCCAATTAATATGTTTCTAGAGTTGTTGGTTGAGGGAGGTATGTTGGCCAGGACATCAGAAGAACCTCCTGCTGCTCTTTAAATAGTGCCGTGGGATCTCAACCAGTAACCTGAACCACAGTAACAGGCAGGCAGACCTCGGTTTAACCTCTCATCTGAAGGGTGGCTCCTCCAACGATGAAGCACTCCCCCAGTACTGCAATGTGGCATCACCCCAGATTATGTGCTTATGTCCTAGTGTGGGACATAGTCTTCTAACTCAGAGACAAGTGCGCTATCAGCTGAGCCAAGCTGAGCTGCCAATTTGCACGGAAAATAATGAGCGAAGTGAACTTTGATCAAGTCATAGATTCATAGAGTTATACAGCACGGATAGAGGCCCTTCGGCCCATCGTGTCCGCGCCGGCCATCAAGCCCAGTCTAATCTAATCCCATATTCCAGCATTTGGTCCGTAGCCTTGTATGCTATGGCATTTTAAGTGCTCATCCAAATGCTTCTTGAATGTTGTGAGGGTTCCTGCCTCCACAACCCTCTCAGGCAGTGAGTTCCAGACTCCAACCACCCTCTGGGTGAAAAAGTTCTTTCTCAAATCCCCTCTAAACCTCCCGCCTTTTACCTTGAATCTATGCCCCCTTGTTATAGAACCCTCAACGAAGGGAAAAAGCTCCTTAGTATCCATCCTATCTATGCCCCTCATAATTTTGTACACCTCAATCATGTCCCCCCTCAGCCTCCTCTGCTCCAAGGAAAACAAACCCAATCTTCCCAGTCTCTCTTCATAGCTGAAGCGCTCCAGCCCTGGTATCATCCTGGTGAATCTCCTCTGCACCCTCTCCAAAGCGATCACATCCTTCCTGTAGTGCGGCGACCAGAACTGCACACAGTACTCCAGCTGTGGCCTGACCAGTGTTTTATACAGCTCCATCATAACCTCCTTGCTCTTATATTCTATGCCTCGGCTAATAAAGGCAAGTATCCCATATGCCTTCTTTACCACCTTATCTACCTGTTCCGCCGCCTTCAGGGATCTGTGAACTTGCACACCAAGATCCCTCTGACCCTCTGTCTTGCCTAGGGTCCTCCCATTCATTGTGTATTCCCTTGCCTTGTTAGTCCCTCCAAAGTGCATCACCTCGCACTTTTCCAGGTCTCCTCGCTATTTACCACCCTACCAATTTTTGTATCATCAGCGAACTTACTGATCATACCTTTTACATTCATATCCAAGTCGTTAATGTAGACCACAAACAGCAAGGGCCCCAGCACAGATCCCTGTGGTACCCCACTGGCCACAGGCTTCCAGTCACAAAAACAACCTTCGACCATCACCCTCTGCCTTCTGCCACTAAGCCAGTTTTGTATCCAAAGTGCCAAGGCACCCTGGATTCCATGGGCTCGTACCTTCTTGACCAGTCTCCTGTGCGGGACTTTATCGAAGGCCTTACTGAAATCCATGTATACCACAGCCACTGCGTTACCCTCATCCACACGCCTAGTCACCCCCTCAAAAAATTCAATCAAATTAGTCAGACATGATCTTCCCTTGACAAAGCCATGTTGACTATCCCTGATTAATCCTTGCTTCTCCAAGTGGAGACTAATTTTGTCCTTCAGAATTTTTTCCAATAATTTTCCTACCACTGATGTTAGGCTCACTGGCCTGTAGTTCCCCGGTTTTTCCCTACTCCCCTTCTTGAATAATGGTACTACATTAGCGGTTCTCCAGTCCTCTGGCACATCCCCTGTGGCCAGAGAGGTTCTGAATATATGTGTTAGAGGCCCCGCAATCTCCTCCTTTGCCTCACACAGTAGCCTGGGATACATTTCGTCCGGTCCTGGGGATTTATCCATTTTTAGGCCTGCTAAAACCGCCAATACCTCCTCCCGCTCGATGTTAATATGTTCGAGTATACCACAGTCCCCCTGTCGTATTTCTATGTCTACATCGTCCT
The DNA here is from genome assembly GCF_035084215.1 of Heptranchias perlo. Lineage (NCBI taxonomy): Eukaryota > Metazoa > Chordata > Chondrichthyes > Hexanchiformes > Hexanchidae > Heptranchias > Heptranchias perlo. Next base: position 74,639,104 of record NC_090334.1, read on the forward strand.
TCTCCATAGTGAAAACAGATGCAAAAAATTCATTTAGAACCCCTCCTACATCTTCCGGCTCCACACACAGATTGCCATTTTTGTCCCTAATGGGCCCTATTTTTTCCCTAGTTATCCTCTTACCCTTAATATACTTATAAAACATCTTAGGATTTTCCTTTATTTTGCTCGCCAGTGTTTTTTCATGGCCCCTCCTTGATCTCCTAATTTCCTTTTTAAGTATCCCCCTGCACTTTTTGTACTCCTCTAGGGCTTCCTCCATCCTTAGCCTTTTGTATCTGCCAAAAGCCCTCCTTTTTTTCCTAATCCATTCTCGTATATCCCCTGACATCCAAGGTTCCCTGGAGTTCTTGGAAGCACCCTTGACCTTTACGAGAACATGTTGCCATTGTATGGTCTCAATCTCCCTTCTGAAAGACTCCCATTGCTCCGATGCGGATTTTCCTACAAGCAGCTGATCCCAGTCCATTTTGGCCAGATCCTGCCTTATCCTATTAAAATCGGCCTTCCCCCAATTTAGAACCTTTATTTCCGGCCCCTCCCTGTCCTTTTCCATGACCACCTTAAATCTCACTGAATTATGGTCACTGTCACCAAAGTGCTCACCTACTAGCACTTCTTCCACTTGGCCGGCCACATTCCCTAGAATTAGGTCCAGTACCGCCCCCTCTCTTGTAGGACTTTCTACATGCTGGCTCAAAAAGCTCTCCTGGATGCACATTAAGAATTTTGTACCCTCTAAGCCTTTTACACTCTGAGTATCCCAATTAATATTGGGGAAGTTGAAATCCCCCACTATTATTACCCTATTATTTGCACAATTTTCTGAGATTTGCCTACATATCTGTTCCTCTATCTCCCCCTGACTGTTTGGGGGTCTATAGTACACTCCCATCAAAGTGCTTGCCCCCTTTTTGTTTTTAAGCTCCACCCATATGGCCTCATTTGAGGAACCTGCTAATATATCATCCCTCCTTATGGCAATAATTGATTCTTTAATTAATATTGCGACCCCCCCTCCTCTTAAACCTCCCCCTCTGTCTCGCCTGAACATTCTGTACCCCGGAATATTGAGCTGCCAGTCTTGCCCCTCCCTCAACCATGTCTCTGTGACAGCAACAATATCATACTCCCATGTGTTTATCAACACCTTCAGTTCATCCACCTTATTTGCAAGACTCCTTGCATTAAAATAGATGCCATCCAGCCTTGCTCTTACATATTTGCCCTGTCCTCCAAGCTGACTTGTTTTTTTCTCAATATTTGGCTGCACATCACCGCCTATTGTAGCTCCACTCTGTATCCCATCCCCCTGCCAAGTTAGTTTAAACCCCCCCCAACAGTGCTAGCAAACCTCCCCGCAAGGATATTTGTCCCGCTCTGGTTCAGATGCAACCCGTCCGACTTGTACAAGTCCCACCTTCCCCAGAAGCAGGCCCAGTGATCCAGGAAACTGAAACCCTCCCTCCTGCACCAACTCTTTAGCCACGCATTCATCTGTTCTATCCTCCTATTTCTATACTCACTAGCCCGTGGCACTGGGAGTAATCCAGAGATTACAACCTTTGAGGTCCTGCTCTTTAATCTGCTACCTTGCTCCCTAAATTCTTGATGCAGGACCTCATCTCCCTTCCTACCTATGTCGTTGGTCCCAATGTGGACCACGACCTCTGCCTGCTCACCCTCCCCCTTGAGAATGCCCTGAAGCCACTCAGTGACATCCATGACCCTGGCACCAGGGAGGCAACAAACCATCCTGGAGTCACGTTTACGGCCACAGAAACGCCTGTCTGTTCCCCTTACGATAGAATCCTCTACCACTATAGCTCTTCCACTCTTTTTCCTCCCAGCCTGTGCAGCAGAGCTACCCCTGGTGCCAGGAAGTTGGCTGCTGCTGCCCTCCCCTGATAAGTCATCCCCCTCAACAATATCCAAAGCGGTATATTTGTTCGAGAGGGGGATGGCCACAGGGGACCCCTGCACTGCCTGCCTGCTCCTCTTACTCTGCCTGGTGGTCACCCATTTACTTCCTGCCTGTACAACCTTTACCTGCGGTGTGACCATCTCACTAAACGTGCTATCCACGACGTTTTCAGCATCGTGAATGCTCCATAATGAATCCATCCGCAGCTCCAGTGCTGCAATGCAGTTTGTCAGTAGCTGCAGCTGGATACATTTCCCGCACACATGGTCGTCAGGGACACCGGAAGGGTCCCTGATTTCCCACATAGAGCAGGAAGAGCATAACACGAGGCTGGGCTGTCCTGACATGACTTACCCTTTAACTAATTAATTCAAATTAAATGAATCCCACCAATTTCACTTCAATTAAAAGGTATACACAAGGGCCCTTGCTGAACAGCAGTCCCCCACTACACAACAGAGACCCAAGAATCCACAAACTCTAACCTTAGACAAATTCAGCAGGAAAATACTCACCAACCAATCACTTACCTCTTCCTTGGTGACGTCCCACTTTGGATTACTTTTTGCTTCTTATTTATCTTAGGTCCAGGAGTTAAGTCCCTGAAAACAAAATATAAAAACGAACCTCCCCTTTAAATTCCCTCTACCCCCCAAAAGGTTAGAGGAGGTGGGAGGGTGGGAGTCACTACTAGTGTAGTGTCTCGGGTTTAGCAACCGCTCCACCTATATACGGGTACCAATGAATTGGCCCTGCCCCCTGCCTTTGAATAAGCCCGCGAAGCTCTTTCCCCGCTGGGGAAAAAGACTCACGTAGGTGAGTTTAATTACTCACCTCAGGCCTCCGCTGCTCCCTTTATCGACTCGCCAATCACCTACCCGCTGTCCTGTGACGTCAATCCTTGTTTTTTTCACCGATTGCCTCTCTGTAGTCTCCGAGTCCCGCGCTCTCTCCTAGGTCCGCTCCCGCCTGTAGCTCCGCTCCGAGTCTTGCTTCTTCTTTGACAAATATTATAAAACAGAGAGACAGCACGTTTTCTGAAAGGCTGCGTATAATGTCAAGGGTTGGATATCAAAGTTGGCTTGTGGTGAATTTCAGTTACATTTAAGGAGTATTTTCTTTTGAATGGAAATTAAATTATAGGGCCAATGATTAATAATAACTGTTTTTAAATGATTCGCTGAAGATTATTGGACTGTAAAGTTTAGACATTTGCTTAAAATGCTTGGTTCTGGCTCGGAATGAGTATTTGACTAACCCGAACTTGAGATTCATGAAACATAGGAAAATACAAAGCTGGGAGAGCCCAAGACATGGGGCTCTATTTTAGCACCAGCTATCGGGTGCGTTCCTGGCGGGGGGGCTCCGAAAATCGGGGAATCCCGGAGCGGGTCGGGAGCCCGGCTCCAACCCGCCCACTTCCGGGTTCCCCACAGACGCACCGACGTGCGCACGCAGCCCCCGTATGTGGGACTCCCGCAGGCAATTAAAGCCAGCGGGGTGCCACTTGAGAGTATTTACCTAGGTATTTCAGGTCATTAACAGACTGATTAAGGGAAAATGTCAGGAGGGGTGGGATTTTAGAGACAACTGGGACTGTTTCCCACACTGGGGGAAACACTCCCAGTTGAAATGGACGTGTTGCAGCCACCAGCCTGTGGCAGCTGCAAAGGTCCATTTGACAGGTGGTGGGGGGAGACCCTCACTCATTGCAGGGGGCCACTCTGTCACTTGGGACAAAGTTTGGCCTCCACCACCCTCTCTCCTGACAATAAAATTCACCAACTTGCACACTTACCCCGGGGTCCAGACACATGTACCTACCTTGCAGACCCCCTCAGATGTACATCTTCCGGATGGGGGCCGCCGTAGCTGCAGTCATGACCTCTTCGGAGGGCGAACAGCATCACCAGCCTCGTCGCCCATGCCGTCCACGCTGTCCACCTCTGACACGTGGAGCTCCTCAACACAGTGCTGTGACAGATCCACCTGCACAGCAGGAGGGAGCATAACCGCAGAGAGAGATGCGTCGCAGAGGGCACTACCCTCGCCACAGTGTCCACAGACCGAGGCTCAGCTTCCTGGACCTCTCTGAGCAGCAGTGCACACGGAGGCTCAGAGTCACTCGACATGTAGTCGTGGACATCTGAAGCCTCCTTCATGCCGAGCTGTTCCCGACTGGCCCGAGCACCATCTTCTTACCTGTCGCTGTCAAAGTCACCACTGCCCTCAACAACTTCTCCTCCGCATCCTTCCAGGGTGCCACCGGGGACATCGCCGGCGTCTCTCAGTCATCTGCACAAAAGAGCCCTGCAAATACACCTACACCCACTCTGCAGTGACACAATGGGTGGCATCAGTTGTGGGTCTTCATTGTGATCCTCAGGAAAGGGCATTATTGCACAAACCAGACAAGATTCGCAAAGACGTGGCAGTAGTGGTGCCAATATAGTATGTAATGTGAGTTGGTCAGAAATTCAATATAAGTAAAAACCATGACAAACCCTCAAACACCCTTGTGCATCCCCTTCATGCTCACGACACGTTTGCCTTACGCTTCCTACTGCACATATGTGATGCATGCCCTGTGGCTGCAGCACAGGTAGTGGCAGGTTGAGTGAGGCTGACCATGAAAGAGATGCACGAGAGGGTGAGTATGAGATAGACTCATGAGATTGTATGAGGATTGGGTTGAGTGGTAGTGGCGGGATGAGTTCTGGGGAGGTGAGTAAGTGCAGGTAAGATGAGGATGAGCTTTGAATGGGTATGAGGGGGTGATGTGACAGAGTAGTGTTGGCAGTGCAGAAGGAGATGTGGGGTGGGGGCGGTGATGTGGCAGACGGAGTGTAGGGGAATGAGTAAGTGTACTCACTTTGGCTGACCTACTGAGGTCATTGGAGCGCCTCCTGCACTGTATGCAGGTGGGTGATATGTTGGTGGTGCAGATGACCTTCTCTGCCACCTCGAGCCAGGCCTTCCTGGTGGCAGAGGCAGGCCGCTTCCTCCCACCCGCCGGGGGGAAGATCTCTGTCCTCCCCCTCCTCCTCACCCCATCTAATGATGCCTGGAGTGAGGCATCATTAAACTGGGAGTAGCCTTCCCCCTGGGCTGCTCCATGCTGTAATTTTTCCTATTTCTTGCAGCATCTGTCAGTGGAGGACTGCCCCTTTAAATAGAGCTCCTCCAGCTGACAGAGCTTACTGCACATGCGCAGCCCGCCCGCCGCGCAGATCAGCAGTGGGGAACCCGGAAGACCAGGTAAGTGGATCCAATTAGGCTGCGATCGCGCGGGGGGCAGACTGATTTCGCCGGGCGCGAATAGCCCCTCCCCTGTCGCGAACCCGCAGCCCTGCTAACATCGAGTCCTAGTTATCTGGCTGGACCGAGAGTTAAAAAAAACCAACACCCTCTCTATAGTCTGGATTTTCTGGTATGGGCACAGTTTAGACCTGAACAGCTATTGGCAGGTTTAGACAGACTCTAAATGGAAGTGTGCTGTTTGCACCCAACTTTCTGAGGTCAGTTGCATTTGCAGATTTGGATGGGTGCGGGTGACAGTGAAATTTAAAGGGTAGGGGACAAGTAAAGGGAAGTGTCAGAATTGGAGGACAAATATTCTGAAAACTTATGCAAAGGCTCCAAAAATATTTCAACCCATTAGCGGCTTTTACCAAGGCTGAAGGAGGAGGAGACTAAGAGGTGACAGGTAAAAATGCCGTGAAAGAGAACCCAAGGCAGGCATACCTCTGCAGACAAATGTTGGAGCACACCAATACCTGATCCCTTATTTGTTGTGTTGCATGAGGTGGCGCCATCCCCATAAGTGCGCTTTGCAGGACGACTGCAGGGAGGTGGAGCCAAGTTTTAGGCCATAGCTGACCATTGGTATCATGAGATGTTCCAGCCCTTTCTACATGGGAGCTGCAAGTGTCCCAGCTTTGCAAGAACATCAGCAACTACCATGCAGTATTTGTTTTTCTGCTGACCTTGGAACCTGTGAAGACAGTTCCCCCATGGGCATTGCCTGGTAGGTGTGCAGAGCTTGCGGGTATGGTTAATGGCATCTCGGCTGTCTGTTGAGCCCTTGGACTGAACTGAAGGAATTGCAAGGCTTTTGGGCTCTACCCCTCAGAGTTCATATATGGTCTAGATTGGTTACTGCACTCTAGCATCTTGCTGTGTCTTTTAGCTTCTGAATATTACTTCAACCGTAAATAAAATTCAACAAATGCTTTGTCTGTACCCATTGGTTGGGTGACATGCGGTCCTTTGCCTGCAAAGGTAATTGAAGAACATGGTTGACTCCCCACATATTCCACACTAGGTGATATACCATGGCTTAGGGTTAATTGTGAAACCAGGAAGCGCATTAACCCGTACCTTGGAGAAGGTGCAGAGAAGATTTACTGGAATGATATCAGGGATGAGGGGTTTCAGTTATCCGTGGAGACGAGAGAGACCCGAATTGTTCTCCTTAGTACAACAACAACTTTCATTTATATAGCACCTTTAACATAGTAAAAACATCCCAAGGCACTTCACAGGAGCATTATCAGACAAAATTTGATACTGAACCATTTAAAGAGACATGAGGACAGGTGGCCAAAAGCTTGGTCAGATAGGCAGGATGTAAGGAGCAACTTAAAGGAGGATAGAGAGGCGGAGAGGTTTAGGGAGGGAATTCCAGAGCTTAGGGCCTAGATAGCTGAAGGCACGGCCGCCACTGGCGGAGTGATGAAAATTGGGATGCGCAAGAGGCCGGAATTGGAGGAGCGCAGAGATCTCGGAGGGATGTAGTGCTGGTGGTGGTACTATTGCACTAAACTCAGAACTGAGAAGGTGGCCTTTTGCGGTACCTCAACCTGCCTCACATCATCCAGCAATCATCAATGGGTCTTTTATACAGGTGTTGATTCTAGGGTTGCCGACCCTCCTGGATTGTCCTGAAGTTTCCCAGGATTAAAGGTTAATCTCCCGGACACTCCGGCGAGCAACTGGTGAGGAAAACTATAGAGGGCATTTACTTCTCCCATTTTGCTCCGGTGGGACTGACAAACAGCAGGACCGCAATGTGCCTCGGATGCAACGCAACCCTGGCGCACGTGCACTCTAACCGGCAAAACTGCGTGATCGATAGAACGGTTTCTGGAGTGCAGAGGATTATGGGCATTGAAGCCGCCATTACTGATCCATTGCCACGAGCATGGACGTGGTGGGCGACCAATGGCGGGAGCATGCGGGCGGGGCGAGTGGTCAAACCTCCTGGATTACGGTCCAACCCTAGTTGATCCATGGGGGTGGATAACAGGTGGTAAGGGCGGGAAATGGGGCATGCTTCATTTAAGGGCTGTTTAAATGCAATATGTTGTATTCTGACTGGCGCTACCGCTCACCAGAGCGTGAGGTGAGGAAATGTGGAGCACAGTTTTTAACAGCGGGGATATGGCACTAGCCTTCGCAGCCCATTTTCCTTTCCTGCCCCAAACACCAGTCCTGCCCCCACCCTCCCACCTCCCCCCGCCCCCCCCCCCCCCCGCTCTGAAATCAGGTGCTAAATTGGAAGAAAATTGCAACTCAAGAAATCACAATACAGGATGAAATTAGCAAACATTTGAAGGTTTGGGCCAATCAGGGAGCCGTCATGAACAGCAGATCCTGGTTAATTAATTTAATTGGATTTTTTTTCGAGCAAATCACAGGGTGTATAAGTGAAGGAAATGTGGGCAATGTGCAACTGCCAATTTCTGCCCCCGGCTGAAAGTAACAATTATCCCCATAGAGTGCAGACCGATCAATCCTTAAAGTACAGGTCGAAAAGACTATTAAAAAGGCAAATGGAATTCTGAGTTTTATGCACGTGAGCATTAAACATCAACGTAATGATTTTAATTTGTACAACACATTGGTTAGGCCACAGTTGGAGTGTTGCATGCAATTTTGGGCATCCCATAATAGGCAGGATATTAGTGCCATGGAAAGGGCACAGTGAAGGTTCATTAAATGACGCCAGGAATGAGAGGGCTAAAGTTATGAGGGACGCCTTAAAATAAACTGGGGGCTTTTTCACTGGAACAGAGCAGGTTAAGGAGGATCTAATCGATGTTTGCAAAACGATGAAAGGTTTTGAGAAGGTAAGCGGTAGAAAATTGTTTCCACTGGTAGGTGAATTGGCAGCGAGGAGGCATAAACTCAGGATTATCACTGGAAGAACAGAGGAGAAGTTAGAAGAATCTTTTTCACACAAAGAGCTGTTAGAATCCTTTGCCCCAAGTGACTATTGAGGCAAATACTCTTAACATCACTGCAGAGAGAATTGGATACTTATTTGAAAAGGAAGAATATAAAAGGATACAGGGAAAGGGCAGGGAACTGGGATTAGAGTAGTTATCCCTAGTTGAAGAGCTAGCAGCAGCACAAACACTTTGGGTCTTAAGGGCCTCCCTCTTGTGCTGTAATTTTTATGGTTCAATATAAACTCTGTGAATTCTGCACTAACTCTGGTACTGGCTCGGGAGTTGTGCATTATAAGTGATCGGGGAATTTATAGCTGCATCTGTTCCATTTGGCCCGCCATCCTGGTTCTATATATAAATCGCTCAACAAAAAATTAGACGATCCCGATTTACCCAGAAGACACTGCACTTCACAGGGTTGTGACAGGAACATTTAGTGTAGATGGCAGGAGGTATTTCTTCATACAGAGAGCGGCTAAAATGGAATGGCTTACCTGAGAGGGTGTTTGTGGCCAGATCACTTATTTCATTTAAGGAACAGCTTCATACTGTAATGCAATGACACCGGGGTTGATATTCTGGAAAACTGAGGTCAAATGGACTTTACCTTGTTTTCCCCCTCTCCCCACTCTGCAATAAATACTCAGCCAGCCAAAAAAAAAGAGCATCTCCTTGCCAAAGTATTTCTACAGATACCCCAACTCCCTGCTGGTGAGCTTCCTCCATACCTGACCCGCAAAGGGACCCAGCGCAGTGTACCGCTGATAAGAACAGGCATACCAGGCTGACAAAGGGCGGAAGTGGGCTCTTATTTAAATATATAAAGGGAGCCCCCTTTGCAAAGCAAACCACTGGGGGCACTGCTTAATTTTTTGGCACCCACCCAGCTGGCTACTAATTTGCCACATCTGTTCGTCCCAGTGGTGCGGGTTGCACCAGTGGTAGAGATCAGCAGCAAAGGTTCCAGGCACTTATGCTGGGATGGGCCTTCACCCACCCTACCACCCACCACCACCCTCCTCTGGGTTGTTGGCTCCATTGTGTCCAAGCTGCGGACATGAATTTGCCTCCGATTGGCGGCCAGTCAGTAGGCAAGGAGTCATGTGCTGCAACAGGTCTAGGCTCTTGTGTGAATAATGACCACTTGAGTGAGATACCACAGGGTCTCCGCTGCCTCTGAAACCATACCTGGACACGGAGTCAGTGTTACAGATGTTTTATTTTTGTCATTTGTAATTTTCCTTGAAATAATGGGGATATCTGCCTTCATGGTAATGTCCATTAGTATGCTTATTCTTTTGTTAGTTGGTTAAAACAGAGGTTGTAGAATGTGAAATGGGATTTCACCCTTCCCCTTGTGAGATGAGTTTGATTTTTAAATCCCTGAAGGTTAAAAGTTTTACTTTTCATTTGATCCAAAATGCCAACTCAGTTTAGCATACAACCAGTGAGGGGCAGAAAATTAGACTGAACCAGCACCTTGAAGGTTGAAAGCGCTCCCAATGGATTGCTCAGCCAAAGGGTAGTTGAGAACGAACAACCATCTTAATATTAGAACAGTAAACTCGGAAAACTCTTACAGACTGATCTACGGAGTATATTTACGCCAAATTTCAAAGGAACTGTTTTACTCTGAATAGCCTGCGGAGTACAATAATGTTCTTCAGCATCCTTCAGTAAATCCTCCACAGTGCTACAGGAATACATCCTTGCAGTGAGGGCCCCACAGTGAGGTCCTTTAAAAAGAGTCTTGTTTTGTTTCTATTGCTGGAAGCCATTCTGTTAACACTGACAAGTATTTCTGGCTACACATTTGACCTCTTTACTGCAATGCCTTTGCAGAAAAGCCTGAAGCAGTGTATTATGTCTGTTTCTTTAATCCAGGGTAGATTAGGCAGCTGAGTCAACCAGATAGTCCAGAATTAAATAATCAAGTGTCTTCCTGAATTAGTATTTGGTGAAGTCAATGCCAATTATTTAAAATCCTAATACAGAACGTAGGGTGCAGACATTGTCCAGATATGCACAAAATATGTTTTAATACAACCCCAAATCATCTTGGGCCTGTCAATACTGAAGGATCACTGACTGAAGAAATGAACTGCCCAAGTATTTTCTAAAATTTAAGCAGGCTCTCTATGGGAACGGGAGTAGGCCATTCAGCCCCTCCAGCCTGTGATGAGATCATGGCTGATTTGTACCCTAACTCCATTTAACCCCCTTGGCTCCATATCCCCGACTACCCTTGGCTAGCAAAAACCTATCAACCTCAGATTTAAAATGATTGATTGAGCCAGCATCTCCTGCTTTTTTTGTGGGAGTTCCACACTTCTACCACCCATTGCATGAAGAAGTGTTTCCTAACTTCTCTTCTGAATGGTTTGGCTCTGATTTGAAGGTTATGTCTCCTTATGAGGTTATGAGCGGCCAAGACCCGAAGTGCAAGACATCAAGGCTGAAAAGAGCAGGAGAGAAGACTGGGTTAAGAAGTGCTGGTGACACCAATCTTGGGTTTTAAAAGTCTGTAGATAATAGGAAGAAGGGAAAACAGTTTTTGAGGTCCTGAACATACTGGTTAAAAAACAAAGTTGTAGCAAAGCACGTTTAAAAAGGACTGCATTGTGAAAAGTGACCAGAAATGGTAAATGCGAACTATCCAACTGCTAGTGACCCTCCCTACTAGCATGTCACTGGTGTCATTTTCATGTGCTCCAATTAAATTAACGCAAAGCTGGAGGTTTGGCCGACAGGTTCAATTGCCCAGAGCCCGTTTTTCAGTCGAGAAATGGGCACTGAAAGAGCCAATATACGAAAGACAAGAAAGAAAGAATTCATTGTATGACAGTAGGTACAGCACAGGAGGAGGCCATTCAGCCCACCATGCCTGTGTCAGCTCTTTGAAAGAGCTATCCATTTAGTCCCATTCCCCTGCTCTTTCCCCATAGCCCTGCACATTTTTTCCCTTCAAGTATTTATTCAATACCCTTTTGAAAGTTACTATTGAATCTGCTTCCACCGCCCTTTCGGGCAGTGCATTCCAGATCATTACAACTCGCTGGGTAAAAAAATGTTTCCTCGTGCCGCCATTGGCTCTTTTGCCGATCACCTTAAATCTGTGTCCACTGGTCACCAACCCTTCTGCCACTGAGAACAGTTTCTCCTTATTTACTCTGTCAAAACCATTCATGCATTTATAAAGCCCCTATCATGACCTCAGGACGTCTCAAAGCACTTTACCACCAATGAAGTACTTTTTGAAGTGGAGTCACTGTTTGTAATGTAGGAAATGCGGCAGCCAATTTGCACACAGCAAGCTCCCACAAACAGCAATGAAATAAGTGACCAGGTCATCAGCTTGAGGTGTTGTTTGAGGGATAAGTGTTGGCCAGGACACTGGGGAGAACTCCACTGCTATGAGAATCATAGAATAGAAGTTTACAACATGGAAACAGGCCCTTTGGCCCAACATGTCCATGTCGCCCAGTTTATACCACTAAGCTAGTCCCAGTTGCCTGCACTTGGCCCATATCCCTCTATACCCATCTTACCCATGTAACTGTCCAAATGCTTTTTAAAAGACAAAATTGTACCCGCCTCTACTACTGCCTCTGGCAGCTCGTTCCAGACACTCACCACCCTTTGAGTGAAAAAATTGCCCCTCTGGACCCTTTTGTATCTCTCCCCTCTCACCTTAAATCTATGCCCCCTCGTTATAGACTCCCCTACCTTTGGGAAAAGATTTTGACTATCTACCTTATCTATGCCCCTCATTATTTTATAGACTTCTATAAGATCACCCCTAAACCTCCTACTCTCCAGGGAAAAAAGTCTCAGTCTATCCAACCTCTCCCTATAAGTCAAACCATCAAGTCCCGGTAGCATCCTAGTAAATCTTTTCTGCACTCTTTCTAGTTTAATAATATCCTTTCTATAATAGGGTGACCAGAACTGTACACAGTATTCCAAGTGTGGCCTTACTAATGTCTTGTACAACTTCAACAAGACATCTCAACTCCTGTATTCAATGTTCTGACCAATGAAACCAAGCATGCTGAATGCCTTCTTCACCACCCTATCCACCTGTGACTCCACTTTCAAGGAGCTATGAACCTGTACTCCTAGGTCTCTTTGTTCTATAACTCTCCCCAATGCCCTACCATTAACGGAGTAGGTCCTGGCCCGATTCGATCTACCAAAATGCATCACCTCACATTTATCTAAATTAAACTCCATCTGCCATTCATTGGCCCACTGGCCCAATTTATCAAGATCCCGTTGCAATCCTAGATAACCTTCTTCACTGTCCACAATGCCACCAATCTTGGTGTCATCTGCAAACTTACTAACCATGCCTCCTAAATTCTCATCCAAATCATTAATATAAATAACAAATAACAGCGGAAATATTTTTCGCAATAGTGCCGTGGGATCTTTTACATCCACCTCTGAGGGCTGACGGGGCCTCGAAAGATGGTACCTCCAACAATGCAGCACTCCCTCAGTACTGCACTGAAGGTAACATTACTTTCCCCCAGAGATTAGTGAAGAACATACCCTCAGGAGCAGGAACTCTGGCTGTCATTTTCCCCTTCCTATTATGGGGACAGCGAGCTCAATTGAAATAAATTAATTGCTCCCGTGGCTGAGATCTTCTAACCATGTAATGTATTGACAAATAGAAAAACTGTGAATGTTGGAAATCAGAAATAAAAACAGAAAATGCTGGGGGCATTTCTGAAGTATGATGCCTGCAGGAAAGGGGGCCGGGAATTTGCGGTGGAATCTGAAGATGCGATAGAGTTACAAACCTTTTAGCATCCATCTAAAATCCCTGCATTTTTGGGGGCTGGTCTACACTACATAGAATTACATTGAATGTACGGCACAGAAACAGGACATTCGGCCCAACTGGTCCATGCCGGTGTTTATGCTTCACATTAGCCTCCTCCCTCCCTACTTCATCTCACCCTATCAGCATTCCTTTCTTCCTCATGTGTTTATCTAGCTTCCCTTTAAATGAATCTATGCTATTTGCCTCAACTACTCCTTGTGGTAGCGAGTTCCACATTCTAACCACTCTCAGGGTAAAGTAGTTTTTCCTGAATTCTCTACTGGATTTATTGGTGACTATCTTATATTTATGGCCGACAGTTTTGGTCTCCCCCACAAGTGGAAATATCTTCTCTACATCTACCTACTTACATACGAACATACGAATTAAGAGCAGGAGTAGGCCATTCGGCCCCTCGAGCCTGCTCTGCCATTTGATAAGATCATGGATGATCTGATTGTGACCTCAACCCTACTTTCCCGTCGACCTACTATAACCTTTGACTCCCTTATTAATCAGGAATCGATCTAACTCAGCCTTAAAAATATTCAATGACCCTGCCTCCACCGCTCTCTGGGGAAGGGAGTTCCACAGACTCACGACCCTCAGAGAAAAAAATTCTCCTCATCTTCATCTTAAATGGGAGACCCCTTATTTTTAAACTGTGGTTCCTAGTTCTAGTCTCTCCCACAAGGGGAAACATCCTCTCAGCATCAACCCCTTCTCGTCCCCTCAGGATCTTATATGTTTCAATAAGATCACCTCTCATTCTTCTAAACTCCAGTCCAACTTGTCCAACCTTTCCTCATAAGATAACCCCCTCATCCGAGGAATCTGTTAAGTGAACCTTCTTTGAACTGCCTCTAAAGCAATTATGTCCTTTCTCAAATGAGGAGACCAAAACTGCACACAGTATTCGAGATATGGTCTCACCAATGCCATGTACAACTGTAGCAAAACATCTCTACTTTTATATTCCATTCCCCTTGCAATAAATAACAACATTCCATTTGCCTTCCTAATCACTTGCTGTACCTGCATACTAACTTTTTGTGATTCATGTAATAGGACACCCAGATCCCTCTGTACCTCAGGGTTCTGCAATCTCTCTCTATTTAAATAATATACTGCTTTTCTCTTCCTTCTGCCAAAGTGGACAAGTTCACGTTTTTCCACATTATGCTCCGTCTGCCAAATTTTTGACCACTCACTTAACCTATCTATATCCCTTTGCAGACTCCTTATGTCCTCTTCACAACTTACTTTCCTACCTACCTTTGTGTCATCAGCAAATTTAGCAACCTTACATTCAGACCCTTCATCAAAGTCATTGATATAGATTGTAAATAATTGAGGCCCAAGCACTGATCCCTGTGGCACTCCACTCGTTACATCTTGCCAACCTGAAAATGACCTATTTATGCCAACTCTCTGTTTCCTGTTAGCTAACCAATCCTTTATCCATGCTAATATATTACCCCACCCCATACACCATGAGCTCTTATTTTGTGTAGTAGCCTTTGATGTGGCACCTTGTCAAAAGCCTTCTGGAAATCCAAGTACACCACATCCACAGGATCCCCTTTATCCACATTGCTTGTTACTTCCTCAAAGAACTCTAATAAATTAGTCAAACATGATTTCCCTTTCACAAAGCCATGTTGACTCTGCCTGATTGCATTGAGATTTTCTAAGTGCCTTGCTAGAATCTCCTTAATAATAGATTCTAGCATTTTCCCTATGGCAGATGTTAAGCTAACTGGCCTGTAGTTTCCTGCTTTCTGTCTCCCTCCTTTCTTGAATAGAGGAGTTACATTCGCTATTTTCTTATCTGATGGGACCCTTACAGAATTTAGGGAATTTTGGAAAATTAATACCAATGTATCTACTATCTCTGCAGCCGCTTCTTTTAAGCCCCTAGGATGAAGTCCGTCAGGACCTGGGGACTTATCAGCTTTTAGTTCTAATATTTTCTTCAGAACCCTTTCCCTGGTGATTGTAAATGTTTTAAGTTCCTCCCTCCCTTTCACCTCTTGATTCACAATTATTTCCGGCATGTTATTTGTATCCTCTACAGTGAAGACAGACGCAAAATATCTGTTCAATTCATCTGCCATTGCCTTATTCTACATTATTAATTCCCCAGACTCACTCTTTAGAGGACCAACACTCACTTTACTTACTCTTTTCCTTTTAAAATACCTGTAGAAACTCTTACTATCTGTTTTTATATTTCTGGATAGCTTTCTCTCGTACTCTAATTTCTCACTCCTTATTATTCTTTTAGTAATTCATTGCTGTTTTTTATATTCTGTCCAATCTTCTGACCTGCCACTAATCTTCACGGAATTGTATGCTTTTTCTTTCAATTTGATACGATCTTTAACTTCCTTAGTTAACCACGGAGTTAACTCCTTAGTTAACTCCCCTAGAGTCTTTCTTTCTCATTGGAATGTATCTTTGCTGAGTGTTATGAAATATCTCACTAAATGTCTGCCACTGCATCTCTACTGACCTATCCCTTAACCTAATTTCCCAGTTCACTTTAGCCAGCTCTGTCTTCGTACCCTCATAATTGATCTTATTTAAGTTTAAAACACTAGTCTTAGACTTACTCTTCTCTCTCTCAAACTGAATGTGAAATTCAATCATATTGTGATCGCTGCTGCCTAGAGGCTCCTTTACAATGCGGTCGTTAATTAATTCTGTCTCATTACACATTACCATATCTAGAATAGCCTGCCTTCTGGTTGGCTCTAGAACGTGCTGCTCCAAGAAACTGCCCGGAAAGCACTCTACGAACTCATCTTCCAGGCTACCTTTGCCAATGAGATTCTTCCAATTTATATGTAGATTAAAATCACCCAGGATTATCGCTGTTCCTTTCTCACAAGCCCCCATTATTTCTTCCTGTATACCCTGTCCTACAGTGTGGTTACTTATCAAACCTTTTCATTATCTTAAAGACATCTATCAGGTTCTCTTGCTACATTCTCCTCTTTATACACTCTTGACTCTTTCATCCGAATGCCTGAAAGAATCCCTGAAAGTCGGATATAGAGACGCCTTTAATCGTATTACACTTTGTTTTTCAGCCAGCAAAGGTGGAAAACATTTGTGTGAAAACTCAAGAAGTTAAAGTGCCAAATAGACGCTTTGTGTCAACGTGATGATGTAATTACACAGTGTAGGATTGCCAGCCTGTTAAAATTCACTATAACTATGGTAGTAAAATAGTCAGCATAATCCAGTGGGAAAAGATCATTTAAGAATCCAACAGAGCTGCAGTACAAATTTTGGCAGAGAATGCCAGCCCCAGGGAAGCACCTTCTGTATAATCACATAGGCCACCACAAATCATAGTTATTTACTCCGGGATGTCAATTTTTTCTCCTCTCTCTCTCTCTCTCCCTCTATTATTTTTTATCTTTCACTCTAAATCTCTTCTTCTCCCTTCTGCCTCTGCAGCTTTGAAATTGCACCCTATGCAGATTAGCACAGGAGCACTTGAAGCATCTGTAATCAGTTTGTCTGCTGTTTTCATCAACCTTTAGTTATTAAAATAAGCCTCTACTGAAATAATGGACACCAGAATTGCATGCAGACGTGTTAGTCATTCAAAGCCTGATATTTGTACAGAGCGACTTCAGGGCCTGTGTTTTGATCTGCATTCCTCTTTCTCTCACTGCCCCCCTCCCCGTCTGTACATCAACGCACTAGAACAATCAGCCTTGACAAACCAACTCAACTCTCTCCCCACCGCCCCCCCCCACCACCACAGCTAACAAATTGCAGACTTTCAAATGACATTATCAAAATGCATTCAATAAAAATTGCAATCCTTCATGCCACATTTTAATTCATCATACGCTGTTATTATTGCTTTTATTTAGTTAGCTAAAGGGGACCAGATCAATGGGAAAGCCAAATGAAGTCCCAGCCTTTTCGATTTCTATCAGTTATACACCAGGAATGCAAAGGATAATTTGGATCAGAATCCACACTGACTTGTCTGTGTCTCTGAAGAACTGTTGTGATTGGGGGAGGGGTGAAGGCGGTGAAGGATAAACTTAAGAGAGGACAACCCCAGTGGACTCTTTAGAGTTCACTCGAGCCTCGAGGATAAATGTCCTTTTGATGTGGCTTCTCCTTTATCTTTCTGATTGGTTTCCCAAAGAAGAACTGGTGCTTCGTCTCATTTTATTAGCCGTACAGACCTCTGTATAGAGAAATGAAACGCCTATTGTACTCTTCCTAAAGAGGAAGCCTCCTCGTTATTGCCTCTTTTCGTAATCAATCAGTGACCACAATTAATGCGATATCAAGGATCCTATAGGACTACCTAAGCTTGTGAGCATCCATTGGTCAGACCATAAATCAGAAGAAAGCAGGAACAACGAAAGGCCATTTAGGTTCTCAACACCGTCCTTGTGGTGTAGCTCCACATTTCAGGATTCCATAGGCCATTTTTACCTCATTTTTGCTGCGGCTCAAGACTTTTATCCCTTGACTTCCTGTTAAACCAAGAACCTTGAGGAAGCATCCAACAAGCAGCTTATGCAAGTCTCCTAGCCTGTGGCCACAAACAGATCGTCCGCTGGAGAACCTCTTAGCTGCTTCAAAGGCCCCTAATCTGCCACGTGCACAAGAATAACACTTCCGTTCCCCAGAGGAATTTGCTTGAATGCTAGACTAGGATAAAAGTTCCACTTGGATAATAATTGGATCGCATCTCGTGGGATTACGACCTAGGTAGGCTTGATGCGACGCAGGGAAATCCATCGCCAGAAGTGGGGACAAAATCTCTGCATCCAACACCTGCAGGGGCAGCCCGATGCTTCTCAATCATATTCCAATCCTGGGACCGCTTGAGCACAAATAAGGGTGCAGGGTTGCGTCTTAGTTTTCTTGACTAGCTTTTGTACTTCTGCCCACACAAAAGTAACCTCTGTCCTGATAGTCCCTTGCAAATAACAATTAACAAAACCTTCTACTTCGGCCTAACAGAATTCGTGCTAGCTAAGAGCTGACGTGAGATGCATTTAGGGCTTCGTAAGGGCCCCAAAACTGCCCAAGACCAAGGTAGCTGTTCCTGGAGGGGACCGATTACCTTTCTAAACATGTTCATTTGCCAAGCGTCTATTCACACTACTGTGTCCGCCAATGAGTTGGAGGCAGGGCGGGACTTAACGGCAGGACTTACAGCAAACAGAGTCTATTTAAACAGAGTCTCTACAAACTACATCAAACAGAACGCATGACTGAAAGCAAAGTCTCCCGATAAAAAAGCAGGGTGATTTCTCCAGCAAAATGCAATGAGTGGAATGCAAATTATGTGCGTAAAATCAACCCCAGTCACTTACAGCAATGCAGTTACTGGGCGTGGTTAATGGAGGAATGGCCCAATCATCTCCATTCTGGCTGACAATGGTGGTATCACTACATGCAGCCGTTCATTTGCTGCATTTTAAAAGTTTGCCATCCTTTTCTCTTCTGCCCTTCCCAGGCCTTAGTTCCTACATGAGAACAGCAGAGCGCCACTCTGAATGTCCTACTGGTTGTCGGGGCAAGCATCCTCAGTTACGCCCGTACAGACACGGTCCACCCTCCCCCAGTTTTTTTAAGTGACCCGTCGCCACAGCAGGGGATGGTGTCTACGGCAATGGCCATGGCAGCCGAGAGTCTTGTTCTGCCGCATTTTGACAGTGAAACATACTGCCGGGTGCCAGCAGGATCATGTGGGCAGATGGAGGTCTAAGCCCGACATGTTTCCAATGTGCCAAGGAAAATCCAGGCCTGTGAGTTTCAGAGCGCAGAACCTGGCAAAGCAGGGCAAGGGCAGCTGAGAATAGGATGGAGATAATGGCAGCGGCCACTGGTCAAGTCACTGAGGCTGTTTTAAGGATCTTACCATCTGGCAAAATTCAATTGACCGTTCACTGACCATAGGAACAGGTATAGGCCATTCAGCCTCTCGAGCCTGTTCCGTCATTCAATTAGATCAGGGCTGATCTGTAGCTTAACTCCATCTACCCGCCTTGGTTCCATAACCCTTAATACTCTTTGCCTAACAAAAACCTATCAATCTCAGTTTTGAAATTTTCAATTGACCCCCAGCCTCAACAGCTTTTTGGAGGATGGAGTTCCAGATTTCCACTACCCTTTGTGTGAAGAAGTGCTTCCTGACATCACCCCTGAAGCTCTAATGTTAAGGTTATGCTCCCTTTTTCTGGACTCCCCCACCAGAGGAAATAGTTTCTCTGTATCTACTCTATCAACTCCTTTACTCATCTTAAACACCTCTATTAGATCACCCCTTAATCTTCTATACTCAAGGGAATTCAAGCCGAGTCCATTCAACCTGTTCTCATAATTTAACCCTTTTAGCCCCGGTATCATTCCAGAACCAGGTGAGATATGAATTAATGCACACAGATGAAAACAGGAGACCAGATATTTCACTACAGCTGATGAGGAAATATACATGAATGGCTGCATTCCAGAACTGCAACAGTTGAACGGTGTTAACCTGGGAATTACCCTGCACGCACTATTCAGTGCCACAGCTATTGTGCAACGCAGTGCGGTTGAAATAAGGAAAGAAATAAAATGACAAGCTCATGAAAACTATCTGCTGATCAATGAGTGAACTACTTGAAGTAAAAAGGCCAGGTACCTAAAGGCTGCGATGAGAGTTGGGGGCTGCTCATGGGCCTTGATGAACTTGAGGCACAAACAGCTGAAGCTGTTGTATTGGTGCCCATAGTTCGCTGCCTTTGACGAGCACCTTCTTCAAGCAAACTGTATGTGATTTGTCAGTGATGGGACAAGTGTACTGCTGAGGGTGAAGTAGTTAGGAGTGGAGTCATGGCATTGCGAACGGTACCCTCCCCTCATCACATGGCACTGCTTCAACCATTGTCTATGAACTGGTGGTGGCCAATGCTGTATTAGGCCACAACCAATTCGAGGCCTTTACGGAAAGCTTTGACAGCAAGAATCAGCATTTAGCGAAAGGAATGGCCTGTGGCGTTCACACGTTGGTTACATCCTGATCATTTACTGGGTGACTGACGAGCAGCTTCGGGATTGGACAAGTTGTGCAGGCTCCTCTGGGGCTCTCTTCCAGCATTTGCTGTCAGAAATGAGTCATAGGATGGACATGAAGGAATAAAATTGCAGGGCTATGGGGATAGGGAGGGGGAGTGGAACTAGCTGGATTGCTCTTGCATCGAGTCGGCACGGACTCGATGGACCGAATGGCCTCCTTCCGTGCTGTAACCTTCCTATGATTCTCTTATTCTGCTCTGTAAGCCTGGAGTTTCTGTGTGACCTATGATGTGCTTAGGAACTGTCCAATCTGTTGAAGGAACTTCAAACCCATTCCATACCCTTGCCCTGTCAGCACTATGAGAGTCTTAGGATCCTTGAAGGTTACATAGAATTACATAGAATTTACAGCACAGAAACAGGCCATTCGGCCCATTTGGTCTATGCCGGTGTTTATGCTCCACAGAAGCCTTCTACCACTCTATTCCTTTCTCCCTCATGCATTTATCCAGCTTCCCCTTAAATGCAACCATGCTAGTCGCCTCAACTACTCCTTGTGGTAGCAAGCTCCACATTCTAACCACACTGCGCCAAGGAGAAGCTTGAGGAGGCTTTGAAAGCCAACAAATTTGGATGAATTCAGCTGCCTCTCCCAAGCCAAATTAAAAACTAAGGAGCGTTGACATTAGACGGTTTCTCCACAGTCTCTTGGAGCTGCAAATTTCTTGTTCTGGTACTGCCTATATTGACGTCTTAACAAATCTGAAAGTGCTACACCCCAGCAAATGGCCTTCCTCACTGAGCATCTGCCACAGTGAGAAAGAAGTGTGGCCTCTTTGTTATTGCTTACCGTTGGAGCCATCAATAGCGTGTGGGTCTTCATGGAGAACGCAATGAGTGAGCTGACCGATACAAAACCTCTCCTGATATGTATCAAAACACTTGCATGCAACGCAGCTGAATATGAAAGGGGTTTCAGTCTACTGAACAATATTGTCACAAAAAGCTAATGACTGTACTGCTGATCTCAAACACCTCATTCCAATGGGACCTAGAGAAATACTTAAGATCCTGCTTCCAAAAGCACAGTTCAGCAAATGACCAGGGCAGCTGTCGTTTGATGATGATTGGAAAATCCCTGTCGTATTGACCATAGCGAACAGTTATTTTTTTATATTATGTTTTGAATGTGTATTCGTAGCAGATGAGCAGAACTCCCATCATGTGCTGTTCATGTGCTATTTACTGTCTGAACTGATTTGGGTGAGAAATGTGGAGAGACTAGAGAAGCTGGGATTGTTCTCCTTAGAGCAGAGAAGGTTAAAGGGAGATTTAATAGAGATGTCCAAAATTATGAGTTTTGATAGAGTAGGTAGGGAGAAGCCTGTTTCCACTGACAGAAGGGTCGGTAACCAAAGGACACAGATTTAAGGTAATTGGCACTGCCTGAAAGGGAAGCAGATTCAATAATAACTTTCAAAAGGGAATTGGATAAATACTTGAAGGGAAGAAATTTGCAGGGCAATGGGGAAAGAGCAGGGCAGTGGAACTAATTGGATAGCTCTACCAAAGAGCCAGCGCAGGCTCGATGGGCCGAATGGCCTCCTTCTGTGCTGTATGATTTTCTGATACTATGATGATTCTAAATATAATGCAAACAATAGTTGTTCAAAGCAAAGAACAAAGTGATATTGTCTGTAATGTATTGTTTCACAAAACGGATGAGGAGGTGTTTGATAATGATTCATTTTGAAACCAAAAAAAAAATTAGTGTCACAGCAACAAACAACTGGAAACAAGAGTGAACAAATCAACATCTTGTTTTGCTATTAGATTACAACATACAAAAAAGATTGACACGGATGATACCAGAAATGGGAGGATATACTTATCAGGAAAGGCTGAACAGGCTGGGGCTCTTTTCTCTAGAAAAGAGAAGGCTGAGGGGTGACCTGATAGAGGTCTTTAAAATAATGAAAGGGCTTGATAGGGTAGACGTAGAGAAAATGTTTCCACTTGTGGGCGAGTCCAAAACTTGTTCATAAATATAAGATAGTTACTAATAAATTCAATAGGGAATTCAGGAGAAACATCTTTACCCAGAGAATGGTTAGAATGTGGAACATGCTACCACAAGGAGTAGTTGAGGCAAGTCACATAGATACATTTAAGGAGAAGCTAGATAAAGAATAGAAGTATATGCTGATAGGGTGAGATGAAATGGGGTTGGAGGAGGCTCATCTGGAGCATAAACACCAGCATAGACCAGTTGGGCCAAATGGCCTGTTTCTATGCCGTGGACTTCATGCGCTTTATATTGGATAACCCCCAAAACTGGGCGCAGGGTTGGCGGTGCGCGATTAACCCCGCGCCCGGTCGTTGAGATGCAGGCAGCACGCAACATTTGTGCTGCCTGGTGGTTTACCTGATTGCTGCGTCCAGCCAGGCCGAGCCGCGCTGTTGAGTGGCTGCTCGCCAGCAGGGGGCTCAGATATCGCGAGTGGCCAGCACCACTTAAAGGGAAGGTGCTTGCAGAAAGTGGTGGAAGTCAATTGGGAAGTGAATCTGTGCTGCAATATAGCGCAGCATGGTGATGATGGGACCTCTGAAATTTTTAATGAGCAACAACTGGGCTGCTCATTAGAAAATCTCTGATACTTGTAAAACATAAGGGTCTGCAAGGAGCCTGAACGGAGATCAGACATGGCACACGTAAAACACAGATGCAGGTCCTGTCCCTATCTTTACAAATTGTTGAGTTCTTTCAAAACATTGAATAAAGGTTGCGCACTACTAAATCCCACATCCTCCAATCTGCACGCCAGACCTCACCAATCTGCCGATCTGAGTTTGTACCAGGCCTGCAAGAGAGCGTGCACCAAGGTTCCCTGCTGATGCACTAGAGGTCTTAGTACAAGAGGTGGACAGAAGGAGGGACATCCTATATCCTTGGGGCACCAAGGAGCCCGAGTAAAATTGAAGTCAATGGGAATCAGGGGGTAAACTCTCCAGTGGCTGGAGTCATACCTAGCACAAAGGAAGATGGTAGTGGTTGTTGGAGGCCAATCATCTCAGCCCCAGGACATTGCTGCAGGAGTTCCTCAGGGCAGTGTCCTAGGCCCAACCATCTTCAGCTGCTTCATCAATGACCTTCCCTCCATCATAAGGTCAGAAATGGGGATGTTGGCTGAGGATTGCACAGTGTTCAGTTCCATTCGCAACCTCTCAGATAATGAAGCAGTCCGTGCCCGCATGCAGCAAGACCTGGACAACATCCAGGCTTGGACTGATAAGTGGCAAGTAACATTCACACCAGACAAGTGCCAGGCAATGACCATCTCCAAAAAGAGAGAATCTGACCACCTCCCCATGACATTCAATGGCATTACCATCACTGCATCCCCCACCATCAACATCCTGGGGGTCACCATTGACCATGAACTTAACTGGACCAGCCACATAAATACTATGGCTACAAGAGCAGGTCAGAGGTTGGGTATTCTGCGGCAAGTGACTCACCTCCTGACAAGTCAGGAGTGTGATGGAATACTCTCCACTTGCCTGGATGAGTGCAGCTCCGACAACACTCAAGAAGCTCGACACCATCCAGGACAAAGCAGCCCGGTGATTGGCACCCCATTCACCACCCTAAACATTCACTCCCTTCACCACTGGTGCACAGTGGCTGCAGTGTGTACCATCCACAGAATACACTGCAGCAACTCGCCAAGGCTTCTTCGACAGCACCTCCCAAACCTGCGACCTCTACCACCTAGAAGGACAAGGGCAGCAGGCACATGGGAACAACACCACCTGCACGTTCCCCTCCAAGTCACACTCCATCCCGACTTGGAAATATATCGCCGTTCCTTCATCGTCGCTGGGTCAAAATCCTGGAACTCCCTACCTAACAGCACTGTGGGAGAACCTTCACCTCACGGACTGCAGCGGTTCAAGAAGGAGGCTCACCATCACCTTCTCAAGGGCAATTAGGGATGGGCAATAAATGCTGGCCTTGCCAGCGACGCCCTCATCCCATGAATGAATAAAAAAATATCCGCAGTGGCAGGGATGGGGGTGGGGTGCAAGAGGCCCTCCAGACATATGCTCAAGAGGCAGTGGGAAACAGTAGGGGACGTATCAATACCAGGCGAATAGCACCACGAACATGGATGCAGTGCAGGGAGAAGTTCAATGTTTTGACACGAGTGGTCAAGGTGAGTGAGGTCAACTGTCAAGTGGCATCTCCTGCCAACTGCACCACGAGCCGCATCCATTGCTCCACGCACTACACCCCCCCATCACCCACCTAGCAATAAATTCTTTCAATCAGCACTCAACTCTTCCAATCAGATGTTTCCTCTCACCCTCACACATTACCACTGTTGCAAGCCGCACACCCACAACTCACAGGCCACACACACTGGCACCTATTCAACCATGACAGCCACATCACCCAAACATCTTGCAGGACACTCACCAACACACGTTCTGCTTTCTTGCAGGAGAAGGTGGCGCACAACAGGAGGTAACAAGTGTCAGTGGCTCCATGGAACATGAACCTGCTGTCCTCTCTCAGGATGACAGCGTTCCTGGTCCCACCCCAGCCACCCTGCCAGTGCCCTTGCTGTTGCCTGTCAGCTAGCCAGCCCACTCCCTGTAGAGTATTGACATTTATTATTGGGACTTAGAAAGATAGGAACAGGAGTAGGCCATTTAACCCCTCGAGCCTGTTCCGCCATTCGATGAGATCATGGTTGATCTGTGACCTAACTCCATATCTCCATATATCCGCCTTAGCCCCATATCCCTTAATACCTTTGGTTCACAAAAATCTAACAATCTCAGATTTAAAATTAACAATTGAGCGAGCATCAACTGCTGTTTGTGGATGAGAGTTCCAAACTTCTCCCATCCCTTGCGTGTAGAAGTGTTTCCTAACTTCACTCCTGCATGTCCTGGCTCTAAATGTTAGGCTATGTCCCCTTGTCCTAGTATTCAAGTGTGGGAGACCTCCAAAAACAGGTACAAATGCATCAGCAGCCAGAAGCAATAATCCGGCAACTGACCTGTAACTCCAGCATGATCCCTTTAAATAGCGCTGGCAGGAGGGTCTTCCATGCTGTTTAAGACCTGTTCAATCATGCAAGGTTAAGACAATGCGTTGGCTGGAGCATTGAGTTCCAAAATCCCTTTAAATCAGCGATGCACAATAATCGACTGCGTTTTCTCCCAACATTACATGGTGCCAGCGTTTTTTTTTATTCGTTCATAGGATGTGGGCGTCGCTGGCATTTATTGCCCATCCCTAATTGCCCTTGTGAAGGTGGTAGTGAGCCGCCTTCTTGAACCGCTGCAGTCCGTGTGGTGAAGGTTCGCTCACAGTGCTGTTAGGAAGGGAGTTTCAGGATTTTGACCCAGCGACGATGAAGGAACGGCGATATATTTCCAAGTCGGGATGGTGTGTGACTTGGAGGGGAACGTGCAGGTGGTGTTGTTCCCATATACCTGCTGCCCTTGTCCTTCTAGGTGGGAGGTGCTGTCGAAGAAGCCTTGGCGAGTTGCTGCAGTGCATCCTGTGGATGGTGCACACTGCAGCCACAGTGTGCCGGTGGTGAAGGGAGTGAATGTTTAGGGTGGTGGATAGGGTGCCAATCAAGCGGGCTGCTTTGTCCTGGATGGTGTCGAGCTCCTTGAGTGTTGTTGGAGCTGCACTCATCCAGGCAAGTGGAGAGTATTCCATCACACTCCTGACTTGTGCCTTGTAGATGGTGGAAAGGATTTGGGAGTCAGGAGGTGAGTCACTTGCCACAGAATACCCAGCCTCTGACCTGCTCTTGTAGCCACAATATTTGTGTCGCTGTTCCAGTTAAGTTTCTGGTCAATGGTGACCCTCAGGATGTTGATGGTGGGGGATTCGGCGATGATAATGCCATTGAATGTCAAGGGGAGGTGGTTAGACTCTCTCTTGTTGGAGATGGTCATTGTCTGGCACTTGTCTGGCGCGAATGTTACTTGCCACTTATCAGTCCAAGCCTGGATATTGTCCAGGTCTTGCTGCATGTGGGCTCGGACTGCTTCATTATTTGAGGGGTTCCGAATGGAACTGAACACTGTGCAATCATCAGCCAACATCACGATTTCTGACCTTATGATGGAGGGAAGGTCATTGATGAAGCAGCTGAAGATGGTTGGGCCGAGGACACTGCCCTGAGGAACTCCTGCAGCAATGCCCTGGGGCTGAGATGATTGGCCTCCAACAACCACTACCATCTCCCTTTGTGCTAGGTATGACTCCAGCCACTGGACAGTTTTCCCCCTGATTCCCATTGACTTCAATTTTACTAGGGCTCCTTGGTGCCACACTCGGTCAAATGCTGCCTTGATGTCAAGGGCAGTCACTCTCACCTCACCGTTATCTGCTTGTGTGCAAACGCCTTTACCAATATGGCGGCCGGCGCGTGTCACGCTAGAAGTGTGCATGCGCATTCCGGACACCATTTTGGATCCTTAGCAGTCGACATAGTGCCTACAAAACAGGCGTCACACGGCCTAGTTTAGATCCCCATGTAACTCTGTGTAACTCTATGTAACATGAGTCACTATTATCGTGGGCTTTTTGTCCCGCTTAGTAGGTTACTTTAGCCTCGGCTTCCCAATTGGGTGTAAGCTTGAATGTAAGTGGGACAGTGAGAGGACACCACTCACCAAGCCTTCAACATCCTGGGGTCACTCTCATTACCCTCATGTGGGCCAGCACCTGACCCGGAAAATGTCTGCGATTGGGAGCTCGCAGGATTTAAAGGGGTACAGTAGCATAGTGGTTATGTTACTGGGCTAGTAATCCAGAAGCCTGGACTAAAATCCAAAGTCATGAGTTCAAATCCCGCCACGGCAGCTGGCGAATTTAAATTCAATTAATTAATTAAATTCAATTAATTAAATAAAAATCTGGAATTAAAATACTAGTATCAGTAATGATGGCCATGAAACTACCGGATTGTCGTAAAAACCAATCTGGTTCACTAATGTCCTTCAGGGAAGGAAACCTGCCGCCCTTACCCGGTCTGGCCTATATGTGACTCCAGACCCACAGCAATGTGGTTGATTCTTAATTGCCCTCTGAAATGGCCCAGCAAGCCACTCAGTTGTAAAATCTCGCTACGAAAAGGCATAATAAGAATAAAACCGGACGGACCACCCGGCATCGGATCACTAGGCACCGGACACGACAACGGCAAAACACCAAGCCCAGTCGACCCTGCAAGGTCCTCCTTACTAACATCTGGGGACTTGTGCCAAAATTGGGAGAGCTGTCCCACAGACGAGTCAAGCAACAGCCTGACATAGCCATACTCACAGAATCATATCTTTCAGCCAACGTCCCAGACTCTTCCATCACCATCCCTGGGTATGTCCTGTCCCACCGGCAGGACAGACCCACCAGAGGTGGCGGTACAGTGATATACAGTCAGGAGGGAGTGGCCCTGGGAGTCCTCAACATTGACTCTGGACCCCATGAAATCTCATGGCATCAGGTCAAACATGGGCAAGGAAACCTCCTGCTGATTACCACCTACCGTCCTCCCTCAGCTGATGAATCAGTCCTCCTCCATGTTGAGCACCACTTGGAGGAAGCACTGAGGGTAGCAAGGGCACAAAATGTACTCTGGGTGGGGGACTTCAATGTCCATCACCAAGAGTGGCTCGGTAGCACCACTACTGACCGAGCTGGCCGAGTCCTGAAGGACATAGCTGCCAGACTGGGCCTGCGGCAGGTGGTGAGCGAACCAACACGAGGGAAAAACTTACTTGACCTTGTCCTCACCAATCTCCCTGTCGCAAATGCATCTGTCCATGACAGTATTGGTAGGAGTGACCACCGCACAATCCTCGTGGAGATGAAGTCCCGTCTTCGCACTGAGGACACCATCCAACGTGTTGTGTGGCACTACCACCGTGCTAAATGGGATAGATTCAGAACAGATCTAGTAGCTCAAAACTGGGCATCCATGTGGCGCTGTGGGCCATCAGCAGCAGCAGAATTGTATTCCAGCACAATCTGTAACCTCATGGCCCGGCATATTCCTCACTCTACCATTACCAACAAGCCAGGGGATCAACCCTGCTTCAATGAGGAGTGTAGAAGAGCATGCCAGGAGCAGCACCAGGCGTACCTAAAAATGAGGTGCCAACCTGGTGAAGCTACAACTCAGGACTACATGCATGCTAAACAGCGGAAGCAACATGCTATAGACAGAGCTAAGCGATTCCACAACCAACGGATCAGATCAAAGCTCTGCAGTCCTGCCACATCCAGTCGTGAATGGTGGTGGACAATTAAACAACTAACGGGAGGAGGAGGCTCTGCAAACATCCCCATTCTCAATGATGGCGGAGTCCAGCACGTGAGTGCAAAAGACAAGGCTGAAGCGTTTGCAACCATCTTCAGCCAGAAGTGCCGAGTGGATGATCCATCTCAGCCTCCTCCCGATATCCCCACCATCACGGAAGCCAGTCTTCGGCCAA
Organism: Heptranchias perlo; assembly: GCF_035084215.1. Classification (NCBI taxonomy): domain Eukaryota; kingdom Metazoa; phylum Chordata; class Chondrichthyes; order Hexanchiformes; family Hexanchidae; genus Heptranchias; species Heptranchias perlo. The sequence continues at coordinate 74,667,671 of NC_090334.1, forward strand.
TTCGATTCACTCCACGTGATATCAAGAAACGGCTGAGTGCACTGGATACAGCAAAGGCTATGGGCCCCGACAACATCCCAGCTGTAGTGCTGAAGACTTGTGCTCCAGAACTAGCTGCGCCTCTAGCCAAGCTGTTCCAGTACAGCTACAACACTGGCATCCACCCGACAATGTGGAAAATTGCCCAGGTATGTCCTGTCCACAAAAAGCAGGACAAATCCAATCCGGCCAATTACCGCCCCATCAGTCTACTCTCAATCATCAGCAAAGTGATGGAAGGTGTCGTCGACAGTGCTATCAAGCGGCACTTACTCACCAATAACCTAATCACGGATGCTCAGTTTGGGTTCCGCCAGGACCACTCGGCTCCAGACCTCATTACAGCCTTGGTCCAAACATGGACAAAAGAGCTGAATTCCAGAGGTGAGGTGAGAGTGACTGCCCTTGACATCAACGCAGCATTTGACCGAGTGTGGCACCAAGGAGCCCTAGTAAAATTGAAGTCAATGGGAATCAGGGGGAAAACTCTCCAGTGGCTGGAGTCATACCTAGCACAAAGGAAGATGGTAGTGGTTGTTGCAGGCCAATCATCTCAGCCCCAGGGCATTGCTGCAGGAGTTCCTCAGGGCAGTGTCCTTGGCCCAACCATCTTCAGCTGCTTCATCAATGACCTTCCCTCCATCATAAGGTAAGAAATGGGGATGTTCGCTGATGACTGCACAGTTTTCAGTTCCATTCGCAACCCCTCAGATAATGAAGCAGTCCGAGCCTGCATGCAGCAAGACCTGGACAACATCCAGGCTTGGGCTCATAAGTGGCAAGTAACATTCGCGCCAGATAAGTGCCAGGCAATGACCATCTCCAACAAGAGAGAGTCTAACCACCTCCCCTTGACATTCAACGGCATTACCATCGCCGAATCCCCCACCATCAACATCCTGGGGGTCACCATTGACCAGAAACTTAACTGGACCAGCCATATAAATACTGTGGCTACGAGAGCAGGTCAGAGGCTGGGTATTCTGCGGCGAGTGACTCACCTCCTGACTCCCCAAAGCCTTTCCACCATCTACAAGGCACAAGTCAGGAGTGTGATGGAATACTCTCCACTTGCCTGGATGAGTGCAGCTCCAACAACACTCAAGAAGCTCGACACCATCCAAGATAAAGCAGCCTGCTTGATTGGCACCCCATCCACCACCCTAAACATTCACTCCCTTCACCACCGGCGCACTGTGGCTGCAGTGTGCACCATCCACAGGATGCACTGCAGCAACTCGCCAAGGCTTCTTCGACAGCACCTCCCAAACCCGCGACCTCTACCACCTAGAAGGACAAGAGCAGCAGGCGCATGGGAACAACACCACCTGCACGTTCCCCTCCAAGTCAAACACCATCCCGACTTGGAAATATATCGCCGTTCCTTCATTGTCGCTGGGTCAAAATCCTGGAACTCCCTTCCTAACAGCACTGTGGGAGAACCGTCACCACACGGACTGCAGCGGTTCAAGAAGGCGGCTCACCACCACCTTCTCGAGGGCAATTAGGGATGGGCAATAAATGCCGGCCTTGCCAGCGACGCCCACATCCCGTGAACGAATAAAAAAAAAAGGCCAGGCATTTGCAAATTTGGAAGCCCTCAAAGCTGCTTTCGAGAAACAATGTTTGAAGGAGTGCAGGAAGCCAGAGAGCAACTCCACTTCTCAGATGGGGGTCATTGAAATTTCCCTGTCGGAAGTCACGGAGAGGAGAAGGGGCCCGATTGAACAGTGGACCTCGCAGAGACCCTCAGGAAGAATGGGAGGAGGAGGCGACTGCTATGAATGCCACCTCCACCGTACAGAACACCTGGTAGCAGTGCTTGCCAGGTCAGCCAAAGTAGGAGAACCTTCCATTGCCTTCATGAAGGCAGTGCACTAAACATGCATAGTACCTTCAATTACATCCCCATCACACTGACTACAACCTTTTTTAAACCTTACCATAAATACCAGTTATGCAACAGGAAGCGCATTGCAGCTCAACTTTAACCTGGAAATGTTCCTTCACTCATATCCTTCCATGTATTCTGTCCAAAAGAATCCTTTAATGTAGCTGAATATTGTATATCCATATCGTCACACCCTCTGTGGGCTGTGTGCTGACACTTGGGTATTGCTGCATTTCAGCTTGGCAATTGGAACTCATCACTTGTTCTACTTTGGTTGCAGTAGAGGATGGCCCCGAGCAGCAGAAAGAGTACACTTACAGGGGGAGGACCTCCCCCATAACATTTGTCCTCTGACCCCATATGAAGAGGAAGTCCTGTAAATCCTGGGCAGGGAGGCCGGAGAAATTGCTGGAGGTGGGAAGTTGGTGGCTGTGCCTTCAGCTGCCTAGGTCCTAAGGCCTGGAATTCCCTCCCTAAACCTCTCTCTCTCCACCTTAAAGACACTCCTTAAAACCTACCTCACCTGTCCCAATTTCTCCTTAAGTGGCTCGGTGTCAAATTTTGTTTCATAACGTTCCTACGAAGCTCCTTGGGACGATTTACTATGTTAAAGGCGCTATATAAATGCAAGTTGTTGTTGTTGATGGCTTTCTGCTGCTTTCCCTTCTTATCCTAAACTCTGATTCACTTATTGTTAGCAAAGCATTTACTGCCACAATTGACACTTGTCACTCCTTCCACTGAAAGCTGTGTGTGAAGGACACCATTATAACCTGCCTTCATCTTCTCTTTCCCTAATTGTGCCACGAGAAGGCGAGCCGGGCTCCACTGCATCTCCGCAGCGTCACTCCCTCCCTCTCTCCCTCCCTCCGAAACACCAGCTCAAGGACATCCACCAAGGGTCACCCACCACTGAGCTAGAGGGGAGTGCACTGAATGACACACACAGCATAAGTGAGCAGGTAGCGGTGACAGAGGACGAACCATCGAAATTTACAGGAGACCAGCTTGCCCTCTGCCTCAGCTGCTGAGCCTGGGAATCTGGACCTCAAGACACCTGAAATTGAAGGAAGGACGGAAGGAAGTGAGTTTTCTGAGCATCAAGCGTTGGTGCAGGCATTGGGGACCGTGCCAAGCATGGTGTTGCAGGCATTGGCTGTTGCAGACAAGTTCACTGGTTGCTCGTGTACCTTGCACGATAGTTTCACAACACTGCAGTCCATCGTGAAATGTGTGGCAACTCAAGGGGCATCTACGGCAGAGACCCCAGTGCCGGAGGTCCGAAGGGCAGTTGGTGATTCTCCTAATACGCTCAGAATGCTGCCGTTGAGGCTTGGGGTTTCTAGAATGGAGTGGTCTATCTCTTCTGGTTTCCTGGGAGTTGGTTAAAGAGAACCGTAGATAAGCTTGATTGGTCTCTTTGGTGCTATTACGCCTGCTGTCATACTGCACCGTGACCACAGCGAGGCAGCGTCCAGCAGCAGCAGCAAGACGGAAATGGGCACAGATGATGGCATTGTCTCTCAGGGTGGCGACCCTCCCACCAGCTTGCTCCAGTGCTAGCGCATGTGGCTGAAAGTGTGCAGGGTCACATTGCCTACGAAGTTTCAGAAGTGGCACAGCCTGCAGCTGGCCCATCTCAGGACCTAGCTGCGAGGTGTGATTTCCCCAATTATATATTTTACCACAAAATGCCGGAAAGCGCACCAGTCGAAGTGTGAAAAATTTTCTGCGGTAGTGGAACCCCAGATCCTCCCAAACACCCCAAATGTGCAAGACACCCACTTGTAAATTCGCCACGCAACACTGATTGGATTCAACATGTTAACCGATTGTTCTCTTTCAACAACAACTTTCATTTATAAAGCACGTCTAACGTAGTAAAACGTCCCAAGGCGCTTCACAGGAGGGTAATCAAATTAAATTTGACACTGAGCCACATAAGGAGATATTAGGACAGATGAACAAAAGCTTGGACAAAGAGGTAGGTTTTAGGAGTGTCTTAAAGGAGGAGAGAGAGGTGGAAAGGTTCAGGGAGGGAATTCCAGAGCTTAGGGCCTGGGCAGCTGAAGGCACGACCGCCAAGGGTGGAGCGATTCAAATCGTGGATGCGCAAGAGGCCAGAATTGGAGGAGCGCAGAAATCTCGGAGGGGTGTAGGGCTGGAGGACGTTACAGGGATAGGGAGGGGCGAGGCCGTGGAGGGATTTGAAAACGAGGGTGAGAATTTTAAAATCAAGGTGTTGCCAGACCGGGAGCCAATGTAGGTCAGCGAGCAGGGGACGATGGGTGAACGGGACTTGGCGTGAGTTAAGATACGGGCAGCAGAGATTTGGATGAGTTCGAGTATACGGAGGGTGCAAGGTGGGAGCCTGGCTCGGAGAGCATTGGAATAGTCAAGTCTAGAGGTCATCAGCTGTACATTTTCCTGTTTATCTTTTAGATTTTCAGCATTCATCATTTTCCTTCGGGGACCGTGCAACTCCCTTGAATTACTGAAGGCATTGCAGAGAATTTGCAACTGCCATAATCTGAATTCCCTCAGACCACTGCAGCACGAGCTCGGTAAGAGATCTCGTCTTCCATCAAGCGAAGGGAAGAAACACAATTATTCCTTCCCGATAGAGTAATCAGGGTAGTGAACTGAAGTATTCTGAGTGACCTCCAAGGTTCTTGTACTCGTTTCGGTTGGTTGAACCTGCTGTAGTGTTATTACATGGGACAGTTTGTGATTAGCGACCGTCAAAACTGAATTCGAGCCATTAAAGTTACATATGTTTTATTCCCTTCCAATCCTGTTTTATTTTCATAAATTCAACTATTGTGCAGAGTATGTGCATATTAATCATGTTACTTGGACAAGTATTGGTTTAGAGATATATTTTCTTTGATTAGCTGCCAAATAAAACCTATAATAGGCAGATGTACTAAGATATTAACAGCTAAGGTAAAACATTCAGAAAACACTAGTGCAGTATTGAGGGAGCGCCTTATTATCGAGGGTGTCATTCTTTGGATGAGACATTAAACTGAAGCCCTGGCTGCCTGTTCAGTTGAACATTAAAGAATCCACAGCTCTGTTTGAGGAGTGGGGAATTCTCCCACTATTCCTCTCTCAACCAACGTTGTTTTTGTATCTTCGGACGCTACCTTTGGAGAGTAGTGTGAAGTAGTGGAAGGATTAGCAGAGCGATTAACAGTCTGACAGGCCAGCTGATACGGCTGGATGGTTTTAAGGGGCTCCCACAACCCATCTGATGAGGAGGGGGGCCACCAGACACAAGTATCCCACTGGATGTCAACCCAGAATTCAGAGCCAAAGCTCTGAGTCTCCACTCACCAGGACTGTATGGAATGGGGTTCGAACTCTGCACTTTCTGACTCAGAGGCAGGAATGCTACCAATGACCCAAAGGCTCAGTCAGTTGAGTAGAATGGGCCTATTCTCTCTGGAGTCTGAAGAATGAGAGGCGATCTCACTGAAACGTATAAAATTTTGCCGGGGCTTGACAGGGTAGATGCTGAGAGGTTGTTTCCCCTGGCTGAAGAGTCTAGAACTAGGGGGCATAGTCGCAGGATAAGAGGTCGGCCATTTAAGACAGAGATGAGGAGAAATTTCTTCATTCAGAGGGTTGTGAATCTTTGGAATTCTCTATCCCAGAGGGCTGTGGATGCTGAGTCGTTGAATATATCCAAGGCTGAGATAGATAGATTCTTGCTCTCTAGGAGAATCAAGGGATACATCAAGGGGATCGGGCAGGAAAGTGGAGTTGAGGTTGTAGATCAGGCATGATCTGATTGAATGGCGGAGCAGGCTCGAGGGGCCGTTTGGCCTACTCCTGCTCCTATTTCTTATGTTCTTATGTTCCATGCCCGTCATTCGCCTCATTGCTTTTTGGGGGAATTTTGCTGTGTGCAAAATGACTGCTGTACTTGCCTACACCAGCGTTTCCCAAACTGTTCCCCCCAACCAGGCTCCAAAGAGGGGAACGAAGAGGTCAGAAAAATTAAAATATTTTCACTTCACCTCCCACACACACAGCCCATTGGTCATTTGCCGTAGCGACGTCATCGCCATTTCGTGGGACTTCCCCGTGAATGGATTATCGTAATCTAAGGCTGTGCCCCCAAACCGCTACACATGATTGGTGTAGGGAGCACGGCAAAAGTGTTCACTTTCGGACACACCTCAACATCGTTTTTTCTGAAAATATTTTATTTTTCCGACCTCTTTGCGCGGAGAGCCGCCCCGCAGTTTGGGAAACGCTGCTTTACAGAGAAGACCTGTAGGGTCAGGGCCAGTACTATTAGGAAAACAGTATGTTTTATTTTTATATTCGAGACTTATTGAACTTTGTTTTGTAAGTTATCAACAAATATCTAATGTTTACGTTTATAATGGGGCGCGAGAGTTCTTGCATTCACTACTGTGGGGCAGGAACCGAAATAGTTTGCTGGCCTACACAACAACTGTCATTGCTCTTAAAAGTAACTCATTGCCTGTGAAGCGCTTTGAGGCATCCCTGAGAGACATGATAAGGTAAGTGCAAGGCTTTATAAGATGAATGTAAGCTGTACAACAAAAACAACTTGCATTTATGTAGCGCCTTTAACGTAGCAAAACGTCCCAAGGCGCTTCACAGGAGCGATTATCAAACAAAATTTGACACCGAGCCACATAAGGAGATATTAGGACAGGTGACCAGGGTAGGTTTTAAGGACCGTCATAAAGGAGGAGAGAGGGGTAGAGAGGCAGAGAAGTTTCGGGGGGGAACTCCAGAGCTCAGGGCTTAGGCAGCTGAAGGCATGGCCGCCAATGGTGGAGCGATGAACAGTCACGTAATCTACAGCATCAGAATTTAATTTTATTTTAGAGCATTTATAAGCCAAAAATCTACCAAAATCTTTTATGGCTCCACAACCTGAAATTTAAATAATTTCACGCTAATGTATATTAATTTAAAAACATATGTATTGGAAATATTTCTCAAAGTTATATTGGGAATATTGCCCATAGAAAATGTGAGTGCAATCCATACTGATTCCTTTGCTCAGAAAGTGTACTCTGTAGTCTGCCTGCCTCATTTTTTTTTAAGTCAGTGACCTAATACAGTTGCAAATGACTGGTAGGCTTGACATCGACAACAAAAGCAGATGGTGCCAACAAAAAAAAAAGTGAAGGTTTAATTATAGTAATTATCCCCGGCAGCAGGAGGGCAGGCCTTGCAAAGCTGAGAGACTCTTCAGAGAAAAGTCAAATAAAATGAGACCTAGAGAATAGGCTTTTTTACCTCCTCAACAGCAATTTTAAAATCTAGAAATGTAGCACCTTATGGAACAGGAAGATGGATTAGACAGCAGTGTGCACTCTGCACACAATGTTGGCTCATTGTTGCTTCTTTTTCTATTTCATTTACATGTTTTGACAATATTTTATTGCACTGATTTAATAAATGCAAACGGTATATTGAAGTAATTCCGTGATGAGAGGCTACAGGCATGGAGTCTCACTAGATGGAGATGAAGCCCTATAACCTTTACAGCCCTAATTCAGATCTGCACCCCCCCCCCCCACCCCGACCTAGTGAGGCTTCACAGTCAGACTGCGTCTGCACCTAGTAAATGTCAACTAACAGACATTACATGCTTGCAGGTAGCACTTCTCCATCACACACCAGGAATTGCATACTGGATACCATGCACCAAATACCATACACCAAATACCACACACCAAATACCATATACCAAATACCATGCACCAAATACCATACACCAAATACCACACACCAAATACCATACACCAAATACCATACACCAAATACCATGCACCAAATACCATACACCAAATACCATACACCAAATACCATACACCAAATACCATGCACCAAATACCATGCACCAAATACCATACACCAAATACCATACACCAAATACCATACACCAAATACCACACACCAAATACCATACACCAAATACCACGCACCAAATACCACACACCAAATACCATGCACCAAATACCATACACCAAATACCATACACCAAATACCATGCACCAAATACCATACACCAAATACCATACACCAAATACCATACACCAAATACCATACACCAAATACCACACACCAAATACCATACACCAAATACCATACACCAAATACCACACACCAAATACCATGCACCAAATACCATACACCAAATACCATACACCAAATACCATACACCAAATACCATGCACCAAATACCATACACCAAATACCATGCACCAAATACCATACACCAAATACCATACACCAAATACCATACACCAAATACCATACACCAAATACCACACACATCACATACCAGATATCACACACATCACACACATCACATACCAGATATCACACACATCACACACATCACATACCAGATATCACACACATCACACACATCACATACCAGATATCACACACATCACACACCAGATATCACTCACATCTCACCCAGATACCACACTCATCACACACCAGATATCACACACCAGATATCACTCACATCTCACCCAGATATCACACTCATCACACACCAGATTCTACACTCATCACACACCAGATATCACACACCAGTTATCACACACATCACACACCAGATATCACACATATCACACACCAGATATCACACACATCACACACCAGTTATCACACACATCACACACCAGATATCACACACATCACACACCAGTTATCACACACATCACACACCAGATATCACACACATCACACACCAGATATCACACACATCACACACATCACACACCAGATATCACACACCAGATATCACACACATCACACACCAGATATCACACACATCACACACCAGTTATCACACACATCACACACCAGATATCACACACATCACACACATCACACACCAGATATCACACACCAGATATCACACACATCACACACCAGATATCACTCACATCTCACCCAGATACCACACTCATCACACACCAGATATCACACACATCACACACCAGATATCACACTCATCACACACCAGATATCACACACATCACGCACCAGATATCACACACATCACACACCAGATATCACACACATCACACACCAGATATCACACACATCACACACCAGATATCACACACATCACGCACCAGATATCACACACATCACGCACCAGATATCACACACATCACACACCAGATATCACACACCAGATATCACACACCAGATATCACACACATCACACACCAGATATCACACACCAGATACTACACTCATCACACACCAGATATCACACACCAGATATCACACACATCACACACCAGATATCACACACCAGATATCACACAGATCACACACCAGATATCACACACCAGATACTACACTCATCACACACCGGATATCACACACATCACACACCAGATACTACACACCAGATATCACACACCAGATACCACACACCAGATATCACACACATCACACACCAGATATCATACACATTACACACCAGATATCACACACATCACACACCAGATATCATACACATTACACACCAGATATCACACACATCACACACCAGATATCACACACATTACACACCAGATATCACACACATCACACACCAGATATCACACACCAGATATTACACAACAGATATCACACACCAGATATCAAACACCAGGTACTACACTCTTCACACACCAGATATCACAAACCAGATGTCACACAACAGATACCACACACATCACACACCAGATATCACACACCAGATATTACACACCAGATATTACACACATTACATAACAGATACCACACACATCACACACCAGATATCACACACATTACACAACTGATACCACACACCAGATGCCGTACATTACCGCACATGCTAACAATCTCCAATATATTAAAAAGCTTACATGTAATGCATAGCTCTTCTAATTCAGACGTCCCATTATCAGAGTTCATACTTTAGTATATCCTCCGACTCACCACGTAAAGCCGTGGAGGATCTGCTAGCAGTATCGTGTGCACTTCTTGTAAGTGTCGCATTTACTTCCTGTAACACTTTCCCTGACACACATCATTTTTACCACCCCTATTGTTATAAAACAGCATATCCTCTGATTTACTGTTCATGAAAGCCAGTCATTAGCCTGTCGCCTGATATTTACAAGCAGTTGCAGCTGATTGACCTCAGCAGTTTCTAAGCTGGTATGATCACCTCCTCATAAGAATGAGGAGAGGCAATATAAACTAAATTGTACAATATTAAAGGGAGTACAGGAACAGAGAGACCTGGGGGTGTATGTACACAAATCTTTCAAGGTGGCAGGACAAATTGAGACGGCGGTTATCAAAGCATATGGGATCCTGGGCTTTATTAATAAGGGCATTTAGTACAAAAGCAAGCAAGTTATGCTAAACCTTTATAAATCACTGGTTAGGTCTCAGCTGGAGTTTTGTGTTCAATTCTGGGACCACACTTTAGGAAGGATGTCAAGGCTATAGAGAGGGTGCAGAAGAGATTTACTAGAATGATGCCAGGGATGAGGGACTTCAGTTATGTGGAAAGACTGGAGAAGCTGGGATTGTTCTACTCAGAATCATAGGACCATAGAATGGTTGCAGCACAGAAGGAGGCCATTCAGTCCATCGAGCCCGAGCCAGCTCTCTGCAACGGCAATCCAGCTGGTCCCACTCCCCTGCCCTTTCCCCATAGCCCTGCAAATTTTTTCCCTAGATTACAGCAGAGAAGGTTGAGAGGAGATTTGATAGAGGTGTTCAAAATCATGAACGGTTTTGACAGAGTAAATAAGGAGAAACTGTTTCCAGTCGCAGAAGGGTCGGTAACCAGAGGACACAGATTTAAGGTGATTGGCAAAAGAACCTGAGGCAACATCAGGAAACATTTTTTTATGCAGAGATTTGTTATGATCTGGAATGCACTGTCTGAAAGGCGGGAGGAAGCAGATTCACTAATAACTTTCAAAATAAATAAATACTTGAAGGGAAAAATTACAGGGCCATGGGGAAAGAACAGAGGAATGGGACTAATTGGATAGCTCTTTCAAAGAGCCGGCACAGGCACGATGGGCCGAATGGTCTCCTTTTGTGCTGTAATATACTATGATACAATGAATTACCTATATTTACCTATTCAAAGCAGTGGCCTTAAAGAGGAAGCCAATGTTAAGAGATAAAACATGGCCACTGTGCTCCAGATCCCAGACTGCTCATGAGCAATGCCTTAGGAGATCCGAATTATCCTTCTAAAGCCTCAGTGCATAAGTGTTGCCAGGAGAGGCATTTAATAAAGCATCTCATTATTTGGATCAATGAGTTGATACAAATGGACATTGTTAGTGGTACGAAAGTTTATATAATACACTTTAAGAACTGCAACCAGGCCATCTTTTGCATGGAAACCTCGGTTGGATTACTGCGTTCTGATGAACTCCCACCCATCCACTGCCCTACATATTCAATTGTTTCCAACTGATACTGGGGATGGGTTCTCAGTTGTCTCTCAGCCTCTTGTAGCAGATACCTACTTATTAGAGGCTCACTGAGCAGAATCAAAGAAGTCTACAGAAATAGCGCTTGAACCTGCCTGTCTGTTCCCTCTTCAGCATCAGTCCAGGAAGCTTTGTGCAGAAATTGCTGTGCGAATATCTTCTGTAATAGCGATAGTTCACACATGCTACGGAGTTACGTGCACAAATATTTATGCAATCCATTAACTCTGCTAAGGCCAATCTCTTGTGCAACAAAATATTCCAGCAGTTCTATTTCATAACAGAACATGCATTTGTAAAGAGAACCTTCTTAGATTTTTCACCTCTCTTACGAAGGGGAGGAGGGAAGAGAAGAAGTGCTAATACATTTATTCATCAAAGTGAAAGACGATAGCGCTGGAAAATTGAATAGAATCATAGAATCATAGAAGTTCACAACATGGAAACAGGCCCTTCGGCCCAACATGTCCATGTCGCCCAGTTTATACCACTAAGCTAGTCCCAATAGTTTGTTTTCTTTGCAAATAATGGCCTCACCAAGTTATCATTTAGGTGAGATGCAGGGCAAAGGTCTTTTCACACTAGCCAAATAACAATTCTTTTTTCCTTCTGGAGAGTGTGAGTGCGTATATCCGTGTGTGTGTGTGTGTGTGTGTGTGTTTGTGTGTGTGTATATCTGTCTGTGTGTGTGCATGTGTCTGCATATGTGTGTGTGTGTCTATATATCTATGTGTGCCTGTGTGTGTGTGTCTGTCCACGTCTTTGTGTTCATGCGTCTGTGGGTGTATATTTGTGTGTGACTGTGTATATCTGTGTGTGTGTGTGTGTGTGTGTGTGCATGTGTGTGTGTGCATGTGTGTGTGCCTGTCTGTGTGCATGTGTGTGTGTGCTTGTGTGCATGTGTGTGTGTGTGCGCACCTGTCTGTGTGTGTGTGCCTATCTGTGTGTGTATGTATGCTTGTGTGTGCCTGTCTGTGTGTATGTGTATGTGTGTGTGCGTGTGTGTGCGCCTGTCTGTGTGTGTGTGTGTGTGCCTGTGTGTGCCCGTCTATGTGTGTGTGTGTGTGTGTGTCTGTGCCTGTCTGTGTGTGTGTGCCTGTGTTTGTGTGTGTGTGTGTTTCCGTGTGTGTATGTGTTTCTGTGTGTGTGTGTGTGTTTCTGTGTGTGTGTGCCTGTGCCTGTCTGTGTGTGTGTGCCTGTGCCTGTCTGTGTGTGTGTGCCTGTGTTTGTGTGTGTGTGTGTTTCCGTGTGTGTATGTGTTTCTGTGTGTGTGTGTGTGTTTCTGTGTGTGTGTGCCTGTGTGTGTTGGAGGTGATCCTGTTGTTACCAACTATTTGCATGGTGCTGACAGTAGAGAATTGCACTTTGATGCAATAATAAGTTTTCTCCACTAATCATTGTGAACTGCTACTGAGACATGATAATATGTACTGACAGGCACTTGTTATGCTGCCTGGGAGGCCAATTTGAGGAATCTACAAGGAGAAACTGGCGCCAGAGAATGCCCAGTCCATCTGGCCAGTCCCAAAGTTCAAAGCTTACCACACTACACTCTATCTCTTTTCCCCTCCAATTACTGTTGCCGAAAGTCTAACCACCTCCTCTAGAATTTACCACCATCAACCACTACAATTGTCTGGCTGATAAATCTGTTCCACATTCACCACCCTCTGTGAGAAGTAGTTAAATCCAAACTGTGGAAGAGAAAGTGGTCTACATCGCACCTGATATCTGGGCGCAAAATAGGAGTTCGGGGAAGCAAATTCCATGTGCGATCTCCCGTGCCCGATGTACCCTGGAATTGGATCGGAGGCCACCAAAGAACTGGTAAGTTATTTTTTTTTACTTACCTTAATATGGAGCAAAGAGGTAATTCTTCCTGGCTCCACTGCGTTGGCACCTCGCCGCTATTATGTAGATAAGGCCCAAGGCCCATTTTCCAGTGAGCCTTGGGCCTTCACCTTCGGGCGTTCATCACGGGCGCACTCCAGATTCTGGGGCAAAGCCAATTTCCCGCCCTATGCGTTCACCTTCCCCCTTCTGAGCTTGAGTCTGTGCCCAATGGTTATTGCGTTTGTGGTTATGACAAACAATTGGTTATTGTTCAAAAGCAAAATACCGCGGATGCTGGAAATCTGAAATAAAAACATAAAATGCTGGAGAAGCTCAGCAAGTCAGGCAGCATCTGTGGAGAAAGAAACAGAGTTAACGTTTCAGGTCGAAGACCTTTCGTCAGAACAGAATTAGTGTTCAGTTTGTTTATACCCCTTAGAATACCGAAAACCTCAGAAAGATCGCACCTGAGCTGCTTTTTCTTCCAGTGAAATCATTCTCAGTTGTCTTAGTCTTTCCTCGTTGTTTAGAAGACTAACCTCCCAACCCCCACCTTTCCCGGTAATGGTTTAGTTCTCCTCCGCTGTACCCTTTTCAAAGTCAAAGTGTTCCCGTTGTAGTACAGTGACCAGAATTCTACGCAGTCCACCAGAAAGGGGCCTATTAGTACTTTACATACTTGTCATGGACATAGAATGTAGTAGGGATTAGAAAGGTTTATTATGGCTCTATTCTCATTGTTTAGGGCAGCAATCAGAGATGCAAGTAAAATGGGAATAGACCAGCGAAGGACCAAATTTATTTTATTTTAGCATACATGCCCCAGTTTGGGGTCTTAGCTTCATTTCTCTCATCACTCTTTGAAACTAACTCCCGACTCCCCAAAGCCTTTCCACCATCTACAAGGCACAAGTCAGGAGTGTGAGGGAATGCCTGGATGAGTGCAGCTCCGACAACACTCAAGAAGCCTGACACCATCCAGGACAAAGCAGCCCGCTTGATTGGCACCCCATCCACCACCCTAAACATTCACTCCCCTCACCACCGGCGCACGTGGCTGCAGTGTGCACCATCCACAGGATGCACTGCAGCAACTCGCCAAGGCTTCTTCGACAGCACCTCCCAAACCCGCGACCTCTACCACCTAGAAGGACAAGAGCAGCAGGTACATGGGAACAACACCACCTGCACGTTCCCCTCCAAGTCACACACCATCCAAACTTGGAAATATATCGCTGTTCCTTCATCGTCGCTGGGTCAAAATCCTGGAACTCCCTTCCTAACAGCACTGTGGGAGAACCTTCACCACACGGACTGAAGTGGTTCATGGCGACGGCTCATCACCATCTTCTCAAGGGCAATTAAGGATGGGCAATAAATGCTGGCCTTGCCAGCGACGCCCACATCCCGTAACTAATAAAAAAAAAGAGATGCATTTGGCCAAAGAAACTGTCATCTCTGTGCACAAGTGTATGTTTTTGTCCTTCCATGTTGGAAATCCAGCAAAATGTAGCCAATGTGTAGTTATACGGTGTATTCATAAACACACTTATGCTAAGATACATGCACTAATAATGAAATATTTTATTTGTACTAGGAAAGTATATAGGATCTAGTTAAAAGCTGATTCTTAGCTCCCCAATGGCTCAGCTATTGTCCAATGAGTAGCTAAACCTGTCTGATCAGGAGGGTCAGGAGTTCCAACCCCCAGTCTGTGCCGATTTGGAGAATCTCAGCTTGTGTTACAGTTGGTCTCAACTCTGCTCAATTAAGGAGCCAAGATTCCTGCCCCTGATCACTATCCAGTGACCTCTGGTGGAATGGTGTGTGTGAGAATGGGACCAGCTTCAGCTGTGATGTGTTTCCCGCTGCTCCTTGTTGGAAGGCCTGCCGGCTCTCCGTCAAGGATCATGCAACAATAATGGGCACCTCAGGCAAGGTACCGAAGGGTGGCCAGTTAAAACCCTACCTTGGGTAGGAGCCAACATTTTCAGGAGAGGATAAGGGAGAAAGTCGATGAAAAAAGGGTTGATTGTTAAACTTCAAGCAGCAGAATAGACGAAGCTAAAGACAATAGATATACTGATTGGCTGAAACAACCACCTTCATTGGTCACCACGGAATGCCGTCAAAGTGAAAAGAGACTTTGAGACATCGAATTCCAATTTTTCAAAGGCAAGTTCTTGTTTGTTGGCTAGATTATTACAAAAAGAAGCCATCTCCTCACTTTGAGCACTGTGGCAAACCCTTCCATCCGGGTCTTGTTTATTTCTTGCATTACATTCAGGGACTGGACAATTTTTTTTTCCCAATCTCTCCCCAGGACCGTCTCTTTTGACCTTGCAGCAAATTCTTGTCAAGCCCCAAATATCCAGTCTCTTCACGTTGTCACGGTGCTCCGTTGTACTTTCCTTTATCCAACATCTTCATCTTTGCACCTGTGAGCAGAATATGGAACACTTGAATACACCCCTCATTAGCATATCATTAATATAATTACAGTGTAATTTGCATGTCTATTTTTTCTGACTGGTGTTCACAAAATTGGCTCGAGGATCATAAGGGAAAATATGTGATTTATGCACACATCCCAAATATGCAGAATAAGCAAACAACTTTATCTATCATTTTAACAAAAGTATAAGCAAGAAAGTCAGCCTATGTCTCATTTTTCAGACCATCAAACAAAACTACAGAACTGTCTAAGCAGAATTCCTTGCTATCTGCTTTGTCACGTCATTTAAACATGGCTTTAAAGATTAAAATCTACCTCACATAATTTACTTTGCAACACTTAGAGCAAAAACCAAATGAACCAAGAATATCAAAGCACAAATATGTAGCATGAACATCAACACTGCAGAGAACTTGACCACTTAAGAAACCAAACTACAGACATGGTGATGCAAAGAATTAAAAACTGGGGTTATTCCAGCTTGTGGTTATTTTCGCAGCAACTTCACACAAAGAATGCTCAACACTTGGAATGGACCTCTGGGTAGCGTGTTGGAGACCTAAATCTTGGAGTCATTTAATAGAAAGTTGGATGCTGCGATGGAACACCATATGGATCAGCTAAGGTGGGCCAAACGGCATCTGCATTTGCCTTGTGATTTTACCGTCGTGTGGTAAATGAAAGTCCAGGCAGTTATAACAACAGTTTCTAAATTCTAACATTAAATTAAAATAAAGCTTAAGGTGCCATCCTTGGCTCAGTGGTAGCACCCTGAGTCAGAAGGTTGTGGGTTCAAGTCTCACTCCAGGGACTTGAACATGTAACCCAGGCTGTGCTGCACTGTCGGAGGTGCCATCTCTCAGATGAGACATTAAACTGAGGCACTGTCTGTCCCCTCAGGTGGACGTAAAAGATCCCATGTCACTATTCGAAGAAAGGCAAAGGAGATCCTCCCTGGTGTCCTGGCCAATATTTATCCCTCATCCAGCGTCATTAAAACAGATTATCTGATAATTATCATATTGCTGTTTATGGGACCTTGCTGTGCGCAAATTGGCTGCCGCGTTTCCTACATTACAACAGTGACTACGCTTCAAAAGTAATTCATTGTCTGTAAAATGCTTTGGGATAAAAACATAAGAACATAAGAAATAGGAGTAGGAGTAGGCCAATTGGCCCCTCGAGCCTGCTCCGCCATTCAATAAGATCATGGCTGATCTGATCCTAACCTCAAATCTAAAGAACACAAGAAGTAGGAGCAGGACCCGGCCACTCAGCCCCTGGGCCCGCTCCGCCACCCACAGGGCCTTGACCGATCCGAACTCAGCTTCATGTCCAATTTCCTGCCCGCTCCCCGTAACCCCTAATTCCCTTTACTTCTAGGAAACTGTCTATGTCCTGAAGTTATGAAACGCACTATATAAATGCAAGTTTTTCCTTCCAAAAAGCTTCAAGAATTATACAGGTGGCCACCTGAGACCAAGTCACATTTCTGCTTGCATCCCTAGCAATGGGAGAAACATACTGGAAGGCATTCTGGAGGGCGAGGGTGAACAGCCAGTCGTCGTGGTCCATATTGGTACCAACGACATAGGTGAGAAAAGGGATGAGGTCCTGCAAGGTGAATTTAAGGAGTTAGGAGATAAATTAAAAAGCAGGACGTGCTAGTGAGTATAGGCACAGGAGAATAGACAGGATGAATGCGTGGCTGCAGGGATGGTGTAGGAGGGAGGGATTTAGATTCCTGGGACATTGGGACCGGTTCTGGGGAAGGTGGGACCTGTACAAGCGTGACGGGTTATACCTAAGCAGGACCGGGACCAATGTCCTCGCGGGGGTGTTTGCTAGTGCTTTTGGGGAAGGTTTAAACTAGAGTGGCAGGGGGATGGGAACCTGAGCGGGGAGTCAGAAGGGAATAAAGTTGAGAGCAGCAAGAGAGGGGAAGACCCAGGGGAAATCTACAATACAAATAGTACAAACAGTTGTTCAAGAACAAGTGAAAGAGAAAAGCGTAGAGCAGCGGAAAGAAAGTGTACTTTAGGCACGACAGATAAAATAAAAACTAGAAGGCGTAAGGCGATTAACCCAGCATCAAAGCTGTGGCAGTGGGTTGGGAACCTGAGCAGGGAGACAGAGGAAAGCGTGTCAGGAAGGGACGGAAGGTATGGAGTAAAAGGTAAAGTGTTAAAAAAGGAAAAAGCAGGAACTAAGTGTCACAAAACATATTTAAAAGTTCTTTATCTGAATGCACGTAGCATTCGTAATAAAATGGACGAGTTAACGGCACAAATAACTACGTATGGGTATGATCTTGTGGCCATTACAGAAACATGGCTGCAGGGTGACAACGACTGGGAATTAAATATGCCAGGGTATTTAACAATCAGGAAGGACAGGCAGGAAGGAAGGGGAGGTGGGGTGGCTATGTTAATAAAGGAAGGAATCACTGTAATACAGAGAAATGATATTGGGACAAAGGATCAGGACAATGAAACAGTTTGGGTAGAGATAAGGAATAAGAAGGGGAAAAAAACACCAGTGGGCGTAGTATATAGGCCTCCTAATAGTTGCAACTCTGCTGGAAGAAGTATTAATCAGGAAATAGTCGGGGCATGTAATAAGGGAACAGCTATAATTATGGGGGATTTTAACTATCATATTAACTGGACAAATCAAATTGGGCAGGGCGGCCTTGAGGAAGAGTTTATTGAGTGTATTAGGGATGGATTTCTTGAGCAGTATGTAACTGATCCTACAAGGGGGCAGGCAACCTTGGACCTGGTCCTGTGTAATGAGCCAGGATTAATTAATAATGTCCTAGTTAAGGATCCCCTTGGAATGAGTGACCATAACATGGTTACATTCCATATCCAATTAGAGGGTGAGAAGGTTGGTTCTCAAACAAGTGTACTGAGCTTGAATAAAGGAGACTATGATGGTATGAGAGCGGAATTGATCAAAGTGGACTGGGAAAATAGATTAAAGGGTAAGACGGTACATGAGCAGTGGTGTTCATTTAAGGAGTTATTTTACAACTTTCAAAAAATATATATTCCACTGACAGCCATCCGTGGCTAAGTAAAGAAATTAAGGACAGTATCCGACTAAAAACAAGGACATATAAGGTAGCCAAACTTAGTGGGAGGATAGAAGATTGGGAAGTCTTCAAAAGACAGCATAAATTAACTAAAGGATTGATTAAGAAAGGGAAGATAGATTATGAAAATAAATTAGCAAAAAATATAAAAACAGATAGCAAGAGTTTCTATAGTTATATAAAAAGAAAAAGGGTGGCTAAGGCAAACATAGGTCCCTTAGAGGATGAGACCGGGAAATTAATGGTGGGAAACATGGAGATGGCAAAAATGCTGAACAAATATTTTGTTTCAGTCTTTACTGTAGAGGACACTAAGAATATCCCAACACCGGACAAACAGGGGGCTCTAGGGGGGGAGGAGCTAAATACGATTAAAATCACTAAGGAATTGGTACTCAGTAAATTAATGGGACTCAAGGCGGATAAATCCCCTGGACCTGATGGCTTCCATCCTAGGGTCTTGAGGGAAGTGGCAGTAGGGATTGTGGATGCTTTGGTAATAATTTTCCAAAATTCTCCAGACTCGGCAAAGGTCCCGGCAGATTGGAAAACTGCTAATGTAACACCCTTATTTAAAAAGGGTAGTAGGCAGAAGGCTGGAAATTATAGGCCAGTTAGCTTAACATCTGTGGTGGGTAAAATTTTGGAGTCTATTATTAAGGAGACAGTAGCGGAACATTTAGATAAACATAATTTAATAGGACAAAGTCAGCATGGCTTTATGAAGGGGAAGTCATGTCTGACAAATTTGCTTGAGTTCTTTGAGGACATAACGTACAGGGTGGATAAAGGGGAACCAGTGGACGTAGTGTATTTAGACATCCAGAAGGCATTCGACAAGGTGCCACATAAAAAATTATTGCTTAAGATAAAGAATCACTGGATTGGGGGTAATATTCTGGCATGGGTGGAGGATTGGTTATCTAACAGGAAGCAGAGAGTTGGGATAAATGGTTCATTCTCGGACTGGCAACCAGTAGCCAGTGGTGTTCCGCAGGGGTCGGTGCTGGGTTCCCAACTCTTTACAATCCATATTAACGATTTGGAGGAGGGGACCGAGTGTAACATATCAAAGTTTGCAGATGATACAAAGATGGGAGGGAAAGTAGAGAGTGAGGATGCAGGTGCAGCAGATGATCAAGAAGGCCAATGGAATGTTGGCTTTTATTGCTAGGGGGATAGAATATAAAAACAGGGAGGTATTGCTGCAGTTATATAAGGTATTGGTAAGACCGCACCTGGAATACTGCATACAGTTTTGGTGTCCATACTTAAGAAAAGACATACTTGCTCTCGAGGCAGTACAAAGAAGGTTCACTCGGTTAATCCCGGGGATGAGGGGGCGGACATATGAGGAGAGGTTGAGTAGATTGGGACTCTACTCATTGGAGTTCAGAAGAATGAGAGGCGATCTTATTGAAACATATAAGATTGTGAAGGGGCTTGATTGGGTGGATGCGGTAAGGATGTTCCCAAGGATGGGTGAAACTAGAACTAGGGGGCATAATCTTAGAATAAGGGGCTGCTCTTTCAAAACTGAGATGAGGAGAAACTTCTTCACTCAGAGGGTAGTAGGTCTGTGGAATTTGCTGCCCCAGGAAGCTGTGGAAGTGACATTATTAAATAAATTTAAAACAGAAATCGACAGTTTCCTAGAAGTAAAGGGAATTAGGGGTTACGGGGAGCGGGCAGGAAATTGGACATGAATTTAGATTTGAGGTTAGGATCAGATCAGCCATGATCTTATTGAATGGCGGAGCAGGCTCGAGGGGCCGATTGGCCTACTCCTGCTCCTATTTCTTATGTTCTTATACGTTAGACAAGGGAGATTAGAAAGTGGAGAAAAGGCAGAGTGTCTATTGACACCACTGTGTCAGCCAACAAGTTGGAGACGGGGCAAGACTTACAGCTAACAGTCTATTTTACAGCAAACAAAGTCTATTTACTCATCAAATAGAATCTATTTAAACAGCGCACTACAGCCAACAGTCTACAGAGTCTATTTAAGAACAGTCTCTACGAACTAGAGGAAACAGAACTCATGACCGAAATTACAGCAACTTCTCCCAATAAAAACAGGGTGATTTCTCCAGCAAGCTACAGTGAGTGGAGAATAGTTATATAATACAAATTGATTATTTCTCCAGCAAACTACAGTGAGTGGAGGATAGTTACATAATACAAATTGATTATTTCTCCAGCAAATTGCAGTGAGTGAAGGATAGTTACATACAAATTATGTGCGTAAAATCAATCCCAGTCACTTACAGCAGTGCGGTCTCCAGGCATGATTGATGGGGGAATTACCCAATCATCTCCATTCTGACCAGGAATAGTGGTGTCACTATATGCAGCCATGAAAAGGCAGGAGAAAATATTAATGGTTAATTTATCCTGAAAAAAAATGTGCAGGCTCTAAATGGTTCAGTGAGTTTATCCAGATGAATAGTTAAGCCATATAGATCAGGAAAATCACTGATGTGTGCTGAGTTAGCTGATCTGAGCCAGAGCAGCAGCAGCAGCAGAGACTCTACAACTGGACAAGGTACCAGAGGATAACACGAAACCTATAGAGCCATGTCTCATAAAAGAATCAATGCGATCGAGAGAAGAGGGACGAGGGAGAAAACTGCCCAGGAAAATTGGTGAAAAGCTTGGCGTAGGATGTGCTCTGCTTCATAAGAAGACTCTAAGAACACTGCAAAGACAAGTAATTGATTGCAGAGGGAGTGAATGCCTTTAAAAGTCAGCTCTTTGCTCCCTGCGGGGTTTTGATGATATTTTTGTGGGGGTGGGGGGTTTAATTGTTGGCCTAATAAAGGACTTGTGCTCTCCTCCTTGGAACAGTGTGGCGCTGCTCTGAGTTTCCGACAGCACAGTGGGTCGGGCACCTCTATGGGCGCAGGGCTTTAACTCCAAATAGCAAAATGACCATGGCCCTGGGGCTTTGGACGTGGTCATGGGGAGGCTAGAGCGGCGAAAGGAATCCCACCCTCTGCACCTCCGGTCTCTCGCCAGGGCCCGCAGAACATAGGAACATAGGCACAGGAGCAGGCCATTCAGCCCCTCAAGCCTGTTCCACCATCTAATGAGATCATTGCTAATCTGTGATCTAACTCCATATTCTCGCCTTGGCTCCATATCCCTTAATTACCCTTGGCTAGCAAAAATCTATCAATCTCAGATTTAAAATGATTGATTGAGCTAGCATCTACTGCTTTTGTGGGAGTGAGTTCCACACTTCGACCACCCTTTGCATGAAGAAGCGTTTCCTAACTTCTCTCCTGACCGGCCTTGAGGCCGTAGTGTTAAAGTGCATTAAGTACGTGCTGCATATAAATGCAAGTCCATTCTTTCTATTGTGAAATCACAATGAAGTAAAGAGGTCTGGTTTTGCCTCGCAGAATGCATTCACGTAATATTCTCCCCTGCGCTATTTTAACACGTTCATCAGCTTGCTTAAAATGGCCACACAAACATGTTGAGCAACCAGAGAAAATTAAATGCCTAAATGCTTTTCCTTCCATGTTCTGATTAAACTGAGAACAAAAATGTTTGCTCGGGGGCATGATTCAGTTAAAACCCAGTTAGTTGTTTCCAGTTGAAAGAAACTGAGATTTATTTTTAGAACAGTAAGTCAATTAAATCAAAACTATATATAATCCTGATCTCGTTCTGGCTAGAATCCCAGTTTTATCAACAAATCAAAAATATTACCAGGATTTGCTGATGCGATGTTATTCTTTCAATTTCAACATGGATACTGTGCAGCGCATTGTCACAGATGGTCTGTGGATTTCCACTGAGAAAATGATTGGGAGTCACAGAAATCCTGATGAGCTTTTATTGTTCCATTCTTTCACAGGGGAAACTCCAGACTTTCTATTAAAGTATATGTTTGATTTACTGACGCTTATGAGAAACACGATATACCCATTGTACATCATGTGATACGAATTGCACATTGACACCTGATCTGCAGTTTAATTATTAGTTATGTGGTCTTTTTTGTCATGTGTATGCATAAATAGCTCAGCTTAATCTGATGGCTTCTTTCCCCTGATATTTTTGATAATGAATGGACAAACACTTAATGGTTCAAACGATACTATTTTAGCAGAAGCATTAACCCATTTAAAATAAACGGATTAACACCTGCATTCAAGTACCATACAAAGAAATGTTGTATGAATGTTTTAAGCATTTCTCTGCTAATAATAGCGACAGTAATTTCTTGGCTATGGTGTCATAACTTGGTCCTAAGCCTCCATTAGTTCTTTCAACCTAGTTATAGATTAGAGACCACATCATTCTTTGGAAAAGTATCTCTTGATTGAGTCCAACTACAAGTACATGTGGTAAAGAATTATCATTAGACAGAGGAATTTTTGTGGACAACCAAGCTTCGAATGTCCAAATTCAGCTCTAGTTTCAAAGACTAGGATGACCACATCATAAAGTAGTCGGACGTTAGTTGGTGCTCGTGCAATGAGTTCCTGATCTTATCTAGGCTATCATTAAGGTTTTGAGGATGTATAGTAGCTTCCTTATTGGGGTAGAGGTGAAATTGGTGGCTGAGCCAGTAGCGTAAGCCCTCCATTTCCCGGTCAATGGCTCAAGTGAAGTTAGAAGAAGCCCTGGAGCAAGACTAATGTCTGAATGACCTCTCAATCAGGGAATAGTGTGTGGTGCAGGAGGAAACAAAAACATAAGACTTAAATAAGAAAAAAACCGTGGATAGATTCTTTAAAGAATGAATTTGTTTTCATTCACGAGATTCAACGTGCCATTCCAATTGTAGGGAACATCCTGATCCTTCCCAAACTACAACTGCAATGCTTTACCATGTTCACATTGAGTGTTCCAATAATTGGCATTTTCACATCTAAGCACTTGTGTGTTCACAAGTAACATGATCTGGCTGGCAAAGGTAGAGCTGGCACAATCAATAGAGATAGTTACATAAAGAGAAGCTTTGGTCATGCCTCTCGATTAACGCAGAACAATCGGCAGCGAAATAAAATGCAGTTGCACAATGAGCCTGTCTGTTTGGTTTAGTGATGGTTGATTTGGAATGATTTGAAAAACTGGCTTTGGTTTAAATAAGGAGTTTGGATATTTTTCCAGTAGAAATGTTTCAGATAATTATTGGGTATTAAGGTTACTCCACTAAAAACTGCTTTGCCCCATAAATTCCGTGTTGTAAATGACACTGGGGTGGGGGAGGGGCTGAGAGGTGGGGGAGGGGGTGGGGGTGATGATGTGCCTAGGATAATTATTGTATTGACTTAGCCCCAAATAGAAAGTAGGCATAAAAGTGAATGTGGGTAATATTTATGACTGCATTCTCTGCCATCAAATAACACCATGGTAAAAACTTCAATGAAGCCTATTTCTGTGCAGGAAGAACAGATTCAATTAACACTAATAAGATTGCAACTCTCCAATTGTTACATAGTGTATTCATCTGGACCTGCCCTTAATTTGACATTGATGGTGGAAAGTCATTGTGATGAATGCTATTATTATTATTGTGTGGAATGAGCCTGTGAAAATGAGTGATTATCCTATATTGACGCATGTGGAGTCATTCGCGTGTTGATTACCATGGTGCAAACCATTGCATATCCAGCAAATACTCTGCACAGTGCATTATATCAGTGCTCTATTCTGAATGCGTGCTCACTGTACAGATATGTGGATGATATATACATGTATCAAATGCAACTGGCAGCAGGCAGGACCTCTTCTTCATGGGTAATGTAACGCATCTGGGAGCCTAGGAGAAAGAGACACAAAAATAGGTCCAACTATTCCAATCAACCTAACATAGTCATCAAAAAAACACATATGCTATCGTTAAAAACATTTTGGAATTGACGAGGGCCTTGGAAAGCATGGAATGAGAAAAAGCTATTCGATCCCTTAAACCTGCCCCTTCTGTATACCACGTTCAAACAACTCTATCAGGAGCTCTACCATCTTGGTTTAATTTCCTGAGGGAAAGATTTGCAAAGTTTTGTTTTGAACCACTTAAGTTAATTGAGTGAACCTGTACAATACGCATCTAACTGTACACCTCCTGCTTCATTGCATTCCACCGTTGACATCTTCATGGCCACATAAGAACATAAGAAATAGGAGCAGGAGTAGGCCATCCAGCCTCTCAAGCCTGCTCCACCATTGAACAAGATCATGGCTGATCTTCTACCTCAATGCCATTTTCCTGCATCATCCCCATATCCCTTGATGCCTTTAATATCCAGAAATCTATCGATCTCTGATTTGAATGTACTCAATGACTGAGCCTCCACATCCCTCTGGGGTAGAGAATTCCAAAGATTCACTACCTTCTGAGTAAAGAAATTTCTCCTTATCTCAGTCCTAAATGGCCTACCCCTTATTCTGAGAATTTGACCCCTGGTTCTAGACTCCCCAGCCAGGGGAAACATCCTCCCTGCATCTACCCTGTCGAGCCCTGTAAGAATTTTGTATGTTTCAATGAGATCACTTCTCATTCTTCTAAATTCTAGAGAATACAGGCCGAGTCTACTCAATCTCTCCTCATACGACAATCCCGCCATCCCAGGAATCAGTCTGGTGAACCTTCGTTGCACTCCCTCTATGGCAAGTATATCCTTAGGTAAGGAGACCAAAATTGTAAAGAATACTCCAGGTGCGGTCTTATTAAGGCCCTATATAATTGCAGTAAGACATCTTTACTCCTGTACTCAAATCCTCTTGTAATAAACGCCAACATACCATTTGCCTTCCTAATTGCTTGCTGCACCTGCATATTAGCTTTCAGTGACTCATGTACAAAAAAGACTCCCAAGTCCCTTTGAACATCAACATTTCCCAATCACTCACCATTTAAAAAATACTCTGCATTTCTGTTTTTCCCACCAATGTGGATAACTTCACATTTTTCCACATTATATTCCATCTGCCATGTTCTTGCCCACTTACTTAGCCTGTCTATATCCCCTTGAAGCCACTTTGCATCCTCCTCACAACTCACATTCCCACCTAGTTTTGTAACATCAGCAAACTTGGAAATATTACATTTGGTCTCCTCATCCAAATCATTGATATAGATTGTGAATAGCTGGGGCCCAAGCACCGATCCCTGCGGTACCCCACTAGTCACAGTCTGCCAACCTGAAAAAGACCCGTTTATTCCTACTCTCTGTTTTCTGTCTGTTAACCAATTCTCAATCCATGCCAGTATATTACCCCCAATTCCATGTGCTCTAACTTTGTTCACCAACCTCCTGTGTGGGATCTTATCGAAAGCCTCCTGAAAATCCAAATACACCACATCTACTGGTTCCCCTTTATCTATTCTACTAGTTACATCCTCAAAGAACTCCAATAGGTTTGTCAAACATGATTTCCCTTTCATAAATCCATGTTGACTCTGACAAATCCTATTATTATTTTCTAAGTGTCCTGTTATCACATCCTTTATAATAGATTCTAGCATTTTCCCTAGTACTGATGTCAGGCTAACAGGTCTGTAGTTCCCTGTTTTCTCCCACCCTCCTTTCTTAAATATTGGGGTGACATTTGCTACCCTCCAATCTGCAGGAACCGTTCCAGAATCTGTAGAATTTTGGAAGATGACCACCAATGCATCCACTATCTCTATAGCCACCTCTTTCAAAACCCTGGGATGTAGATCATCAGGTTCTTGGGATTTATCGACTTTCCAGGTGGGATCGTGAGTTGTGAGGAGGATGCAAAGAGGCTTCAAGGCGATTTAGACAAGTTGAATGAGTGGGCAAATACATGGCAGATGCAGTATAACATGGATAAATGTGAAATTATCCATTTCGGAAGGAAAAACAGAAAGGCAGTGTATTATTTAAATGGTGATAGATTGGGATATGTTGATGTACAAAGGGATCTGGGTGTCCTTATACACCAGTCACTGAAAGCAAACATGCAGGTGCAGCATGCAGTTAGGAAGGCAAATGGTATGTTGGCCTTCATTGCAAGAGGATTTGAGTATAGGAGCAAGGATGTGTTACTGCAGTTGTACAGGGCCTTGGTGAGACCACATCTGGAGTGTTGTGTGCAGTTTTGGTCTCCTTACCTAAGAAAGGATATACTTGCCATAGAGGGAGTGCAGCGAAGGTTCACCAGACTGACTCCTGGGATGGCAGGACTGTCGTATGAGGAGAGATTGGGTCGACTCGGCCTGTATTCACTAGAGTTTAGAAGAATGAGAGGGGATCTCATTGAAACATATAAAATTCTGACAGGGCTAGACAGACTGGATGCAGGGAGGATGTTTCCCCTGGCTGGGGTGTCCAGAACGAGGGGTCACAGTCTCAGGATATGGGGTAGGACATTTAGGATTGAGATGAGGAGAAATTTCTTCACTCGGAGGGTGGTGAACCTGTGGAATTCTCTACCACAGAAGGCTGTGGCAGTCAAGTCACTGAATATATTTAAGAAGGAGCTAGATAGATTTCTAGACACAAAAGGCATCAAGGGGTATGGGGAGAGAGCGGGAATATGGTATTGAGTTAAAGGATCAGCCAAGATCATATTGAATGGCGGAGCAGGCTCGTAGGGCCGAATGGCCTACTCCTGCTCCTATTTTCTATGTTTCTATATTTCAGTCCCTTTAATTTCTCTACTACTATTTTTTTACCAATACTAATTTCCTTCAATTCCTCATTCCACCAGACCCTTGGTTCTCTAGTATTTCTGGGAGGATTTTTGTGTCTTCTTCCATGAAGACAGACACAAAGTTTTTTTTATTCGTTCATGGGATGTGGGCGTTGCTGGCAAGGCCAGCATTTATTGCCCATCCCTAATTGCCCTTGAGAAGGGGGTGGTGAGCCGCCTTCTTGAACCGCTGCAGTCCGTGTGGTGAAGGTTCTCCCACAATGCTGTTAGGAAGGGAGTTCCAGGATTTTGACCCAGCGACAATGAAGGAACGGTGATATATTTCCAAGTCGGGATGGCGTGTGACTTGGAGGGTATCGTGCAGGTGGTGTTGTTCCCATATCCCTGCTGCTCTTGTCCTTCTAGGTGGTAGAGGTCGCGGGTTTGGGAGGTGCTGTCGAAAAGCCTTGGCGAGTTGCTGCAGTGCATCCTGTAGATGGTACACACTGCAGCCATGGTGCGCCGGTGGTGAAGGGAGTGAATGTTTAGAGTGGTATTTGTTTAATTTCTCTGCTATTTCCTTATTCCCCATTATAAATTCTGTCGTCTCTGTCCGTAAGGGACCCGCATTTGCCTTCACCAGTCTTTTCCTTTTTACATATCTATAGAAGTTTTTACAGTCCGTTTTTATGTTTCTCGTTAGTTTACTCTTATATTCTATTTTCCCTTTCTTGGTCCTCCTTTGCTGAATTCTAAAATGCTCCCAATCCTCAGGCTTACTGCTTTTTCTGGCAACTTGATATGCCTCTTCCTTTGATTTAATACTATCTTTAATTTTTCTTATTAGCCATGGTTGGGCCACTTTTCCTCTTGGATTTTTGTGCCTTAAAGGAATACATATTTCTTGCAAATTATGTATTAATTCTTTAAATGCTAGCCATTGCCTGTCTACCGTCATACCTTTTAATGTGGTTCCCCAATCAACCACAGCCAACTTGCGCCTCATACCTTCATAGTTTCCTTTGTTTAGATTTAAGACCCTAGTTTTGGATTGAACTACATCACTTTCAAAGTTAATGAAGAATTCTATCATATTATGGTCACTCTTCCCTAAGGGATTCTTTACAACAAGATTAATAATTAACCCTTTCTCATTGCACAATACTAGATCCAAAATAGCCTGTTCCCTGGTTGGTTCCTCAGCATACTGATCTAGAAAACTATCTCATATACATTCTAGGAATTCATCCTCCACAGTATTAGTGCTAATTTGGTTTGCCCAATCTATATGTAGATTAAAGACCCCATGATTACTGTATTACCCTTGTTACATGCACTTCTAACTCCCTGCTTTATACCGTGCCCTACATTGCCACTACTGTTTGGTGGCCTATAAACAACTCCCACCAATGTTTTCTGCCCCTTGCTGTTTCTTAGCTCCACCCAAACTGATTTTACATCCTGATCTTCTGAGCCAAGATCCTTTCTCACTATTGTACTGATCTCATCCTTTATTAACAGCTCTACCCCACCTCCTTTTCCTTTTTGCCTGTCCTTCCTAAATGTCGAATATCCTTGAATGTTCAGTTCCCAGCCTTGGTCACCCTGCAGCCACATCTCCATAATGGAATTTAGTAGTGCCCATTTACCCATTTACTTCTATTGTGCCGCCAATTCATCTACCTTGTTGCGAATGCTGAGAGCAGATAAAGTGCCTTTAATTTTGCATTTTTAACATTTTTTCCTATTTTGACCTTATTTGCTGCTGGCCTTTGTTTCCGCTGCCTTCCAATTTCACTTACTACTCATCTGCCTTCCACTTCCAGCTTTGTTACTCTCCCTTCTGAATCTCCTCTCAGGTTCCCATCCACCTGCCAAGTTAGTTTAAACCCTCCCTAACAGCACTAGCAAAACCTCCCCACAAGGATATTAGTCTCAGCCCTGTTGAGGTGTAACCCATCCGGCTTGTACAGGTCCCACCTCCCCCAGAACCGGTCCCAATGCCCCAGGAATATAAAGCCCTCCCTCCTGCACCTCCTCTCCAACCGCGCATTCATCTGCTCTATCCTCCTATTTCTATACTCACTAGCGCGTGGCACTGAGAGTAATCCGGAGATTACTACCCATGAGGTCCTGCTTGTTAATCTCTTTCCTAGCTCCTTAAACTCTGCCTGCAGGACCTCATCCCTCTTTCTACCTATGATTTTTGGTACAGATATGAACCACGACCTCTGGCTGTTCACCCTCCCCCCTCAGAATGTTCTGAAGCCGTTCAGTGA
Organism: Heptranchias perlo; assembly: GCF_035084215.1. NCBI lineage: Eukaryota > Metazoa > Chordata > Chondrichthyes > Hexanchiformes > Hexanchidae > Heptranchias > Heptranchias perlo. The sequence continues at coordinate 74,697,402 of NC_090334.1, forward strand.
CATCCATGACCCTGGCACCAGGGAGGCAACATATCATCCTGGAATCACGTCTGTGGCCACAGAAACGCCTGTCTGCTCCCCTAACTATAGAATCCTCTATCACTATTGCTCTCCTGACCTTCCTCCTCCCCCCCTGTACAGCTGAGCCACCCATGGTGCTGTGGTCTTGGCGCTGGCTGCACTCCTCAGAGGAGTATAAGATATTAAGGGGAACAGATAGGGTGGATAGAGAGAAACTATTTCCGCTGGTTGGGGATTCTAGGAGTAGGGGGCACAGTCTAAAAATTAGAGCCAGACCTTTCAGGAGCGAGATTAGAAAACATTTCTACACACAAAGGGTGGTAGAAGCTTGGAACTCTCTTCCGCAAACGGCAATTGATACTAGCTCAATTGCTAAATTTAAATGTGAGACAGATAGCTTTTTGGCAATCAAAGGTATTAAGGGATATGGGCCAAAGGCAGGTATATGGAGTTAGATCACAGATCAGCCATGATCTTATCAAATGGTGGAGCAGGCACGAGGGACTGAATGGCCTACTCCTGTTCCTATGATCCTATGTTCCTAACCTTCTCCCTCACCAGTATTCAGAACTAAATACTGGTTGGAGAGTGAGATGCCCTCAGGGGACTGGGTGACTAGCTCTCAGCATCGTGGATGCACTGTAGTGATGCCAGCTGTTGCTCAAGCTCTGAAATCCGGAGCTTAAACTCCTCCAGCTGACGACACTTCCTACACTTCCTCATTTGCACCACAACAGTGCAGGAATAATTGTGGCCCATAAAGTATCTGATCATCTCTGCCTATACATACCTTTATAACCTTCAACCCCATTTCTAACTGCTTTTGTTTTGTTCAGCTCTTTTTAAAAGCAGTTATCTGGTACGACACTGAGTACTTTTCATGGAAATCTGTTCCGCATAACCACTGCCGTTTGAGAGGAAAAATATGTTTCCAGCTTCGTCTGAGTTGGAATTGTTAATTTTGTGTCCACGTCTTCTGGTTATGCTCTTCCAGTCCAAGCCAAGTTAACCTGCCTAAATGTGCATTATCCACACTTCTCAGTATTGTATGAAGGCCTGCCGGAAAATCGGGTGGGCTCCACATCAGCCATGCGATTCTTCCCACCGCCCCCCAATTTTCCTCTCTGTGTTCCATCCAGGCGACGCCTGATGCCCAGGTGCTAAAGATGCAACTCTGTCCCATTGAGTCCTTAGAGCTTAGAGTGCTATGTCCCGTCACATTTCGGGATTATTTGACCATTTTTCCACAGAAAGGATGTGACAATAAGGATTTACATTTAATGTCTTTTCTAAGTAAAGCATATTCTCACAAATTTTTTTAAAAAGGGACCTCGCTAAAAAGTGATTAATATGCTATACGGAAGTTGTTTCCCCCAGAGATTATACAGTAAGAAATGTGTCGGTTTGTCTCGGCAACCAAGATTCACCTCACGCCCTTTGTGTTGGAAAGTCCTTTGTCCCCGCCTGACTGTGAACAGATGAGAGGTAAAAAGAAGAGAGAGATACAGGCTTTTCGGAGAAAGGAATGCCACAAAGGCAGTCAGAATTTAAACTGAGAAAGCTTGAGGCAAGCTCAAACAGTCAGAACTGCTGGGGCAACAGTTAGAAGATATTTTGATTAAGCCAAGTAAAATGCCCCACTGATGTGGGACACTGTGGCATCTCCTTTATTTTATATCATTACATGAAAATACGTTGTACTGATTAGATCATAACTGTTGCTCTACATGTTCAATCACTGTGAAATAAAGCAGCTTAACAATTCATATGAAGCCTCACCTCACCAAATGTGCCCGTTCACAAGGGGATGGTATTGATATTTCCCTGGGTTATGCTATTATACTAGTAGATGTAGGGCAATGTGAGCCACCTGCCAACTAAAAGATGATCAGACTGCTTGTGGGAGTGTCTGATGACACTGAACCCGAGATAGTTTCTACGGCAGACCTGAATTTGGATCGGTCCCGCACATTGGGGTAAATTTTAACCCCTAAGAACGGGTGGGTTGGGGGCGGGTGGGGAGTAAGAATCCTCCGCTTTCAGAGTGGGGCCGCATCCCGGCTCCAACACACTTGCTTCTGGGTTTAACCCAGGCAGGCTTGTCTGCGAGTGGACACCAGGAAGTCCCGCCCCCAGTTAAATCCAGCGGGCCGATACTTAGAAGGGCAAAGTACCTCATTGAGATACTTGAGGTATTTAATATTTTCTGTATTGGAATAATAAAATGAATTTAACCTTACCTGTTCGGGTTTCCCATCGCTTCCCATTCACATCAGGTGAAAGCAGGCGGGAAGGGCCGGATCCATGAGGTGAGGGCCTTTATTACTTTGCTTGTGGGCCCGGACAAGCTCACGTGACCGACAGGACCCCTGCAATCGGCCGTCACCCCCCATCCCCCGCTGATGATGGCCCCCCTGATGGTGGGACCCCCGCCCCTCTCTCTCCCCCATGGTGGACCCCATCTACCTCCGACTCTTCACCCGGCCCCCAACGACCTCCGATCTTCTTCTCATCCCCCCCGATCTCTTCCTCAGCCCCCCAACCTTCTTCTCCGCCCCCTGATCTCTTCCTGAGCCCCCCCCCTCCCGATCTACTCCCCGGCACCCCCACCCCCCCCGGATCTTCCCCCCAGACTCCCCCTCCGACCTCTCCTTTCCTCTGATCCTTGGTTGCAGCCTGCTACAGCAGGCCTTCCCAGCCTACAGCCAGCCTTTCAATCAGGCTGGCTGCGGGGCACGAAACCCGGAAGTGAAATTGATGGGCCTTGTTAAGCGATCGCGACCCACCCACTCACCTTCCAGGTTTTGCACCCGGAAAACTTCCCCCCTGCCCCCTTCCTGGCTCTCAGTTAAAATTTACCCCATTGTCCCTGAACCTGTTCCTTGAATTATCTCCTGTTTATCAATGTCCGGTTGAAGGTAACGTGTCCAAAATTGCACAGATTGTGGCCAAATGTGGCTTCACCAATCATTTATATAAAGTTAGAATAACTTGTTTAGGTGAAAACTAAATGCCCTTGAGCTGCATCCCAGCACTTGATTAGCCTTATTGATAATAGCTTCTCACTGGCCATCTGCTTACAGTGTATAAACAATAGCCTCCACAAACCTTCAAAAATGTAATTCATAGAATCATAGAATGGTTACAGCACAGAAGGAAGCCATTTGGCCCTTCCCCAGGAAGCCACTCGTGCCAGCTCTCTGTAAAAGCAATCCAATTTTCCCCATTCCCACGCTCTTTCCCCGTGGCCCTGCAATTTTTTTTCCCTTCAAGTATTTATCCAATTCCTTTTTGAAAGCCATGATTGAATCTGCTTCCACCAACCTTTCAGGCAGCGCATTCCAGATCATAACTACTCGCTGTGAAAAAAAGTTTCTCCTCATGTCGCCTTTGGTTTTTTTGCCAATCACCTAAATCTGTGTCCTTTGGCGCTCGACCCTTCCGCCAATGGAAACAGTTTCTCTTTATTTACTTTATCTAAACCTTTCTGCACTATGAAGCTTTTTTGAATATGTTCTGAACTAATTTGAATTATCTTTGTACATGTATTCACCCCAAAATATTACACATTATTGAACAATTTTATTTAGTTTATTCCTGCTAATTCCTGAGGTTCTTAAACCAGTTTGTCCTCACACGAGCAAGGGAAACACTTTAAAGAAATTATTGGGATTCTACCTGAGTGGAGATACACAATTCACTTCCCCATCATGGCTCCTAGCTCATGTTTTGTAATGGGTAGGGAATAGGCTTAAGAATATCTTTGTAGCACGTGATGCTGTGGTGTGAAATGAGGCTGTATCATCGCAAGGGAGACCTGAGATTAATCAAAGTTGAATTGAGTAGCATGGAGTGATTGATCTCATGTTTAGATCAAGACCAAACCCTGGAGACACCACAGCTGCTGAGCATCTTTCTTTTGTCCATAGCTAGTAGCCCACATGTCGCAGGCTGAACCAGATGAGGACACTCCTTCGTTTCCATGCCAGCGATGGAATTGTAGCACAATGTATCAGCTATCCTTTCATAAGGACGGCTTCAACTTTATGAGGCGCCAAGCTGTCAGGGATGTCTTGTACCATAAGACCATAAGAGATAGGAGCAGGAGTAGGCCATTTGGCCCCTCGAGACCGCTCCTCCATTTAATGAGATCATGGCTGATCTGATTTTTACCTCAACTCCACTTTCCCGCCTTTTCCCCATATCCTTTGACTCCCTTGCTGACCAAAAATTTGTCTAACTCAGCCTTGAATGTGTTCAATGACTCAGCGTCCACAGCTTTTTGGGATAAAGAATTCCAAAGATTCATGACCCTCTGGGAGAAGAAATTCCTCCTCATTTCCATCTTAAATGGGTGATCCCTTATTCTGAGACTATGCCCCCTAGTTTTAGATTCCCCCATGAGGGGTAACATCCTCTCAGCATCTACCCTATCGAGTCCCCTCAGAATCTTGTATGTTTCAATAAGACCTCCTCTCATTCTTCTAATGAGTATAGACCCAACCTGTTCAATTTTTCCTCATAAGACAACCCTTCGATACCCGGAATCAACCTAGTGAACCTTCTCTGAACTGCCTCCAATTCAATAATATCCTTCCTTAAATAAGGGCACCAGAACTGTACGCAGTACTCCAGGTGTGGTCTCACCAGCACCCTGTACAGTTGTAGCATGACTTCCTGACTTTTATACTCCATCCCCCTAGAAATAAAGGCCAATATTCCGTTTGCCTTCTGGATTAACTGCTGCACCTGTATGTTGACTTTTTGTGTTTCATGTACGAGGACACCCAGATCCCTCTGTACCGCAGCATTTTATAGTATTTCCCATTCAAATAATATTTTGCTTTTTAATTTTTCTTCCCAAAGTGGATGACTTCACATTTTCCCACATTATATTCCATCTGCCAAATTTTTGTCCATTCACTTAACCTGTCAATGTCCCTTTGCAGACACTTTGTGTCATCATCACAACTTGCTTTTCCACCTATCTTTGTATCATCAGCATATTTGGCCACAAGACACTCTGTTCCTTCATCCAAGTCATCGATATATATTGTAAATAGTTGAGGCGCCAGCACTGATCCCTGCAGCACCCCACTAGTTACAGATTGCCATTTTGAAAATGACCCTTTTATCCTGACTCTCTGTTTTCTGTTAGTTAGCCAATCTCTATCCATATCAGTATATTACCCCCAACACCATGAGCTCTTATCTTTTGCAGTAACCTTTTATGTGGCACCTTATCGAATGCCTTTTGGAAATCCAAATATACTGCATCCACTGGTTCCCCTTTATCCACTCTGCCCATTACTTCCTCAAAGAACTCTAATAAATTTGTCAGACATGATTTCCCCTTCATCAAACCATGTTGACTCTCCTTGATTGTATTGAGTCTCCAAGTGTCCTGCTACTACTTCCTATAATAATAATAATTTGGGCATCTTCTTTCTAGAAGGCTCATTTTGACACCCCAACACCGTGTACACTTATGTCCTGTCGCCAAGGTATGTAAAGCCGCTACGCCAATAGGAACAATTATGCCAATGGATTCATCGGGCCCAAAATTACTGGGGGGTCCATCCTGCCGGTGTAAGTGCAGAAGAACCAACCCCCCATCCATCCTAACAGTAGGCTGGAGATCCAAATCCCAGTTATGGGGTTATCTGCTTGGCCACGCCAGACCAACTGTGAGTACACTTGCAACGCTCGCTCCAAACTGGCGGCAGAACATTGGAGCAGAGTCATACCTCTCCAGTGTTAGAGATGACACTCAGAAGAAAAGTGTCTCCTTCCCAGTGGAGCAAGCGGGCCTCTCGAGGAAGGTCTTCTCCATGGTGTATTACCTTTCCCTTAGTAGAGGTTTGGGCTCTTTATATAGGCCTCAGACCTATGGAGGCATTATCAGGCAGAATTCCTGGGACAGCCTGGGACTCCCCCAGATACTCCCCCTTGATGTAGAGGAGGGATGGGCAGAAAATCCCCCATTTTCTGTTCCTGTATGGGACAATCCACTCCAGTTCTACCCAGGTCCTTTTCAAAATTTCGGGCCCATTATATCACAGTATGCTGCTATAAATACCACATTCAAAATTGTTGGTTTTACATGCATTCTTTGGCTTATAATTGACAGGTTTTATAAATCCTGATCCCGTTAATGGACTTCTTCCACGCCTCAGCACTCTATCCCTCCCATGTCAACAATCATGATACAACATAAGTGTGAAATACTGCTGAATATCACCAATTATGAGATCAGATAATTGGTTAACAGGAAACTGCATGCAAACAAATTGTATATACATGAACGCTGCTCAAATATTTAATTTACTTTCTAATCATTTTGTCTCCACAGGAAAAGTGAAGGCTTTCCGTTTACTGCAAGCAGACATTTGCTGGTTCAGAGAGATTATTCGCACCCATTCCTTATTGGATAATGCCCCACTCTTACTTCATTATGTAAGGAATTGCAAATGGAGCTAAACACTGTGCAATCGTCAGCGAGCTTCTGACCTCATGATGGTGGGAAGATCATTGATGAAGCATTGAAGATGGTTGGGCCTAGGACCCTGCCGTGAGGAACTCCTGCAGCAATGTCCTGGGGCTGAGATGATTGGCCTCCAACAACCACTACCATCTTCCCTTGTGCTAGGTATGACTCCAGCCACTGGAGAGATTTCCCCCGGATTCCTATGGACTTCAGTTTTATTAGGGCTCCTTGGTGCCACACTCGGTGAAATGCTGCCTTGATGCACTCCCTCGCTATTGCCTGCTCTCCCCCTCAATATGTGCTATTTCACTGCAAAAACAAAATTGGTCGATGGGAGGATGTGCCCATGATTGGAAGTAGTTCTCGATCACAGAATTCTACACTAATCTGTCTGCCTGAACATCAGCTCCCTCCATTTCAACCTCTACCTCTACCTCACCCTCTTCCAGTAGTGGGCCTGCAGCCTCACGGGCCTCCTCATTATCCTCCTCGTTGTCCTACTGCACACTGATACCTTGTCATTATGCAGCAGAAGGTGATGATTTTTGGAGACCTTGGTTGGACAGCGACACCCTTTCCCGAGCTGTCTAAACAATAGAATCGTTGCTCTAGATCCTAATGACAGTGGCAAAGGCCTTGCTTTATTTGCACCGTGCCATTCTGTGGGAGTTTCTAATCGGGGTCACGGACAATGTCTGCAAAGGCTGATCCTGGTCTCCACAGCAACCACCCATTTATTCTCTGGAGACCTTCAAATGATGCAAGCCCTGTGCACTGCTAATAATAAAAGCATCATGGATAATGGGCATTAAGGTGGAGGGTCGTACTGCTGTGTTGAAAAACCAAGCGAACATTTATGGAATGGCATTCTTTCCTGTTCATGTTCATTCCTTCTTGTTCATGTATGCACTAGGGATGATTTTGTGCAGCCCTCATAGCCACATAAGAAGAAAGAATTTTCTGTTATTTAGCACCTTTCACGACCTCAGGACGTCCCAAACAAAGTACTTTCAATGAAGTGTAATCAGTGTTGTAATGTAGGGAAACACAGCAGCCAATGTGTGCACAACAAGGTCCCATAAACAGCAATGGGATTAATAACCAGATAATGTTGGCCAGGACACGAGGGAGAACTGCCTTGCTCTTCTTCAAAATAGTGCCATGCGATCTTGTACGTCCACCTGAGAGGGTAGACGGGTTTAACGTCTCATCCAAAAGGTGGCACCTCCGACAGTACAGCACTCCCTCAGTACTGCACAGGAGTGTCAGCCTAGATTTTGTGCTCAAGTCTCTGGAATGGGACTCGAGCCCACAACCTTTTGACTCAGAGGTGAGAGTGCTGCCAGTGAGCAAACGCTGGCATCTGATAAGTTCCATCTGTTATGCCCTGGACCCTTGGGAAGCCTGCGGCTGGTAAAAGTTCTATGCCCTCTCCAGTTGGTGTCTCCTTCCCACTGAGACAGTGATAAAAGTGGGGTCAGTCACTTGCTTTATAACTCCAGACTGACTGATCTAGCAGACTTCTCCTGGACGGATTCTGTTGCATTGAAGCTTAATGCTTCTGTGAACTACACAGCTATGGGAAGAGCCGTCCCAGTCCTTGAGCTTTTCTGTAAGTCATCCAGCAGCTAATGGCATAGCTCGGGCACTCTGCCTGCAGTGAAATGGAGGCAGTAAAGACACATGTCCTCTGACATACCCAGGTAGCAATGTCATGGCCTATAAAAATGCTTATTTAATGGTGCAAACATATCGTTGAACCTGAAGATTTTACATAGAATTACATAGAAATACAGAATCACAGAAACAGGCCATTCGACCCAACAGGTTTATGCCGGTGTTTATACTTCACACGAGCTTTCTCCCTCCCTACTTCATCCAACCCTATCAGCATATCCTTCTATTCCTTTCTCCCTAATGGCTTCCCCTGAAATGCATCTTTGCTAGTCGCCTCAACTACTCCTTGTGGTAGCAAGTTCCACATTCTAACCACTCTCTGGGTAAAGAAGTTTCTCCTGAATTCCCCATTGGATTTATTACTGACTAATAATATTTTGTCCCCTCATGAAATTGTCTTCCTCATCAAATTCATGGAGCACAATGGGAATACTCAAAGGAACACCATCCTCCCAACATTACTAGCTGCAACCTGTATTTCAACAGCAGTTGCCGGGATTGCGGGAGAGTCTTGTTAAGCAAACTGAAGGCTTTAGCAACAAATGCAGAAATGCACAGGGCGGAAAAGCTATGCAAGGTTTTAGTAGATGAATGCATATTGTCCAAAAAAAACTACAGTTCACCACCAATTTAAACAACAACATTCTTATTTTAAGGATACGTAAAAGTAGGCCAGGTCCATTGAGCTGTCACGTAACCATTTTAGAAGGGAAAGGTTTGTATTGGGGGCAGAGCCTCGCCCCAAGTTGTGAAATTCATTGTGGGATCGCACTCAAATAGTTTTATTATTTAAATGTGGGCTACACTTGTCGATACTGCTGCTTTCCTTCATCCCCAAAATCATGCCTCACAAGATTTGGCGTTTGACAAATATTCAAAAGGGAATTGGATGTATATTTAAAAAAGAAAAATAATTAATATTTTACAGGAATATTTTAGGTAAAATAGGGAAAGAGCAGAGGAGTGGGACTAATTGGACAGGTTTTTCAAAGGGATGATGGGTCAAATGGCCTCCTTCTGTGCTGTATGATGCTATGACTCGGGAAAAAATTAATGACCTTACCAGGACTGTCGAGGTAAGATTCCTTTTTACATCTCTCTTAGACTGAATACAGACCTGCAATGCCACATTTTTCCCCCTGAGCTCTACCAATTCTTCCCTCCACTGCTGTAGAAGCCTCTCCTTCAATCACAACAGAACAATTCCTTCTGCTCATGCACACTCAGCATTTAATACTGCCCTCAGAACTTGCACAATCAACATTCTGCTTTTATTTTGTTTGGTCTTGGATTAATTCTTTTATTCCTGTTAAATTATTTGATCCTTCACACTGTGTGGACTTTCTTTCATCCAACGACTTCTCCCTCTTGCTTCTACTTCCACTCAACATGCACACTCTGTTAAGCTGCCTCACACATCCTCACAACCCTTTCGCAGGTACCAACAAACTAGGCCTTTGCACAATTGCATCACTTTCCAGACTTGTGTCAGTAAATGGGATTACCAGGTATTAGTCCGTCCAAATTTAAGTTATCTGGGGTACTACAGTGCGTAGATGATGTAAATCGTTGCATAAGAAACCAGAAAAAATGGAGGAAGAAAAGGCCTTTCAAACTATCATTCCTACTCCTTCCAGACCCTGTACAGTTTGGCCTATTGTGAACACCTACCCAATTCATCTCAACCACTGAGGAGGTGATTAATTACAGAGCACACTCTTAAGAAGATAAAACCCCGTGAATTTTTTCTCGAACCCCTTAAAGTAATCTAGCAAAATTCCCACAATAACAATCTAACATTGCAACCAACCTTATTCAATTCTGACCAGTTTTATTCCAAGTTAAGTACGTGATTTTCATGCTTCCAGCAATACAGGAACCAGAAAAGGATAAATAACAGGAAAAGACCATTAGACCCAACAAACCTTGACTTTTTTTAGTAGATTTACCCCATCTACCAGCCTTCTTATTATATCCCTCACTCCTTTCTCTCTCCAGAAATTCATCCAATGATCACTTGTACCTATTTACGTTGACTGCTTCATTGGCTATCTCTAGTAACTTATTCCGCAACTCAGTTACCCTTTGGATGAAGAAGTTCTGTCTGATTTTCCTTCTTATTTCCAATTCCCCAAGTTTAAAATTGTGTAATTCCTGATATTTGAACCTTTCACCCTAGTGCACAATTTGTTTGGATCTACAGCGTAGTTGATCATATCTAGGTAAATATTTATCCTATCATTTTTGTTCTTAAACAAATATTTATCGCTTATTAAAGAGATCAGTAAACCATGATGTGATGTATATATATATATATATAGTTTTAGAAGTTAAATAACATATAAAAATGAATGCATTGACCCACCTCACCAAAAAGGTTTTCATTATGGGGCTCTTTTCTCTAGAAAAGAGAAGTCTGAGGAGTGACTTGATAGAGATCGTTAAGAATATGAAAGAGTTTAGAATCACAGAATCATAGAATGGTTGCAGCACAGAAGGAGGCCATTCAGCCCATTGAGCCTGTGTCAGCTCTTTATAAGAGCAATCCAGTTAGTCCCATTCCCCCGCTCTTTTTCCGTAGCCCTGAAAATTTTTTCCCTTCATGCATTTATCCATTTCCTTTTTGAAAGCCACAATTGAATCTGCTTCCACCACTCTTTCAGGCAGCGCATTCCCGATCATAACTACTCACTGCGTAAAAAACTTTTTCCTCATGTCGCCGTTGGTTCTTTTGCCAACCTTAAGTCTGTGCCCTTTGGCTCTTGACCCTTCCGCCAGTGGGATCAGTTTCTCTTTATTTACTTTATCTAAACCATTCATGATTTTGAACACTTCTATCAAATCTCCTCTCAACCTTCTCTGCTCTAAGGAGAACAATTCCAGCTTCTCCAGTCTATCCACGTAACTGAAGTCCCTCATCCCAGGAACCATTCTAGTAAATCTTTTCTGCACCCTCTCTAAGGTCTTCATATCCTTCCTAAAGTGCAGTGCCCAGAATTGAACACAATATTCCAATTGTGGCCGAACCAATGTTTTATGAATGTTCAACATAACTTCCTTGCTTTTGTACTCTATGCCTTTATTTATAAAGCCCTGGATCCCGTGTGCTTTTTTAACTGCTTTCTCAACCTGTCCTGCTACCTTCAAAGATTTGTGCTCACACACCCCCAGGTCTCTCTACTCCTGCACCCCCTTTAGAATTGTACAATTTAGTTTATATTGGCTCTCCTCTTTCTTCCTGCCAAAATTAATCACTTCACACTTCTCTGAGTTAAATTTCATCTGCCATGTGTCCGGCCATTCCACCAGCCTGTCTCTGTCCTCTTGAAGTCTATCACTATCCTTCTCACCGTTTACTATACTTCCAAGTTTTGTGTCATCTGCAAATTTTTAAATTGTGCCCTGTACGCCCAAGTCCAAGTCATTAATATATATCACAAAAAGCAGCGGTCCCAGCACCGACCCCTGGGGAACATCACTGTACACCTTCCTCCAGTCCAAAAACAACCGTTCGCCACTACTCTCTGTTTCCTGTCACTTAATGCTGCCACTGCCCCTTTTATTCCATGGGCTTCAATTTTGCTGACAAGCTTATTATGTGGCACTTTATCAAAAGCCTTTTGAAGCATTGCCCTCATCAACCCTCTCTGTTACCTCATCAAAAAGCTCAATCAAGTTAGTTAAACACAATTTGCCTTAAACAAATCCATGCTGGGTTTCCTTTATTAAACCACACTTGTCTAAATGACTTTTAATTTTGTCCCAGATTATCATTTCTAAAAGCTTCTCCACCACCGAGGTTAAACCGACTGGCCTGTAGTTGCTGGGTTTATCCTTACACCCGTTTTTGAACAAGGGTGTAACATTTGCAGTTCTCCAGTCCTCTGGCAGCAGCCCTGTATCTAAGGAGGATTGGAAGATTATGGCCAGTACCTCTGCAACTTCCACCCTTACTTCCCTCAGCAACCCAGGGTGCATCCCATCTGGACCGAGTGATTTATCTACTTTAAGTACAGCCAGCCTTTCTATTACCTCCTGTTTATTAATGTAAAGAATCTTACAACACCAGGTTATAGTCCAACAATTTTATTTGAAAATCACAAGCTTTCGGAGATTATCTCCTTTGTCAGGGACTCCTTGAACGTTTCACATTTATAGTCAGAGAACAATACCTGGTGATTACAGATAATCTTTCCAACTGCCTGTTGTCAAGGCAATCAAAGTGTTCAGACAGAGAGGTGTTACCTACAGGACCACCGAATACACAAACGGCCAGAACACAAGACAGAGAGAGAGAGGGAGAAACATCCGAAAGGAAGAGAAAGACAGAGAATGACCCGTTGTATTAAAAACAGATAACCTTTATTCGCTGGTGGGGTTACGTGTAGCGTGACATGAACCCAAGATCATCTTTATTAATTGTTAGCCCATCCAGTATCTCAACTACCTCCTCTTTTACAGTGACTTTGGCAGCATCTTCTTCCTTGGTAAAGACAGATGCAAAGTACTCATTTAGTGCTTCAACCATGCCCTCTGCCTCCATATGTAGATCTCCTTTTTGGACCCACTTCATTCCCCAGAACCAGATCCAGCAATACCTCCTTTCTCGTTGGGCCGCAAATATACTAATCAAGAAAGTTCTCCT